>NC_134119.1:48186439-48489469 GCF_040939455.1 Microcebus murinus | reverse complement strand
AATTCTGGAAAACATATTGCCACCTAATAGCTTTGGGGAACAAGTTGGGATTTAGCTGAAAAACAGGTGGGTAAGCTGCCCTAAGATCATCAGCCCCGGGAGAGCAGGTGTTTCTAGCTCGTGGTGCTCAGAGCCCAGACGTGGGGCTGGCTGACCCGGCTCCACCGTGTTGGTGCCCGAGCTGCTGGCTGACCCTGGTCCTTGGTCCACATCTGTGCAGTGGCAGAGACCAGGTGAGCTCCAAGATCCCTTCCACCGTTACAGTCTTGGGGGCACGAGTTGGGGAAAAGACCACCTTGCCCGCTCTCCTGTGGGGAAGGTGCGCTGGTGGAGTCGGTTCCCTGTGGGGCTCCCATCCGTGCTCCCGGTGGCTCTGGTTTCATGATGGGTCAAGGTTCTTTGCTCAGGACGGCGGCCCACCCTAAATGCTCACGTCTGCTCGTCCTGCCCCTGCTGGAGTTAAACTCCGAGCAAGGTTGTGTTTGGTCCCTTTCTTCCCCTGTGGCTCCGAGGTCAGCTTTGGGCACGTGGCAAATGCTCAATGACTGTGATTTTCACGGATTGATTGACAACTTGAATGGGTCTCGTCTGTGACCTCGACGTGGGCTGTCACCTCCCTCAGACCCAGTAGGCTTCTCTGCCTCAGGCCTCTGGGTGTCAGAAGAGTGAGGAGACCGCGGAGAATGCTGAGCTCAGACCCTCCTCTGGCTGTTTGTTCCCCAGCTGGTTCCGGGCTCGGGTGTCACATGCAGCTGGACCTGGCGTGAGTGGTGGGCTCTGACCCTGCATCCGTCCTATCCAATGGGCATCTGGGCAAAGAGCTTAGCCGGGGGCCTGGGGACATCCTTTCTTCCCTGGGTGGGATGCCTGGTGGCCTGTGCTCTATCCTTGTGCCACCTGAGTGCGACTGACTGTGCTCTTACAGGAAAACAGTGACATCCACCTTTGACCAGCCCACGCCACGTGCCGTGCTTGTGCAGAGCGGTATGTGGTGTCACTGCCCACAGGGTGGCAACCCTTGGGCGGTCGCCTGCTCCTTGGGGTCTGCAGAGTTCACAGTCTCCCAGCTCAGGGCTGAGCTCTCTGCCCTCCGCACTGTCAGGACTGAGCCCTGCTCTCCGGCGTGGGGCGAGGGCTGGTCCTGCCAGGGTCCCTGCAGGCCCCACCCTAGGCCCCACGCAGGCCCCACCCAGGCCCCACGCAGGCCCCACCCTCTCCCCGCTGCTGCGTGGCCTGGCCCCGCCTACAGTCTCCTCCGCAGTGGCCACCAGAAGCGCCTGACGTCTGCTCCTTTGGGCAGCTCCCGATGGCCACAGCTTACTTGCTCAAATCAACACACAAACCCGTTGACTGCAGTCCTGGAGCCCAGCTGTGCTGGAGCCAGGCGCTGGCAGGGCCGAGTCCCTTCCTCGCCGCTGCCATCTTCTAGAGCCCGCCGCCTTCCGGCCCTGCCCCGCCTCCACAGGGCGTCCCGCCCGCCTCTGCGCCATCTCCTCCTCTGGCTCTGACCCTCCGTGCCCCTCTGCACGTGGGCCACCCAGAGAGGCAGGACAACCGCCCTGTGTGGCGGTCGCCTGAGGAGCAACCTCAATTCCACCTGCAGCCGTCGTTGCCTTTGGTGAAAGGTCGCGTGTTCGTGGGGCCGGGGGACTGGGAGGTGAGACACGGGGGCCGTCATGTAGCAGACCACAGGCAGGAATAGCATTTGTTCACTCATTCGTCCATTCACTCTTATTTCTCCATCAAATGCCCATCCAGATCCACGGCGCGCGGGCCGTCTGCTGAGCAGTGACCCACAGGGCCGGCGAGCCTGCCCTCGCTCTGACGAGGCTGGGGGGCTTCCGACGGCAGCGAAAGGTGGGTTCGGGGAAGAAATACAGCGCAGGCAGGGGGTGAGAGGTGGCACAGGGGGCCCGGGAGGTGAGGGAGTGTGGTGTGAGCACGCCCGGGAGAAACCTCGCCTGCCTTGGGGCACCAAGAACAGCAGTGTGGCTGGAACAGGGGGCCCTTGGGGACTTCGGGAAAGGGAGACCTGGCCCAATTTGTTCTGAAAGAGCCCGGCTGCTGAGCTGAACCGGACTGTGGGGCCAGCGGGGCCGGCGGGGGCGGGAGCAGCCCTCTGCAGGACGCACGCGGCTGGACGTGGGTGGGCAGCAGAAGTGGTGAGAACAGACGGGGTTCCAAGTGCACGTTGACGCAGGGCCAGCAGCACCCTCCCCTCCGGCGTCCATCGGAGCTGGGTGTAAGAGGCAGTGGGGTCGGGGGTGACTCCTGTGGGTGGTTCCGGGTGCTGCAGGTACTCGCAGCAACACTCTGCGGACGCCAGACGCAGCCCAGGGCCTTCTTGGCCAGTGACATGGGAGGAGGGGACACACGTCCCTCCCAGCAGCAGCGTTGAGAGCCAGTGCACAGTGACGCCTCTGCCGGCCTGAGCCCGAGGGAAGGCAGGGACTCGGGCCGTGCGTGCCTGTTTCGGGTCATGGGGATGTGGTGGTCGCCGCAGTGGGACCCACTTGTCCTGACTGATGCAGGCGCTGGGGTTTCTGGGTCTGAGCCACGAATGGCAGGATGAGGTCGTCCGTGACTGGCACAGGTGAGACTCCAGCAGGTGAGCCGGGGGTGGGACCAGGGTTCTTGTGTGGACATGTTGACATCAGAGTTGGGGGAGCGGCCACGCTAAGAGTTTACTCCTAGAGTCCTCAGCACGTGGACACCACCGGGGCCATGAGGCCCCCCTGGCTAACTCACAGCAGTGTTCGCTTTAGGAAGCAGGGCACTTTTTTACAGAGTTTCACATGGACTGGCTTGGGGTCCTCAGAGCAGTATGAGGAGGTACCACCCATTTCGCAGATGGTGGAACTGAGGCACAGCAAGGTTACGCGAGGTGCCCGAGGCCCCCTGGCTTGCCTGTCAAGAAGCAGGATTGAAATCCAGGCCTCCAAGCCCCTGCGCACGCCTGCTCCGCGCCTGCCCACGAGCAGCGCGGGGGAGCTGGCTGTCCCCGGCGGGCAGCAGCGAGGGCTGAGCGGGCGCTGGGGGAGGCGGGAGGCGGGGATTCCAGGCCGCCTCCACCCGGCCCCACCTGCGCTCCGCAGCCTGTCCTGCGGGCTCCAAGGCCTTGGCCCCGTCTTCCTTCTCTGGAGCCCCCAGGGCCCGGGACAGGAGGCCCAGCTTCAGCATTGACTGTTAAATAATTACAAGGGCTTTTCCGACTTCACCGTGGGGAAAACGGAGCCACCGCAGGCCAGGGGACGAGTGGAACGTCGCCAGATGCAGGTCGGTGCGTCTTTCAGCAGCCGCGTAATAGCTGCACTCAAGCTGATTACTCCCCACGGCAATAAAGGAACAGGTGCTTCCGACCCACTTGGAAAATAATGTGAATGTTTGAGTAATGTGAACGTTCCACGCTGCCCCAGTGTAAGCAATCTGCCTGCCTTTGTCCCAGGGCGCGGGAGCCCAGCCGTGTCAACACCTGCCTCGCAGTGGGCGATGCGTGTGCGCCCACAGCCGCCGTCCTGCAGCGGGCCAGGTGCGGGGCCAGGGATCGGGCTTGGCAGCGGGCCCCCTTTCTAGCTGGGTGGGTGGGGGCTGGCCATTTTGTTCCTGCATGGCCTCGTCCCCAAAATGATGCTCCTGTCTTATAATATGCTTTGACAGTTAAGTGTGAACCTGCATTTAGAACCTGGCACATAGTAGCTGCTCGGCAAATGCGATTGGAAAGATTGGACCTACTTGCCCAAGGGGTAGGAACTGGGACTGTAGAGCCCTGGGGGAGGGAGTGTCCACCCACCTGAGCTACTGCTGGGTGGTTCATGCCCCTCCCTGCTGTCCTGCAGTGTTGACCGGTCCTTGCAGACCCACAGCCTCACAGCCCTTCCTATGGTTATATGGCTTAGCTTTTGTTACCTGGTAGTTCTGGTGATATAACCCCTTGTGGTATTAATTTGCATTTCTTAATTTGCAAAGGGGTTGAGCTAATCATGGGTAAATGTTTATTTGCTATTTGTATTTCTTCTTCTGTGTAACCCCTGTTTATGTCTTTATCTGATTTTCTATTGCATCACTGTTATTTTCTTATTGATTTGTGAGAGCTCTTTACATATTAAGGATAGCAACCCTTTGTTTCATTATATGTGTGGCACTTAGTAAGTGGCTTGTCTTTTCACTCTCTTTTTGGTGTCTTGTTTTGCTTTCACCATAGTCACATAAATCTCTTTTGCATCAAAATGTAAATTCCTCTTCTTTTACTTGTAAATATTTCAGTACGTATTTTTTAAAATAAGGAGAATATATGCTGGATTATAATGAACAGAAGTTATTGCCTTAATGGAGCTAAATTTATCAATCATTTTGCTATGTGTAATGGTTTCTGTTGCTTGCTATGAAATCCTTACTCTGAGGTTATAAAAATGATATTCCTTTATTCTTTTTTATTTTAAAAGTTTTCCTTTCACATTAAAATCTTTACCTTGCCTAGATTTGAGTTTTTATGTCTGTTGTGAAGAGGGAGCCAGTTCTTTCTCACCCACACCATAACCATTTTCCCAGCATGGTTTACAAGGGGAACTCTGGCCCCTGGCTTTGGCCTGCAGCCACCCGGCCATGGCCATTCCTGCTGTGGCTGGCTCCCTGTGGTACTCTCCTTTCTTTCATCGGTTATATTGCCTGCCTGTCCCCACTCAAAACTGCCTACTTTTAAAATATTATAACTACATGTCAGGCTTGTGATCTAGCAAGGCAAGTCCTTCTAACTTGTTCTCTGTTCAATCACTGATTAATTTAGCAAATATTTACTGAGAACCTACTAAGTGCCTGGCCTGCTCCTCCTAGGCTACGTGCAATCCATTAGTGAATAAAACAAACAAAAATCCCTGCTCTTGTAGAGGAAGACAGACCAACAAAGTCATAATAAATAAGAAAATTACATAGGATGTTAGAAGTCATTACATTCTGCAAAGGAAAAAGTGAGGCAGGTGAGAGGGGAGGGGAGTGGCGAGGGAAGATTGCAGTTGAGGTACAACTTACATGCAGTGAAAGGCGCTCGCTTTAGGCCCAGGGTGTGGCGAGTCTGGGGAAGCGAATCACCTTTGTAGCCACCCATGGCCAACACATGGAGAATTTCCATCACCCCACCAAGCTCTGCGGCCCCGCCCTGCCCACCCCGCCCCAAGCACTGGCCTCGTGTCACCACAGATCAGAATGGGGTTTCTGGGGTTTTATCTAGATGCGCTCACACATCGTGCTTTCGGGGTTCGCCCGGCTTCTGTGTTCGGGCAGTTCATTGCTTTCCCCGCTGGGTGGGATTCCGTCGTGTGAATATCCCACACGGGTTTGCTTACGCACCTGTGGACAGGTGTGGGCGTTGTGCCCAGTTTGGGACTGCTATGAATGAAAGCATTCACGGATGAGTCTTTGCATAGATGTGCTGGATTATGTAGGAACTTCCTAAGAAACTGTGAGACCGGTTTCCAAAGGAATCGAACTATTTCACAGCCCTACAATCTATGTCGGGAGTTCCGGTTGCTCTACACCCTGACTACTGCTTGGCATCATCAGCCTGTTAATTTCAGCCAGTCTAGATGATGCGTGGTCATATTCCAGTGTGGTCTTAATTCATAGCTCTTTGGTTACTAATCTTGCCTGGCATCACTTCAAGTGTTTATTAACCATTCATGTATTTTTTGTGAAGTTTCTGTTCAAATCTCTTGCTTATTTTAAATTTTTTTGTTTTCTTATGATTGAGTTATGTTTATTGTTGGGTTGAATTTCCTTACATATTCTGGAAGCAAGTCCTTTGTCAGATATATGTATTGCAAATATTTTTTTCATAGTCTGTGGCTTGTCTTTTCATTTTCTTAGTGGTATTTTTTAAAGATCAAAATTTTACTATTTTGATACAGCCCGATTTAATTTTGTCTTTGATGGTTTGTGTTTTATATGTCCCATCTAACCAATCTTTGCTTAACCAAAATGTCACAAAGATTTTCTCCTATGTAATCCTATATATATAATATATATGTAATATACATAATATATATACATATATATATATGAGTATTTTAATTCTTATCTTTAGAAACTACAAAGACTATACATGATTGGAATTGAGACTGTACCAAACAATGGCCAAAGAAGAATCATCCATTCTACACCTTCTCTTTGGTCTGGTCACTCAGAAATATAATGTTATCAGCTATGGTAGTTGTTGCTTGTCGCCTCACATTATTTTTATCCATGTATTCCCCATAGTCTACTTTCCCTTCCACATAAATTCGAGCCCCCTTTTAACATACTGATATGCCACATCTCTGAGGCCTGGCCGGAATACTGATACCCTGTGCCATGTTGTCTTTTGACTGACATCACCCATTTGGCATTCCTCACCGTCCCCTCATCACCGGGTCTCATTTGTTGCTGGAGAAAATATCGTGAGTGGATTTTTTCCTTCCACCTGTCTCATGACAGGATCCTGACCCACTCACCCAAGTAACTGCACACGATTCAGGGATCTCTCAAGAACCAAACTGCTAGCTATTTCAGACTCATGTCTTACAAACTGATGAAGTACCTGCAATACAGGTCTTCCTTACATGGCTTCTCTTTTCTTAGCCTAATCTTTACACTCTCCACAGAACCACGTCCGACCCATGCAGGCGCACAAACACAACTAGAACCTTTCCTTTCTTCCTTCCTCCCTTCTCCTGACGCTGTAGCCTGACAGCCCAGCGCCAGGGGAATCACTTCCGGCGCACAGAGCCGCAAGAATCGTGAGAGGAAGGAGGAAACAGAAAGCCCACAGCGTGCGCCGTGGAAATACTGCCGGCTGGCATCACAGGAAACAAGTTGCCTTTCTACCCAAGAGTTCCGGGAGCTTCCTTTCCTATGTAATCTTCTAGAAGTTTTATAGGTTTCGGTCTTACATTTAGTTCTAATGATCCGTTTCATATTAATTTTATATATGGTGTAAGGTAGGAATTGAGGTTCATTTTT
Organism: Microcebus murinus; assembly: GCF_040939455.1. Lineage (NCBI taxonomy): Eukaryota > Metazoa > Chordata > Mammalia > Primates > Cheirogaleidae > Microcebus > Microcebus murinus. The sequence continues at coordinate 48,482,479 of NC_134119.1, read as the reverse complement.
TTTCCATACAGATATTAAATTCTTCCAGCACTTTTTAAAAAGACACTATCTTTTCTACATAGAATTATTTTGGTACTTTTCTTGACAATCAATTGACCATATATACGTGGATTTATTTCTAGACTCTCTACGATGTTCCTTAGCACCAATACCATGCTGTCTTGATTATTTCAGCTTTACAATGTCTTGAAATCAGGTAGAGTGAGGCTTTCAAATTTGTTTTTGTCAAAATGGTTTTAACCCATCCTGTATCTTTTCCATTTCAACATAATTTTTTACAATCAGCTTGTAAACTTCTTTATAAAAAGGTCTGGAATTACTTTACTTCTATAGATCAATTTTAAGGAAATAATTCACATCTTAATAACAATGAATCTTCCAATCTGTGAGATCAATGTATCTCTCCATTTATTTAGGTCTTCTTTAATTTCTCTCAACACTGCTTTGTAGTTCTCCATCTACAAATTCTGCACGTATTTTATTAGATTTATCCTTAAGTGCTTTTATTTCTCAATACTATTGTGAAAGGTATTTTTCAACTTCAGTTTCTAATGTTTAAGTTGCTAGTATATACAACTACAATGGATTTTTGTGTCCCATGAGTGTGCTAAGTTCATTTGCTGATTCTTGATGCATTTTTACAGCTTATTTTTTTTATTGCACTGACTAGGGTCCTCAGTGAAGGTGGAACCCTTGCTTTGCTCGGAGAAAGCGCTCATTCTTTCACCATGCAGCGTGACATGATGTACAGGTTTGTCACGGGGGAGGGAGCTTCTACCTAGTCCTAGTTTGATAAGTGTTTGTAATTAATGGATGCTAGATTTTGTCCTACAAATTTGTTTTTATGCATCAATTGAGAGGATTTTGTCATTTCCCTTTTTAAGTCTGTTGCAATGGTGAGTTACACTGAATGATTTTCAATGTTGAGCTAACCTTGCATTCTTAGAATAAATCCACTTAGATATGAAGTTTTATCACATATACTTTATCATTTATACCGGAGTCCACTTGGTCATATTCTGTTAGGAATTTCTGAATCTGCGTTAATGAGGGACACCAGTCTGTAGTTTTCTTTTCTTACACTATCTCTGTCTGGTTTTGGTGCCGGGAATCATAGAATAAGTTGAGCAGTATTTCCTCTCCCGCCGTTTCCTGAAGGAGTTAGAGTGGGACTGTCATTATTTCCTTTAAAATGTTTGCACGGTGCTCTCAAGTGAGGCCAGCCGGACCTGGAGTCTTCTTTGTGGAAAGGTGTTTAGTTAGATGCAACTTCTTTAATTGATATAGTTCTATTTAAATTTTTATTTTATAGTAGTTTTAGATTACAGAGAAATTGCAAGCGTAGTGCAGAGTTTTCACCCCCCCAGCCCGTGCGTCCACTGTTGTCAGCCTCCTAGGTGGTGCGTGATGCTGTCATGATTGATGAGCCAATACCAGCACGTCACTATTGTCTACAGCCCATGTTGTATTCAGATTGTCTTAGTGTTTACCTAACGTCCTCCGCGCTTCTCCTGGAGTCCACCCGGACCCCACAGTACATTTAGTCATCACGTCTCCTTGGGCTCCTGCTGGCTGCGACGGTTTCTCAGACTTTCCTTGTCTTTGATGGCAAATACCACGGATAATTGTTGGGGCTGGGGTGGCCACGAGGTCTATACCACACAGTCCTCTTTGTATATGTTTGAAGAATTCTATGATAAAAAGTTTTTTTTTAATTTTTTAAAAAATATCATGTTTTCAATGAATATTTAGTGGACTAGAAAGTGTTAAGTGCAAAGGTAATAACAAAACCACGTGTGCAATACAGCCTGCGTGAAAGAAATGACCCCCACATGCTCGTGCAGTTTTCTCTGGGGAGTTTGGGGGCTTGTTTTCTTCATCTTACTTTTTGCTTTTCTGTACTTTACAGTACATACTGGACATAGATTGTATAATCATAAAATAATTTTGTTTTAATACATCAAACCACCTCTCCTCTTATCCGCCCGCATACCCATGCAACAGACAGATCTCTCCTGAGCCCCAGTGCCCGGCTGACAGCCGTCGCTGCCCGGAGACCCCACGCAGAAGACAGACCCAGTCTCGGGACCCCGGCTCCCAGCAGCAGCCAAGTCTCTGCCAAAGCTCAGTGAGGCTCAGTGCATTTAAATGCCTGCAGTGGAGGCTTCAGGAAACAGCTCTCCTAAGGATCTTTGAAATTATTAATGGCTTTGACAAGAGCCAGCCCAGAGGCCAGCACCATGCCAGGAGGACAGCGAAAGGCCGGGGAAGGGGCTCGCCCATCAGGGAGGGAGACCAGGCGGAACGTGCAGCCCTGGGCGCGGCAGGCACAGTCTGGCGAGCCCCTCACCCTGGGGGAGGTGGGAAACTGCCCGAGTCGCTGGCAGAAGGCAGCAAAGCTGGCCGCAGGGACTTCAGGTGACCAGCGGCTGCTCAGGGCACAGGGAGCGCGAGGGTGGGAGGGGAAGAGTCAGGGGGCACCAGGCAGCGGCCCCGCGCTGGAGCAGCCCTGTCTGCTGTAGTGAGGCCAGTCAGGAGCGACAGGGCAGGTGGCGACAGGGCGGCCGCGTCCCCTCCTGGCACCGCGGTTTCCCTCTGTGAAATGGGGTCGGCGATGCCTGTCTCAGGCCTGCTGTGACGATGACAGAGGCTGCACCTGGAAAGTACTTAGCGAAGGATGCAGAGTAAGGACCCAGCGGAGACAAAGACGGGGGAGAGGAAGACGGTGAAGATACCGATGAAGGTGGCAAGGACACAGAGGGAGGAGATGGCTGGGCAGGAGGGCGCAGGATGCGGGAGGTGGCCAGGTGGCCGGCCATCTACACTAGGTTTGGGGGGAAAGTTCTGGAAGGCACCTTGTAGGAAGTGCTGCTCCTTGAAGACTGGGCAGATGGGTTAGGGTTGAGCTGAATTTTGATTGGGTTGAGTTAAAATGAACTGAAATAAATTTGGGTTCCTGTTCTGCCCACTGTGCTGCCAGGGTTGGGCCCAGAGCGCCAGGCAGGAGGGAGCCGACAGAAGCGGCACTGCTGAGCCGGCCGCCCGCTGAGGGGCACAGCCCCAGCGTGTGCAGGATCTGTCCTGCGTGGGGACAGGTTCTGTGAACTTACGAGCTGAACTCAGTGCAAGGCCGGTTTGGTCGTGAGAAGCAGTGAGTGCCCCGTCCGTGGGGGGATTCAAGCACACACTGACTGTGGGGAGGTTCCCACCGCACACAGTGTTTGGACTTAGTGACCACCGCGTCCTAAAGCCTCCTCCAGAACTCCTGCAGGGAGGATTAACCCTTTCAAAGGATTCACTGGAGGAGGCTAGGCCACAGAAACAGGGGCTCGTGGACCCGGCCGGAGGGAGAGAAATGGCGCTGTGCCTCCCAAATGCTGAGTCCCCGGCACTTGTCTCCCCCAGGGAGAGGGCACGCCTGCTTGCACACGCCTCCCCCACGGAGACCCACACGCCCACACACATGCACACAGACCCTTCCACCCAAGGCAGCCACATATGGGGCCTCGCCGAGCCCACAGCACCCTGAGGTTGGGTGGGGGGTGCTGGGTCGGGGCAGACGGGAGGCTGACAGCAAACCCTCAACCCTACAGTTGCCCCAGGGCCACCTCGTCAGGACGGGCAGGGTCCTGCACAGCTGAAGGTCACTAAGCACTAGAATGTTCTCAGATTCCAAATCCGAGACTCCCGTCCCAGCACATCCACCCTGCCCACCCCAGGCCAACGCAACTCTAATTCAGTTCAGTCCAGTGAACCCTTTGAAAGGGTTAATCCTCCCTGCAGGGGTCTCTGGAGGAGGCTTTAGGACGAGGTGGTCACCAAGTCCAACCACTGTGTGCGGAGGGAACCTCCCCACAGTCGGCGTGTGCTTGAATCCCCCCACAGACGGGGCACTCACTGCTTCTCACGACCAAACTGGCCTTGCACTGGTGCTAGCTCAGCTCCTAGGCTCACAGAACCTGTCCCTGCACAGGGCGGATCCTGCACACGCCGGGACTGTGCCCCTCGGCGGGCGGCCGGCTCAGCAGTGCCGCTTCTGTCGGCTCCCTCCTGCCTGGCGCTCTGGGCCCAGCCCTGGCAGCGGAGGGTGGAGGCCTGGCTGCCGCACCCCTGCTGGGCCCGGGCGGCTGTGTCCAGTCACTTGGCTTCTCATCCAGCCGGTTTCCTCCTTGACAAACAGGGATGGAGGTGAAGATGCTGGCCAGGGGCTTGGGAGGGGCCGGGAGAGCGGGCAGGCGGTGGGCGCAGGAGGCAGAGTGACCCCTGCGTGCGGCCTCCTGAGCCTCCAGCCCGGCCCCTCCCGTGGGCAGCTGACGAGGCTCCCTCTCCAGGCGGAGGCTGCTTTATCTCGGAGGCTCCTCAGGGCAGGGGCTCAGGAGGAGCTGGCTGTGAGGGGCTGTCTGGGAGGGGGGTCCTCGCCCCTCCCCCGTGCAGTGCAGCCCCTCCCAGCTCTGCCTGGAGCCCACTGTCCCTGCAAAAGCTGAGTGCGGCTCCAGGTTGCCATGGAGACAGGCGAGGCTCTGGCTCTTACAGCCTCGCAGCCCTGCCCCTCTGGAGCTCCTTCCACCTGGTGGGGCTCTTGGTGCCCTCCCCGTGGGGGAAGGGAAGCAACATGCATTGGCACTACTGCACATGGGCACTGGCCATGCTGGGCCCTCCTAGCTCCTTAGACTCGCACCACCCGCTGCATATTCAGACCTGCTTGGAGTCACTTATAGAAGAAGTGGCAGGCACAGAGAGGGAGAGCAACCTGCCCAAGGCCACACAGCTACCAAGGAAGGGCAGTGTCTGGCTCTGGAGCTGACTCTACCAGGCTGGACTGGGTCCCCTAGGTCATGACCCAAAGGCCTCCAAGGGGTTGGGGGCTCTGGGGTGCTTGGTGTCTGGATGTAGGAGATGTCTCCGACATCAGCATAACCATCCCCACTGCCCTGACTGGCTGTGTAACTCTGGGTGAGCCTCCCTAGTTTGGGCCTCAGTTTCCTCATCTGAAAAGGAAGAGGTTGCCATGTGGTAGGAGAGCTCCTGTCATGATGCTCGATCCCGCTGGGCGCTGCGCTGTGCTCCTGCTGACTCCCAGGACGCCCTCCTGCGAGCACCCAGCACTCTTCTCTCTGCCTCGCATCAGGCCTGCCCCCTCTCCCTGCGGCCTCCTCCTTCCCAGGGCCCCCACACGCCAGCTCCCGGAGGGCAGAGGCTGCAGAGCAGGGGTGGGGAGCAGAGAGCCGAGGTCTCCGCCCAGGCTTCAGCATGGGCCCTGTCCCCAGTGGGGAGCAGCCCTGTCCCACCCAGCGAGGCCTGTGCCTCCATGGGGGATGACTGCCGTCTGTCCAGACGCTGTGGGACAGACATCCGGGGCGGACACCTGGGAGCGAGCGCTGGGAGACAGGAGGAGGCAGGTGGGCGTGGGGAGAAGGACGGGCTGGGGGGCGGCAGTGAGGGCGTCCCTGGGCCCAGGCTGGACCCAGGAGAGGACCTGGGGCACTGTCGCCCCATGGAAGGGAGGGTGCGGGCAGGGGCATCCAGCGAGTGGGGGAGGCGAGTGTTACTGCCAGGGAGGACGCAGAGCTCCTCCAGGCTGTGGCCTGGCACTCCCTCATGGGAGGCGGAGGCCATGCACCCACCACTTGGCTGTGTGCCTCCCCCCCCCCCCCCCCCCCCCGGCACTGCCCGGAGCCTCAGTCTGTTCCCCCAGGGCGGCACCTTGTGGCTCTCAGTTCACCACCTTCCTCTGAGTCCCTCTGAGTCCTGGCCCGAGTCCCCTCTGCCTGTGCCTGGAGGACTCCCAAACAGGGAGGAGGAGGGGGAGGAGCGCGCAGTCTGGCAGTGGTGATGCAGTGGGCCTTCCGTGCAGAGCGAGATGTCTCCAGCAGGTGAGCGGGGTGGAGGGGGCGTGCGAGGGCAGCGCTGTGCTCCCCGCCTGAAACTGCTCTAAGCACTAAAGTCTGTTAATTAAAAGAGAGAGAGGAGGGGTGAGGGGACCAGGCAGGAGGGGCTGTGGCTCTGGAGGGTGGTGGCTGACCCCAGACCCCTCCCACCCAAGGCCCCTTCGGAGGTCCTGGTTCTCTGGGAGTAGCACAGGCTGCACAAGTAGCAGCAAACAGAGGTAGTAGCAAAGTGAGGGCAACTGCCTTCCGGAACATTCTGGCCAGAGCTCCAGACCTCTCAGGCCTCTAGAGGCACCCCCAGCCCCATCAGCCAGAGAAAGGAGGGGAAGTTGAGCACTTTCTGCGGCTACAAAAGGGAGGCCCTGTGGGGGCTCCAGGCAGAGTGGCCCTGCGAGGCAGGGTTAGGGTTAGGTTTCTCGTGCGGATCAGGCTGCCCGCTGGGGACAGCCCACGGGGAAGCCTGGCGCCCACACGTGAGGTTGCGCCCCTTCCTCGGGAAGCCCCGGGCCTCTCCTGCCTCCCAGACCAGGAGGAAAGGAGCCCCGCCAGGGCTGCGCGGCACCGCGGCGCGCAGTTACCAAGCACAAGGCACCGATGATTTCAGGTTTCTTTAAATGCACCGAGGAACTCGGAGGAAGTGGGCTGCATTTTTCTCTAATCTGTGATTCCTTCAACTTCATTTTTTCCCCTCTTCCCTGTAATTATCCCATCGGTAGGTGAAAATAAACCTCTGCAAGGAGACAGCCTCCCAGAAGAAGGCGTCACACAGAGCTGTGGGGGCCAGGCTGAGCGGGAAGTGGCTTCTCACGGCCCTCTCCGGCTTCCTCCCACCTGCTGCGCTTCCTGGGACACTTGCAGGGTGACCCGCGGTCATGGTGTGCCCAGGACTGTCCTGGTTTTAGCACAGAGAGGCCCCCAGTCCCAGGCAAACAGGGATGGTTTGTCATCCTTTACACAAACTCCTAAGGGCATCTGGGCTTCCAGGACAGCCGGCTGGGACCACACGCCACAGAAGCCAGCCTCCTCCTGGGAGCCTGCCCCACACAAACGCACTCACGTGCTGTCCCTCCCTTCCCTGCAGGGCCCGGCCGCCCCAGTCTCCTTCCCATTTCTGTGCTGGGCTCGCCCTCGGAGCACCGAACATCCATTCACGAGCCCTGGGAGCCCAGAGTGTCCCAAACAGCCAGGCTGCCTGGACAGCAAGGGACTTGCACTCCCTGCTTGGATCTTCTCAGCTGCAGGGTGAGACTCACCACAAAGTGTAGCTGTGGGGTTTCTGCAAGGAGAAAGCTAGATGAATAAATGAGGTGCTTAGACACAGTGCTTGTTACCTAACAGTGTCGCTGTTTCTATCACCTCGGCACGGCAAATGCCACTGAGTTCCCGCCACCACCCAGAGGTGTGCCATCCAGGCCGTGCCTGGACCCTGCAGTTTACAGACGAGGCTCAGAGAAACGAAGGGGCCTTCCACAAAGGCCAGACCGGCCAGTGCCCGAGGCCAGGCTACCTCCAACCCGTGACCGCAAAACGGGGCGTCCCCTCCCCTGAGGAGTCTCATGTGTGGGTGGTGACGATGTGTCATCATCCCGGATTGACATTTCTGGCAAATCAAAAACCCAGCACCCAGTACAACCCCACCCTTAAGCTCCTAGAAACGCCTGCTAATAGGGCTGATTAAAGAGACCGGCGTGAGCGGGCTGGAAGCTGGGAGAGTCTGTTTTGCCGTGCAGCGGTTCCGCTGTCTGTGTGTTACTTAGCTCTTAAACAAGGAAGACTGCTGTGGGGAAAATATTAATAATTTCCCTTGTCCCAACTGGACTCCTAGTGGCTGCTCCGAGAAGGCGGGGCGGGGTCTCCTGGGGTGGAGGCTGTGCTCACACTAAACTGCCAAGCCTCCAGGGCCACCGTGCCTGCTCAGCAAGGTCTCTCTGCCTCCTTCTGGCAGCCCCCTCCCCCCCCCACCCCAGAGGCCCAGGGAGGAAGGTACAGATAAAAGGACGAAGCACACGGTCCCTCTGTGCTGCAAATGCCCAAACAACCCTGGAGCTGTCCCCCCCCCCCAAAGACGGTAGCTTCAGGCTCCCCGCCGTGAGCTCTGGGGACAGTGATGTCCATAGGCCAGTCCTCCGGTGATCGCTGACCATCCTCTTTCCGCGATGTGTCCTCCACCCTAAATGCACTGCTGCTTAGGATGCCACCAATCTGCATTTCAGCCCCCCACCCCCGCACACGTCCCAAGTCCCCACCTCCAGGGCCCACCCCACTCTGCTCACTGCTCCTCTCTCCTCACCTCTCTGCTCAGACCCCTCCCTGGTACGATCTCCCCCTGCCCTCGCCCTGGCTCCTGGCACTTTACTGAGCCAGCCGGGCCCACGCCGGGCTACATCCACCCGTCCTCTGCCCAAGCAGTTCCCTCCTGGCCCAGACCCCAGCGGTCCTGACACAGGCAGGTGACCTACCTCGTGTCCTGGCCTGTTTACTCTCCTGCTCTGCAAGAAAACCACCCGTGCCTCTTTCTCTCTCCCCAAACCACCGCCTGCTCCTCTGGATCCATCAGGACATTTAAAGTGGGTGACTTGAATGTGAGGGGGGAATTGAAAGGGGGCAGTCACAAAGCCATGGGCTGGGCAGGGGGACCGGGCCTGCTCAGTGTCTGGGGCAGGGGCAGAGGGGGATAGCCCCAGCCAGAGGGAAGAGCGAGGGGAGGCAGGAGGAGGGTCCTGGGGAATGGCTGCTTAGGGGGCAGCAGCCTGAGATGGGTGCTGGGGGTCGGAGACAGCCTGACCCACCCCCATCTGCCAGGGCCTCCCCTTGAGGGCAGGAGCCCCTGGTCAGCATGGGGTGGGGAAGGCTGGCAGATGTCCACTGCCGTGCCACCACCCCACCCTGCCATCTGGCCTGCACAGGCTGAGCCCACCATGGCCCAGCGCCCAGCGTGGAGCCCACTGGGCTTGCCGGTGCATTCTGCGCTCCACTGCACCCCCAGATCTCCCTCGCTTCTGGGTCCTTCTCATCCCCCAACACGCTGTTGGCACTTTCACTGTGAAGCCCTTTCTGCCCAGCCACCCACTCCGAGGCAGACACCCAGAGAGTGGAAGACGGGACTCAGCGGGCATTTGTGCACCAAATTCACGGCAGATGTGCACAGTGACCAGAGGTGGAAGCAGCACGCGTGTCCGGGGTCATCTGTGCAGTGGGACGTTCAGCCACACAAAGGAGAGAAGTCCTGGCACACGCTGCAACACGGATGAACCCTGAGGACATCACGCTCAGCGAAATAAGCCAAAAGCTCAGATGTCGTAGATCCCACTTGTAAGAACGGTGCAGAATGGGCAACTCCACAGAGACAGCAAGCAGACTGGTGGCTGCCAGGGCCCCGGGGCCAGGGCCAGGGCCCGGGAGTGGCTGCTTAATGGGTTTCCTTTCAGGTAGATGAAAATGTTTTGGAACTAGATAGAGGTGTTGGCTACATGACATTACAATGCACTAAATGTCACTGAATTGCACACTTTAAAATGGTGAAAACTATATTATGTGAATTTCTCCTCAATAAAAAACCAAAAACAGCCCTGGTCGGTGCTGGGAGCTCAGCGAGAGACAAGTTTGGGGAGCTGTGGTCAAGGGACGTCCAGTCCCCCGGGAGCCCCCTCGGGCAGCCCCACCCCCACCTGCCCTGATCCAGCCTCAGCAGCTATGTGGGGGCCATGTGAGCTCTGGAAATCTGTGCTATTTCCTTTAATTCTTGGCAACCAAAGTGAGCTGGAACAATCTTCCTGCAGGCAGGTCGAGCCGAGGCTGTGGGCAGTCCTGATGGGGGTCTGGCCAGGGTCCTGGGGTGAGGGCATCAGTGAGCTAAGCCACCCCAGATGACACAGCACTGCCCTCTCCGGCCAGGGGCTGCCCCTCCACCAGCAGAGTGGGGCCTGCATGGACGTCCTCGTAGTGCTTGTGCCTGGGCAGGGACCCCACCAGGCTAAATCCAAGGTGAGCCCGATGCTAATCGGCCTCAGTTTTGGGGAGAGCTGAACCCTCCACCAGGAAGCACAGAAAAGCCTGAAAGAAAGGTGTGGCCGGGAGCTCTTGGGGGCGGAGTGGGGGTTGGGCGTGCACCCAGCCTCACTGCTGCGTCCCTCTGTGGGCTCCCCTTTTGGCAGCTTCTGAAGACGGAGGGGCCCTCCCTGCCTGCAGGTCCCCAGGTGCCAGATCCCTGGGAAAGGGCGGGTCTGGTGAATGGCCCCAGGACTGTGGGGGCAGCAGGGCCTGTGGCCACCCCTGTCACTCCCCCGTGTCCTGTGGACACAGCAAGTTGAGGCTCCTGGGTCCCCTGGAGGCCGGGACCACGATGTGGAAGGAGGTGCCCTCAGGGCAGCATTGAAGGAAGGAGCAGGCGTCGCCGGGTTGTGCTGGATGAATCTGGAATGGGACCAACATGAGCCAGTGCTGGGGCAGCCTGAGGACGGTGAGGCCAGTGTGGTCAGATGCCCCCCAGAAGGGGACTCCCAGGGCAGCCTGTGGGGTAAAGCGGAGAGATCGACCGCCCGGGGCGTGGCTCCTACGTGGGGCAAGCTGCCCTCGCGAGCCTCATCGTGCAGGGGGCACACGCCAGGTCCCCGACGCCAGTGAAGGAGTGCACTGGGAGCCCCGTGGGAGCCCAGAAATGGTCACCCCTGTCCCCACGGGACACCAGGGACCTGCTGCCCGGTCAGCGCTTCCTCGCCAATGCCCTTCGTTCCACAGGTGGGCACCTGCTGGACCTGCTGGGGACTCGCAGATGCCAAGTCTGTCTCGGATCTGGCTGTCTGGTCCCGCACAGGAGGTGGCGGAGCTGGGATGAGCTGGGGCAGGACAGAGGGCTAAGGGGCCGGCAGAGGAAAGGAACGTAGTTGGGGGACATTTCTCTGGTCTGGAGAAGCCTCCAGGACCCTGGCCTCACACCTGCATGCAGTGACCACGCAGACTCCACCTCTGCGCGGGAGAGGGTGCAGGTGCGTGGTGGACGTGAGCTCCCCTCCGGCTGCTCCCGGACACGCCGCCCAGTCCTGGCAGGGAGGGCGGGAGCCGCTCCCCACACCGGACGCTGGACCCTCCCGGCCCGCCCCAGGGTGTGCGTCCCGTGATCTGCTGTCTGACAAGACCTGGGCCACAGCTGGGCCTGGCGGCCTTGATCGATTGGGAGGAAAGATAATACTCTAAAAAATGATTTTCTTTTCTTTTTTCTTTTCCAAAGAATCTGCTGACCCAGCAGAAGGCTTAAATCGAACCAGCCGGTGTCAGGGACAGGCCTGGCCAGGGCAGAGGATGCCTGCAGGCCGGCTGCAGCCTGTCCGGGTGACGAGGTCACTGCGGAGCTGCCCTGAGGAAAGGGCTGTCCGAGAGACCTGGGTGCCGGGCACGAGGCACAGGGCGGAGAGCTGTCCCTCCTTCAGAGAGGGTCTCCCCTCACCCTCAGTGTGCGTCCAGGTCCTGCTACCCTGGCCTACGCTGGAACGGGGTCAGCCCTGCCCTGCCCTGGCCTCAGTTTCCTCATCTGGCACATGGATGGCCTGGGTGCCCCTGGCTGGGGTGGCCATGATCTGAGGACCCAGGGTGTCCACGGAAATGGTCCCCCGGCTGTGTGGAAGGGCCTGTGGGATTCAGGGGCCACGGCAGTGCCTTGATCTTAGCACAAACGGTCCCCAGCGGTGCTTCCAGGATTCATGGATGTCCTCGAGCTCCTGCTTCCGGGCCTTTGTCCCCAGAGGGGCTGGCCATGCGCGCAGCTGCACAGCTGCCTCTGCCCAGCGTGGCTCCTCTGGGTGTGGCGCCTCTGCTGGCTGCGAGGGGCGAGGCGGCCTCATGTCGCGGGACCTCCAGGGGACCCCCTCTCCATCCTGGCGGGGACTCAGGCCACTTGTCGCCCGGACATTCCTCAGCTAAGTCCCCAAACATGCCCATGCTCCTCACACACGGCATCCTGTGTGGGTGGGGGCACCCGAGGGCCCTGGGGCCCCAACACTGGGGTATTCATGTGGGGTTTCCGAGGAGGACTGGAGGGAGGACTAGCTGCTCCCCGGGGTTGCTCTGGGTGGCGGCCGAGCCCAGGCCGGGGAGCTGAGGCCGGGAGGACAGCTCGTTGGCCTGGGGATGAGCTGCTCTGTGGCCCGGCCGGGGTCCCGTCCAGAGGCGGTTCTTGCATGCGAGTGGCCTGTGCCGGGTGCCCCTGCGTGCGGTGGTCTGCGAGAGCTGAGATTCAGGAGCTGGAGTGGGGCCTGGAGGAGGCACCTCTGCCTACTTCTTTAGGTGCCGTTTCCTCCTTGGAGCACACGGACACCAGGTACCCTGCGCCAGCCTCTGGCTCCGAGGCTGGGCTCCCTCCCCCAGACCTGCCACTGCGCAGGGCTCCACCCAGCTGTGCCGTGGACAGGACTCAGATGGTTCCCCCACCTCCCTCCCTCCTTCCAGAAATAGCGCCTGGTGCAGGGCGGGTGATGGGAAGAGCCGAGCTGAGGGTGGTCTGACTGCCTGGGACAAAGCCCATTTCCTCCTGAGATCGTTGCCAGAGAAGTGCAGGGTCCCGGGACCCCGGCCGTCCAGTGTCTGTGGGTGGCACGGGCCCTGGAAGCAAGTCTTCCCTACCCTGGGGCTCGGTTTCTCCTTTATGACGGGGACGGTGGCATCACCCTGTCTGTACTGTATTTACTATCAGGGGTTGGGGCCCATGGGGCTCCACCTCAGGAAGGGACCACCATGCCAGCCCCTGCCAGGTGCACCCCAGGGTTCCTCACTGCCCCACACCCAGTCCCCTTCACACACACTTGGCTCAGGATGCTGCGATGTCGCCCAGACCAGCATGGAGCCTCAGGGTTTCCCACGTGTCCGAGCACCACGAGCACAGAGGTGGGAGGCCGTGGCCCAAAATGCAGGGCCAAGGGCCTGGGCCAGGGTTGGTGGTGGCTGACTGGACTGCAGGCCTCTTGGCCCACGTCCCAGGTGGCTAATTGAATTACCACAACTCCTACTCTGTTCTCATGTATTAATTGTGCCCAGGCATACAGACCTCCCCCTCCACTGGTTTTGATGCTACAACCTCTTCCCTCAGGCTTCTGCCTGTTTTTTTGAAGAATGAGAAAAGCTTGTGTAAGTTGTCGACCTTTTGCCATCCATTCACCATCCACGAGCCATTCTATCCACTCACAAACCCACCTGTACCCACCCATCCATCCACCATCCACCATCCATCTGCCCATGCCCTCATCCACCCATCCACCACCCACCCATCTGTCATCCACCCAGCCACCCACCCACCCATCCATTCATCCACCCATGCATCTATCCACCACCCATCTACCCATCCATCCACTGTCCATACATCCAACCATCCACCCAGACATCGCATCATTCATCCACCCATCCACCATCCACACGTCCACCCATCCACCCATCCACACATGCAGCTATCCACCATCCACCCATCCACCCATCCACCATCCACCCACCCACCCATCTACCATCCACCCATGCATCTGTCTGTCCACCATCCCCCCCATCCCCCCATCCATTCCCCCATCCATCCCCCCATCCATCCATCCATGCATCCTTCTATCCAATTATTCAGACACAATTCACACTCCCCATCTTCCACAATCATTCACAAAGCTACATATCCAATCACACATCCACTTGCCCTTCTATTGATCTGCCCACTCATCCAGCCTGTGCACCCATCCATCCACCCACCTGTCCATCTGTATAGAATCCACTGTACACCCACGGCTCCATCTCAGACCTGTTTCAGTCTCAGGGGCTCCATCATGTTTCCAGGCTGCCCGTACTCACACGAGTCACATGTTCAAGAGTGAAATCAAAGATCAGGCATCCATCGGAACTGCCCATTCTGCCGTGTGCCGCGAGGGCCCTCGATGATGGGCAGATACCCACAGTAGCAGCCCCATCTGCGTGTGTGGAGTGGGGTTCCCAGCGGGCCACAGGTTCCGAGGGTTTTGCTGTTGGAATCAGCTTGGGAGTGTGTGGTAGCCATTGAATTCTAGAATGAAGTGGAATGTGTCATGGAGGGAGGCCACAGGGGCCGTTGTCACACATATAAGCCATTGCCACTCATGGCCCAGGGTTTCCTGCTGTGATATTTATCCAACAAGGAAGTGCCGAGGCCCCGCTTGTGTCTGGCGCTGGGCCGGGGGTGGCGATACAGTAGAGAGGACAGGTCAGGGCCACACCCATCACGTGGCCGGCGGGGGAGTCCCCACACCAGAACCCAGGAGCGAGGCTGCGCGGGGTCCTGCTGCACTGCCAGAAGGGACCCAGGGTCCTGTGAAGAGGCGCCCCTCCCACGGCCTCCCGCGTGGCCGCACTCTGGGAGAACAGGACGGGAAGGGCTCCATTTAACCAGGCTCCCTGGCCGGGCTGCTCTGCTGTCATGGAGCCACTGACAGCCACAGCCACAAGTGCTCCCAGCTGGGACCTGGGACGTGGCGGCAGAGCCTCCTGGCGGGGGGAGACAGGCTTTCTGCAGGTCACGGTCAGGGCTGCGTGCTCTGGACACCAGGGGCAGCCGAGCGTCTTCCAAGGACTTGCGGGCTCGGGCCTGCCCCACAGATGCCACTGGGCTCACCCAGGGGAGAGACCCAGAGGCGCCCCCAGTCACCTTGACCTGAGTTTTATTCAACCAAGTCCCCACCCCAGGGCTTTCGTAATGACCATTCCCTAAGCAGTGACAGAACTCTGCTCATTTCTGGCATGCTCGGGACGGTGTGCAGCCCCCTTCCCACCAAATGCTGGGGAGGAGCGCCAGGGAGTCAAGACAAAGGGCCTTGCTTGGAATCAGACAGACCAGCATTTAAATCTCCAATCTGCTGCGTCCAAGCTGTGTGACCTTGGGAGTGTGGCTTAACCTCTCTGAGCCTCTTTCCCTCAACTCCAAAATGGGGGCAATAAGAGCACCCACCCCACAGGGTGTGTGCAGGTTGGATGAGGCTTGGAGGAGGGGCTGCCCCGCCCCTCCCCTCCCATCCCCCCCCTCCCTCCCCCAGACGTACACGTCCAGCGCACCCGGAACACTGTGTGCCTGGAATGGGCTTGGACTCTTACATCTTTTGTATGAAGTCAAATCTTGGCTCACACTGTTAGGATAATCCTGCAGATGAGTCTTGGAAAATCAGCAGGAGGAAGAACAGGCAGAGAGTGAGCCGCCCGCCCGCCCTGCTTCACGGTGAGCTCCAGGCTTCACAAGTAACTAAGGCGGCGTCTCCGTGGTTTATTTCCTTATGGACAGAGCAAACCTCGGCGCCCAGGAAGCCCTTTGCAGCAGCAACCCCGGGGCAGGGGGAGGACGAGGCATCAGCTGAGGAGGGGGCGGAGGCGGGGGTCTCGGGGTGGGACTGGGCGGGGTCCACACAGGCCTCTGGGCCCATGTGTTGCCCGACCCCTCCGGGCCGCCTCCTCCCCCTCTGCTGGGCCTCGCTGGGCCCCCTGGGTGGCAGGTGCCAGCCCGCCGTGGGGGCCACACCGCCGGCCCGCTAGCCCGTCTACACCAGGTCTCTTCCCTGGGAAGCTCAACAGCCCTCATGGGCCTCCTCACAAGGCCAGGCCTCGCCAGGGAAGGCTGCCCCTCCTCGGACATGCCTGTCTGTGGCCCGGACACTGGACGTTCACCCGCGCAGGGCACGCCCGCGTCAGAGCGCTCTCCTGCAGGGCCACCACGTGCAGACGCTGTTCCAGAGACCCCCAGCTACACTGGCTCGCGCAGTCCTGGAAGGATCTGCCTCAGTGGGACGGCCACAAGCCCACATTGCAGGTGAAGAGCCGGGAGCTGGAGAAAGCAAGGCCCTGTGGTCACAGGGAAAGGGCCAGGCCAGGAGGATGGCGCCACTGTCCCCAGGTCTCAGCAGGTGTCTCTGCCTGTACGTGTGCAGCCCTGAGCCAGGCCCTCTGCAGCCAAGCGTTGGCCCTGGGAGCTCACTCTCTTCCTGCCATGGGCTGAATGGGGCCCCAAAGAGGTGTTGGCATCCTCATCCCTGGCACCTGCGACCGGGATCTTATTTGGAAAAGGGTCTTTGCAGATGTGATTAACTTAAGCATCTCAAGACACAGTCACCCTGGCCTACCTGGTGGGCCCTACATCCAGCAGCGGGTGTCCTCGTAAGGGACGCACAGAGGACGAGACACAGAGAGAGGGAGGAGGAGGCATCTTGTGGGGACCGGAAACGCTGGAGCCTCTGGGAGCCTCCAGTGGGGCCGCAGCTCTGCCCACATGCGTGTTGGAATCTGGCCACAGAACGGTGGGAGGACACGTCCTGCTGTTCTGAGCCCCCCGTGTGCTGATTGGTTGCGGCAGCCCCAGGAAACCGGCAGTGCCCGAGAAGCTCTGCGCACACGTGGCGGGGAGAGGTGGCGGGTGTCTCCTTCCTGCCGAGGCCCGGCTGTGGGCAGTGCGCTGGCCCAAACCTTGCGCACCTTCTTGGCCCTCAAACGCCCCCTTCCTCCTCTTGGCTGCACCTCACTCATGCCAGGCGGCCCCGCTCTGTGCTGCAGATGCTGTCCCCACCTCAGCTCACGGGACTGGCCGAGTGACACGTGAGAGTGTAGGGGTTAGCGCCAAGGGACAGGAAGGGAGATGGGGGGGCAAAGACTGGCTGCCTTTGTCCCCTCCGTAGACAGTCCCAGCCCAAACCCTCCACGCAGCCTGTGACGGTCCCCACATGCTAAGGGGGCACATCTGCCATGTCTTCTGCTCACCATCCCAGTGCCAGCGCGGGTCCCAGGACCTGGCCCCTCTCCTGGTCTTGCTCCCATCCCTGCCCCTCGCTGTCCTGGGCTGTGCCTGCACCAGCAGGCTCTGTGTGTCCGGGCTGGTTCTTGCTCCAGCTCTGTGTGTGTTTTCTTGCTCCTCCAAAGCCTGAGTGTCCTTCTACCAAAATTTGTCCCCTTGGATCTACAGATGGTGGGAGAACAGGATTTGACAAGTCTGCCAACACTGGGGTCCTGCTTGCCCATGTATTTATTTGTTTCTTCACCAAATTACCAAATTATAACCATTTGGGTGTTCCAGGAAGTAGACACCAGACAGAGGCTTAGCGGGGGCGTTGCTTTCGGGACAGGAAGGGAGGGGGAAAGGTGCAGCCAGGGAAGCACCTAGCGGGGGTCCTCAAACTTTTTAAACAGGGGGCCAGTTCACGCTGGAGGGCCGGACTATAGTTTAAAAAAACTATGAACAAATTCCTATGCACACGGCACATATCTTATTTTGAAGTAAGAAAACTGGGGGGAGGAGGGGCATGGGCAATATATGTAACCTGAACACTTGTACCCCCATAATATGCTAAAATAAAAACAAAAACAAAAACAAAAAAACCAAACGAGCAAAAACACCTGCATGTGGCCCTCGGGCTGTAGTTTGAGGACGCCTGTCTAGAGGGCCATGCGCGTTGCGCCTGGGAGGTGAGTAGGAGGCCAGAGAGGAGCCCCGGCCTTGGTGCAGCTGCTGTAGACGACGCCAGCGCCCCTGCCATGCTTGAGCATTGCCCGTAGCTGCTGGGAGGCGCGTGGCCTTGGCTCAGAAGAGGAAGCAAATCCTGCAGGCACCGTGCGGGCGGCTGGCGGCTCTCCGCACAGCCCGTCTCTGGAGCGAGATCCGAGCGGCCCTTTCTTTGCTGCCCTGTAAACATGGCCCCACCATGCGCCCAGCACTTGGGGCACCCGCAGGGCTCAGACCCATTCCTGTGTTGAGGAGCCTCTGTCTGGAGTGGGCGCCCAGGGAACAGAGAGCCTGAAGGTACAGGCTGGGGAGGCAGCCCTTCCAAACTCTGGAAGCTTCTGTGGTCCCCTGGGGCTTCTGTCACCTGTCCCACCCTGCCCTGCTGGCCTGGCCCTTCCAGCCCTGCTCCGGGCACTGTCCTGGGAAATCTGAGCTCCCACAGCATTTGGGGCACTGGGGTTTCCATGGACACCGGCCTCCCTTCTCCCGGAATTTGCTAGTCCGCAGCCCACAGTGGGGGAGAAGGAGGCCTCGCTTCCTGCCAAGCTGAGGCATGGAGGGGAGGTGGTGTATGAGCGAGCTCCCATTCCGGGAGGTCTCTCTCCCTCACTAAGTGCATAGAGAGGCACATGGAAGGTTCCAGTCTTCCTTGAGCTGGGGGTCAGACAGAAAGCTGAGACCCTGGTGAAGGAGGCCTGCTGGCTGGCTCTCCCTGATGGTGGTGACGGCTGCTCCACCTGGCTTTACAGGTGGGGGACCTGCTCGGAGCGGGCCGTGTCCAGGGTCACATGCTGGTCAGCCTGGCCTGTCTGTGTTTCTGTCCTGTGTCACTTTCCGGCCCCTCAGTGCCAGCTCCTCAGCTATAGCCCCCAGCTGGCCAAGAAGCTTCCAGATCTTCCCCAGGACCCCAGTTTGCATGGCTTCTGCACTCCCTGGGGTCCTGTTGGGTACTCAGGGTCTCAGACACTGGCAGTCTTCTAGCTTGTTAGCACCCCAAAACCCTTCCTATCAGGAGCCCACTGCAGAGTGCATTGACGCTGGGGAGGAGAATTAAGAAAATGGAGGTCAGAGAAGCACCTGGCTGAAGAGACTGTTGCTGCATCTTCCACACGTGGTGTTGCAGTATTTGCAGGGTCCAGTTGGCCCATGCAGTGTTTTCCTGTGGGGAACCAGGCAAGACCCACAGTCGGGCGCTGGCTAGAGCCTACAGGGGTCTGGGCACCCTTCATTCTGGAGAGAAACAGGAAAAGAACAGAGACTCTGGCCAGGAGCAGAGATGATCAGCACAGACACCGGTCCTGGTGTGACCACCCTTGTCTTATGTGCTTGGTGATGGATGGATTTTTCAGATTGCTGCCTGGTCCTTGCCACACAGGATCAGTTCACAGGGTAAGAGACCTGTCAGGACTGCTTGTACCATCCGATTTCCTCAGCACCTGGGCAGGGGCTGGCCCCCAGTGGGAGTTCTGAATCTATTTGTTAGATGGGTAGATGGATGGATGGATGGATGGATGGTGGATGGATGAATGGGTGAAAGGATGGATGGTTGGACGGTTGGATGGATGAATGACTGGGTGGATGGGTAGATGGTTGTATTGGTGGATGGATGGATGTGTGGGTGGATGGATGGGTGGGTAGATGGATGGATGGATGGATGGTGGATGGATGAATGGGTGAAAGGATGGATGGTTGGACGGTTGGATGGATGAATGACTGGGTGGATGGGTGGATGGTTGTATTGGTGAATGGATGGATGTGTGGGTGGATGGATGGGTGGGTGGATGGATGGATGGATGGGTGGGTGGATGGATGGATGGATGGTTGGGTGGATGGATGGATGGATGGTTGGGTGGATGGATGGATGGGTGGGTGGATGGATGGATGGGTGGGTGGATGAATGGGTGGGTGTGTGGGTGTATCAAAAATGGATGGGTGAATGGATGGATGGTTGGATGGATGGTTGGATGGATGAATGGATGGGTGGATGGTTGGATTGGTGGATGGATGGATGTGTGTGTGGGTGGATGGATGGATGGTTGGGTGGATGGATGGGTGGGTGTGTGGATGGGTGGGTGAAATGGATGGGTGGATGGATGGGTGGATGGGTTTATGGGTGGATGGATGGGTGGATGGATAGGTGGATGGATGGTTTGGTGGCTGTCTGGATGGATGGGTGGGTGGATGGATTTATGGGTGGGTGGATGGGTGCGTGGGTGGGTGGATGGGTGAGGGGTGGATGGATGGGTGGATACCTTGTGCATCCCCCACCCCCACTGAGGGGCCAGCCCCTGACATTGGTGCCTCCAGACCATTCCCTCTCACAGCCTTTGGGGAGGATGTCACTCTCTGGTCCTCAACTCCCCAAGTGCAGGAAGTATGGCGGTGCTATGTAAGATGGGAAGTATTGCATGGTTGCCTCAAAAGTGCTGTGCATGATGACAGTGACTATTGAGACTGCCGCTTTAGGGAACATTACAGAACTTGTACATCTCACTGTGGTCATCCTGGGGTCACTGTGGGTGGGGCAGCTGAGGGCAGGCCTCTGGCTGGTTGCTGTGGGCTCAGCCAGGCCTGACTTATGGGAATGCTCCCCTCCCCTCTGTGTGGGGTCCCAATTCCAGGGAGCCTCAGGTGGTGCCCTCATCCACAGGCCTGGAAGTCACGCTGTGATCCTTGGGCTCTGTCTTTGGGCAGCCTCTGTGCTGGAAGTTACCTGGTCATATTTGTGGGAACAAGCTTCACCTTCCCACTCCTGAAACAGAGCACGTACTAGGGAAAGGGACAGAGGCCAGTCCACCCTCCTGAGCAGCCTGCTCCCTCTGGCCAACCGGAGATAAAGGCTGATCTGGGGGAAGCCTCACAACACACTACCCAGCACTTGTTCTTCTCCCCATGGCCTGGCCACCTGGTGCAACTTTCCTGCCCTGGGGTGCCTAGAAAACTCCTACACAGACATCACAACCCAGAAGGCCCTCCCCAACTCAGGACGGGAACGAGGTCTTTTCTCCCCTGCTCTCCATAGCACAGGGAGAGTGTGATTTACTGAGGATGGAATCCCCCTTTACTGATAAGGAGACTGAGGCCAAGGCTAGAGCAAAAACCTTCAAGTTGCACAAACCCTGGCAGCTGGTCCTGAAATTTGAGGCTCCTGATTCCAGACCTGCTGTGCCCCTGTCCAACTGTGCCGGTCAGTTTTATGTGTCAACTTGGCCAGGGCGTGTCCCTGGTATCCCATCTGTTTTGTGGGTGTGGTTGGCGCCGGCAGTCAGCTGACTTTGAGTAAGGGAGGTGCCATG
The DNA here is from genome assembly GCF_040939455.1 of Microcebus murinus. NCBI lineage: Eukaryota > Metazoa > Chordata > Mammalia > Primates > Cheirogaleidae > Microcebus > Microcebus murinus. The sequence continues at coordinate 48,461,825 of NC_134119.1, read as the reverse complement.
GGCGATGCCCGGGCCCCATCCAACCTGCTGAAGGCCTCAGAGCAAACCTTGGGGCTTCCTGGAGGAGGAAGGGTTCTGCCCCAGGGCCACAGCGAAGAAGCTGCCTGCATACCCAGCCTGCTCTGCAGGTTTCAGGCTTGCCAGCCCCCACAATCAGGTGAGCTGATTCCTTAACACAAATGTTTTAACACAAGTTGCATGTGATACATGCATTACATACGTACAGCTCTCCTGTAGGTTCTGATGCTCAGGAGAACTCTGACAGATGCAGCGCTGGCATCATGGCCCCTTGATCCCACAGCCTCCTCCCTGGCTTCTCCCCACTGGGGGAGCAGGTACAGCTGGCACATTGCACCCCTGCTGCTCTGCTTCCTTCCACAGCCCCCGCCCAGGGCACCTCCGCCAGGCAGGCCTCCCAGACTGCCCTGGCTGCACTGTCCCTGCTGCCCCTGAGCCCCTTTGCTCATGCTGTTTTCTGTTCTTGGCGTGGTCGCTCACCGGGTTTGGACACTGCCCCTAAGGGAGGGTCTGGGCCTGGGTGCTTGTGGGGGGGCTCCCAGCACACCTGCTGCTGGGCTGGCCCACCCACCGAGGCAGTTAGAACAGGGCAGGCCCCCAGGCCGATGGCCTTGTCACCAGGGTCACATGGCTCAGGGCAGGCCTTGGAGCTGGCCCACAGCCCAAGTTCAAGCCTTGGCTCTGCCACTTACTGACAGTGCCGTCCCCACTTCTCTGTGCCGCACCTGTAAACTGCAGGTGAGCTGCCCGGGGAATTACGCGGGCCACTGCGAGCAAAGCGCTGGGGGCTGTAGCTGGTGCCTGTGCGCGTCCCATGAATGCGGGGCCCGTGCTCGTCCCCAGGGTCAGAGGGCCCTTGACCCCCTTGCTCACCGCATCAGTCGGGGATGCAGAGGAACAGGGTCAGAGGGTGTATACGTGCTTAGGGACAAGGACATGGATTACAGGGAACCAGCTCTCGCGATGGTCACCGGGCTGTGGATCTGGCCCGAGACCCCCGGCGTCCCACCCGAGTCAGAGCTGGAACAGGCAGGCACGCCGATTTCCCGCTCGGCAGCCAGGCGGAGGAGCTCCCTCTCGCTCACCCTGTCGGCCCATTCGGGCCTCAGCGATGGCACGAGGCCCACCGAGATGGGGAGGACACGCTGCCGGCCCAGCCCAGCGTCACCTTGTCCAGAGACACCTCGTGGGCTCGCCCAGAATACCAACTGGCCGAAAGTCTGGGCATCTCACAGCCCCGTCAAGTTGACACAAAATTCACCGTCACACTCACAAACATGGATGGGGGGCCCCTACACTGTTGTGAGCCTCACTCTCCAGTCTTGCCTCAGTTTCCCTGGCTGCACAGAGAGGGGCATGCTGTGTGGCTCCAGCAGAGGCCCAGACACTGTGACGCAGCTGCCGGCAGGCGCTGCTGCCCTGGTGGTGCAGAGAACGGAGGCCCAGAGTCACAGCAACGCCCAGCACAGACCCGCGCTGCCCGGTCACGGCTCTCACCCGGCGCCTCTGCTTGCTTCTTCCCCGTCCTGCGCCGCCTGGAACCTTCCAGCCCGTCTGTGTGCCTGTTGTATCTGAGGGGTGTGTGTGTGGGGCGGGTGAGTGTGTCTCTGTGTGTGCCTGTGTGTCTGTGTATGTCTACATGTGTGATGTGTGTCTCTGTGTGCATGTATGTGCCTTTCTGTGTGCATGTGATATGTGTGATGTCTGTTCTGTGTGCATGTGTGTCTGTGTACATCTGCATGTGTGATGTGTATTTTTATGTGTGCATGTATAATGAGTGTCTGTGTTTGTGTGTGATGTATCACTGTGTGCACATGTGTCTATGCGTCTGTTCATGTGTGATGTGTGTCTGTATGTGATGTGTGTTCATGTATGATGTGTGTTCATATGTGATGTGTGTCTCTGTGATGTGTGTTCATGTGCGGTGTGTGTGCATGTGCGATGTATGTCTCTGTGTGTGTGCATGTGTGAGTGCATGTGTGATGTGTGTCTCTGTGTGAGTGTGCGCGTGTGCAATGTGCGTGTGCATGTGTGAGTGCATGTGTGATGTATGTCTGTGTGTGTGTGCATGTGTGAGTGCATGTGTGATGTGTGTCTCTGTGTGTGTGCGTGCGTGTGTGAGTGCACACGGTGTGATAGGCCGAAACAACTTGCTTGGAGGCAGAAGCCCACCTTGATTCATAGCTGGTTATTTGACCCAAACTCGAACTCTATATTTTCCAGTTCACTTGTTTGGGTTAAAAAAAAAAAAAGTAGTTTCCTGACTTTGAGCAAAAACAAGCCAACAAACAAACTTGAAAGGACTAAGAAAAGGCTCAGGGCAGTCTTGGCCAGCACGCAGTCCCTGGCAATCGGAAACAAATGTTCCACATGTCTCTTGAATTACACGCGGGCTTTAGACAGACGGTCGGGAGCGAATCCCGGGCGAGGTGAGCGCGCCTGCGCCTTCTGGCCCCCGGGGCTGCCTTCCTCGACGGCGGCGGTTGGCGTCTGTCTCCCACGGTTCCTGGCTCTGGGGTCCTGGGGGCAGGAAGCAGCCGGAGGGCCCGGAAACCGGCCTCCCCCGAGCCATGCTGCTGACAGACGCACCTCGTCCCGCCGCCCAGCCACCCTGAGCAGTGGCGACGCTGTGTCACTGTGCTTGCTGTGCGGAGGAGACTGGGCCTGAGAGACTGGAGCCCGCCATGGTGAGCTTGGACATGGCCAAGCCACGAGGCCCTGTCCGCCCAGGTGTCTCCCCCCTGCACAGAGTCCTTGCACAGCCTGTTCCCTGTGACGGGCACTCTCTTCCCTGCCCTTGCCCTCGTCCTGCTTGAGTGGCTCTATGAAGCAGGGCCTGAGGCTGCACTGGCCATGTGCTGGGAGCTGCCAGGCCACGAGGGAGGAGGCCGAGCCGTGCCAGGGCGCAGCCCCTCGGAAGCAGGGGAGGGAGGCCCGTGTTCAGAGATCTCTCCCTGGGGCGTCAACTCCAGGTTCATTGCCGGCCCCTTTGGCAGAGGCTTGGGGAGTCAGCACACCGTGGCCCGGCCCGTAGACCGGGTCTGGAAGTTGTGGGGGGATCGGAGATTTGGAGCCGAGGGGTCAGCGTCAGGCCACACCGCACAGTGTGGTCAGCAGAGCTAGGAGAGGAGGCTGCACAGTGGCCGTGGGCAGCAGACGTGGGTGTCCACACAGCCCGATTCTCACCCAGCATCGCCGGCCAGGCTGTCCTGGAACTAGCCTGCAGCTGTCGGTTCTTCCTGAACCAGGCTCTGCTCCGCTAGGGCGCCGGAGCGGGATCCTCCCGGCAGCCACGCCCCAGCCCCTCCCCGGCCCGGCGGGAGCGCCAGCAGCTGGCGAAGTTTCTGGTTTTGTTCAGCCTTGCACGCCTGCTCTTGGCATGTGGACAGGAGGCATCAGTTAAGCAAGTGGCGATTGGGATCGGGTGATCTTCCCAAGCTGGTGTTCAGATCACGTCCAGCAGTCCCCAACCTTTCCGGCACCAAGGACTATTTTCGTGGATAACAATTTTCCCATGGACTGGGGGTGAGGGTGGGGATGGTTACGAGGTAATTCAAGCATATTGCATTTATTGTGCACTTTATTTCTATTATTATCACACTGTAATAAATAATTATACAACTCACCATAGGTTGGGGACCCCTGAAGTCCCTTCTCAGGAACTTTGCACTCTTCCTCACTAATTGTGGATAAGACCAACATCCATGGCCTAGCACTGAAAGCTCATGCACCACCTGTGCATAGGTACACACGCCAAGTGCATACACACGCAACGTGCTCACACACAAGCAATGTGCACACACTACATACACATATGCGCGCGCGTGCAATGAGCACACGCTTGCAACGTGTGCACACAACAATCTGCATCCACACACGGTGGAGGAGGAAGCCTCTGCAAGTGGGCCGTGCAGGACTTCTAGGCTGTGACCACGAAGAAATCACCTTGCCTCTCTGAGCCTCAGGTTCCTGTTTTGTTATAATAACGCCTGGGAAGACAAAGCTCTTCCTGTGCCAAATGAGGAGGCAGCCCCACCCTGCTCGCCGTCACCTCCCAGAGAAGACGGACGGTGTCCTGCTATCCCAGTCCCCACACAGCCTCTTGTACGCCTTTGCCCTCTCTCACTTACTTGGTTTTGAGCAACAAAGGTTGACCCGGAGAAGACGACCCAAGCCGGCCTCAGCGGGTGGCAGCTGAGAGGGCATCTGAATGGAAGGAAACGAAACATCTAAACCAAGCACCGGTCACCACTGTCGAGCTGTGTCCCTGGGAGGCAGGTGTCGGGTGTTTTGGAGGCACGGTGTTTGGAGATACCTGTAAGAAACGGCATGTCAGTGGTGGGGTTGCGGAGGTGCCAGGGAAGCAGACTCGTGGGGACCCGACATCGAGTGCTGTGGCGGGGTCGTCCCTCCTCCCTGGGCTTCTGCCCCTGCGTGTCCCTCACGAGAGCAGCCCAAGGCCCTGAGGCCCCAAGGGCAAAGAGTGTCCCCCAGATCCAAGTCCACCCAGAGCTCGGCACTTGGAGCATGGCCTTTGCCGCCGTGCGGCCGCGCTGGGGGAGGCTGAGAGGGAGGCCCTGGGACAGGGAGGCCCTGGGACCACGAGGCAGGGACAGAGGGCGGTGGCTGCAGGGAGCTGGAAGAGGCAAGGGGGACCCTGCCCTGCAGACACCGCGGTCCTGAGCCCGTAGCCTCCAGGGCCGTGAGAACAAATGGCTGCCATGGAGCTGTCGCGCGTGTCTTCCCTTGTTCCGGATCAGCCCAGACAGGGCTTGATTCCCAGGCGCGGCCGCCGCCTGGTCAACCCTGCTTTAGGCTGCCAGGCGTGTTCAGTCCCCGTCCTCCGTCCCAACTGGGGACGGGCCTGGGTGGGCCTGCCCAGGAGGCACCGGGTGGAGGGACCAGGCCTTCAGTCTCCCCCAGCCAAGCTCGGCCGCCTGCGCTGGGCCGCGCTGCAGAGTGGCGCGTGGGCAGGGGGAGGAGGAAAGGAGAACATTCCAGAGGTGTGTCCCCAAACTCGGGGAATCATCTTGCTGGGGAAACCTTCTCCTTGGATGGCGGGGTTTGGACACAGAGGGTTGTGGTTGCCGCAGCTGTTGCTGGAACCTGTCGGAGAGGATCTGTGAGCAAACGAGTGGTAGCCCTGCCGGCACCCTCATCAAGTGTCCACTGTGTCCTGGAGGAGCCACACCATGGGGCCACCGCTCTGAAGCCAGGACACAAAGGGCACCTGGTCCAGCCCCGGGGGTCGCAAAGGGCCTCCCCGCAGTGATGCTGAAACCAGTCTTTTTTTTTTTTTTTTTTGAAGAAGAAATACGTGCAAACTGAAACCAGTCTTGAAGGCGAAGTTGAAATTTGCTGTATGAAGGGGAGGAGGAAGGGCGTTATAGGGAACGGCATGAACGACAGCCTGGGGGACTTCCTGATTCACTTAAGAACCCACCAGCATCACTGTGTGTGTGTGTGGGGGGGGATTCTATGGGCCAACTCACTGGGCCACATGGTGCCCAGACATTTGGTTAAATGCTATTTCTGGGTGTGTCTGAGTGAGACCGGCAGGGGACTCGGGGACTCGACAAGGCGACAGTCCTCCCCGTGGGGGCCTTATGCTGCCCACCGGGGGCCGATACACAAGAGGCGGGGGGTGGGGGGAAGGGAGCTGCCCTCTCTGCCTGACTCCTGTGCTGGGACATTGGGCTCCTGCCGCTGACGGGGACCACACCTGGGTCCTCAGCTGCAGACAGCGCATCGTGGGACCCTTGGCCCCAGAACCGCGTGAGCCAATCCCTCCTCATCAGCCTCCACCCCCAACTGTATGTATGTCTGCAGTTGTGTCTGCTGCTGGCTCTGCCTCTCCGGAGACCCTGGCCAACAGTCACGACATCGAACATAGACAGAGTAAGACGCGGAGCTCTGGGCCCGCTCAGGCCCTGGGTGAGTGCTGCTTGCTCTGTACCTTAACTAAAATGCAGGCTGTCAGTGGAGCTGGCACCGGTAACTCCAAATGCCACAGGCGGCCACCCCCTGAGCCCCAACCCTGACTCTGCAGGTGCCGCTTTGATATTCCTGAGTGACCCGGATGGGGTCAGCTGGCTCCCAGGGAGCTGCTCAGCTGTTCCCCAGGCTGGACTGGGGAGGGCCACGTGCAGGGGGACAGTGCCCCTCCCTCTGTGTCCAGCTCAGAGGCCCCAAGGCTGGGGAGTGGGCCTCTGCTTCCCCCAAGAGAAAACCAACCCCTCGCTGGTTTTCTACAATTCAAGACAGGGGCCCAGGCCCCAGGTGGGACATGGGGTAAGTGCAAGTGTCACCTCAGAGTCCTTGTCCTCGGTGGCAGCAGCAGCTTTGAGGGGACGTGAGCTCAGGGCCAAGGCCCCAGGAGCACCCTGGTTTCTGGAAGACCCTCCCTCAGCACGGGGCCCTACCTAGCCATCCCAAACCGCCTCAGACTCCAGCTAGGGTCAGGCAGGCTATCCCTGGGGCAGCTCCCAGCCTTGTCCAGGGCTCCACCCCCAGGGCACCTTCTCCTGAGACTTGTGGACGCAGCCGGGGAGACCCAGACGCGCCTCTCCCTTTACTGGGCCTTGGGCTCACCGTCCCTGGAACAAGCAGGACTGGGGCTCAGCCTGGACGTTCTCAGGGCGCTCCACGGTGACGCCTGGATGCAGGCTGGGAGTTCAGGGTCCTGGGGAGGCGGAGAGACAGCAGCGCTGCCAGGTCCCTGCCCAGGAGGAGCCTGTGCTGGGAAGGGGTTGGCTGGGGAGGCTGGGTCTCCGTGGATGGAGGTGCCCCAGCCGCCCGGTCTGGGCCTGGGCAGGAGCTCAGATGGCCGGGGAGCACGAGGGGGTTGCCAGGGAGCACGGGAGGCAGGTGGGGAGCACTGGGGGCAGCCGGGGCACGCTGGGCAGATGCTGCCCAAAGGTTTTGGGCAGCACCTGTTTCCACTCTCGGCGCCCTGAGTAAGACGTGGCTCTGCCCTCCAACCGGAGGAGAGGCCTCTAAGGGCCCCAAGTAGAATTCCTCCCTCCGTGGGGCGGGGGCCAGGAGGCTTTTCTGAAAACCCCCTTAAAAAGCAATTTATGCACTTGCTTTCTAATCCGGAATCCAGGAAGGGCTCTCCGGAGGAGGGCGTGGGCACCGCAGTCTCGCCCTGGAGTCAAAGCCACGGTCCTCGGCCGTGGATCCCACCCTCCTGGGCAGGCGGCCTCAGGTGCCTCAGGTGTCTGCCAGCACTGCTGCGGCCTCACTGCCGCCCCCAGCCTGGCCGGCTCAGTCCTCTGCCTGGACAGCAGCTCTGTCCTGCTAGCTGGACCGCCGGCCTCCCCTCCGCGCCCGGACCCTCCTCCGCCCCGCTGGGCACCATCCGGCCGCAGGCTGCAGCCCCGGGCTGGGGGAGCACCTGCCCGTGGTGCCTGTTTCTGCACAGAAACCACATGCCCGTTTGTAAGCCAGCAGATTCCCGCTCGTGCCCTTTTATTTCACCGAAGCAGTATGTTTCTTGCATAATTCAGAACGCCGTATCAGTCTCCCAGGTTTGTGGAAATAAAAGTCCATCTCTCCCCCTCCCCCAACAAGCTCCACTCCTTGGAAGCAGCTGCTTTCGACTTTTCATCTGTTTTTGTTTTTGTTTGGTGTTTTCTCCAGATTTCCAAACCTGGCTGATTTTGCTGCGGGTTGATTTTCAGAGTGTAGACGCTGCCTCGGGCCGACCATGGCTGACCAGCGGTGCTTCCTCTTAGAGTCCCTTGCTCTGCTCCTCCCAGCCGGCAAGACCACACTTCGGATCTAATTACTACTCAATATTAATTAATACATCAACATATTGATTAAATCTTTTAAATCAGGCTTAGGCAATAAATCAATTCTTTAGTGAAGTCATTGCTGTGCCTCGGTCATGCTTTTCACTCCTCCCACGGCAAACCAGTCACCTTTGGGTGCTACCTTTGTATTTTTCCTTGCATTAGTTTCCTGCATTTTTGCTGGCTCAGTTCTCTGTGTCCCTATTACTGATTCTCGCCCTGAACTTTCCGACACAGCCGTGAACTTATGCCCTGCCATGTCACCTACAGCAGGTGGTTTGTCCCGCCCACCGTCCTCTCCCCAGACAGCTGTCTCAGGCGTGTCCTCGCTGTCCCGCTCTCAGCTGCTCAGCTCTCACCAGGGACAAATCCAGTCTCTTTTCTGGGTGAATCCCGTTTCCTGGGTCCTGTCTCCCTCCTCCTGCTCTGCTCCTGCACGTGGGATGCACGTCCTGCAGGAGGTTGCCCACCCTCCGAGTGAACGGACAACTCCGTCTGTCTGGGCGCTGGGTGGACGGCGGGGCTGGGGCAGAAGTCCAGGAGGGGTTAACCTCCCAGCTGCGGGGTTGGGATCCATTCTGACTCCTGATCGTTCCTAGGACCTGTTCCCACCTTTCCTCTGGACACCGTGTTCCCTGTGCCGTGAGGTTTCACTCCAGTGCACCTTTGGGGCTCTGTGCTCATGCCCCGTGCTGGACACGTGGAGGCCCTGGACTCGCACGTGCAGTCTTCTTTCAGTGCACGAAGGGCCATTTCTCTGACAGCTTCCTCCCCCTACGTGCACTGTCCCCTCCTTCAGAAACGAGTCCCCACGCTGCCCAGTCCCCTGGGTCTCCCCCAGTGCCATGTCTCCCTGTCCATCCGCGTTTCGCGCATCCTTGTGCTCTGGTTCTCCTAGCGCTGCGTGTCCTCCGCTTACCTCTCAGCCTTCCACTACCATTTTATTAAAATGCGGGAATTTTTAGGAGGATGAATTATTTTTATTTAGTTTTTTTAGAAACAGGGTCTTACTCTGTCGCCCAGGCTGGAGTGCAGTAGCCTGCCCATAGCTCACTGCAGCCTCTCGCTGTAACCTCAAACCCCTGGGCTCAAGCGCTCCTCCTGCCTCAGTCTCCCAAGGAGCTGGGACCACAAGTGCAGCCACCACACCCGGCAACTTTTTGTATTTATAGCAGAGACGGGGTTTCGCTCGTGCTCAGGCTGGTCTCAAACTCCTGCCCTCAAGCCATCTTCTCGCCTTGGCCTCGCAGAGTGCTAGGATTACAGGTGTGAGCCACCGCGCCCGGCCCGAACATTTCTTTTTATAGGACTGTGTTCTTTCTTATTTTCTGAACGTATTATCTGCCGTCATCTCTTTGTGGCTCTCTCTTTTTCTTGGGGAGGGGGCGTCTCTCTTTCTCTCTGCTCCTAGTTCCTTCTCCAGTTTAGTTTGAATGTCTGTCTTTTGTGTCAGAGCCTCCCTGACGTTGGTCTAAGGATCAGTGGTACTTGCTCAACCGTCTGGCCCTGTGCTGCCCCCCTGGTCCCCAGAGCAGAGCCAGCACCACGGGGCAGGTGTCACTGGCTGCCTCTGGCCCCTTCCACGGGCGGGGTCTGTGCAGAGGAGGACTTTCCCTGCTGTGCTGCTCATGGTGTCAAAAAGCTGCACAAACCTCAACGTGCTCCCACAGGGACCCGTCCTCCCTGGGAGCTCTGTTCAGTTGGAAGTGGTGGGCCGCATCTGTGTCCGTGGGCCGCGTCTGTGTCCGTGGGCCGGGTCTGTGTCCCTGGGCCGCGGCTGTGTCCGTGGGCCGCGGCTGTGTCCCTGGGCCGCGGCTGTGTCCCTGGGCCGGGTCTGTGTCCGTGGGCCGGGTCTGTGTCCGTGGGCCGCGGCTGTGTCCCTGGGCCGCGGCTGTGTCCGTGGGCCGCGGCTGTGTCCGTGGGCCGGGTCTGTGTCCGTGGGCCGCGGCTGTGTCCCTGGGCCGCGGCTGTGTCCCTGGGCCGCGGCTGTGTCCCTGGGCCGCGGCTGTGTCCGTGGGCCGGGTCTGTGTCCGTGGGCCGGGTCTGTGTCCGTGGGCCGGGTCTGTGTCCCTGGGCCGCGGCTGTGTCCGTGGGCCGGGTCTGTGTCCGTGGGCCGGGTCTGTGTCCGTGGGCCGGGTCTGTGTCCGTGGGCCGCGGCTGTGTCCGTGGGCTGCGTCTGTGTCCGTGGGCCGCGGCTGTGTCCGTAGCCCGAGAAGCCGTTGGACACGGAGCTCACGTTGCAGCCTCGAGCCGCAGACGCAAGTGGAGCGCAGGCAGCCTGCGCGGAGGGACACTGCCCAGAGACTGACGTTCACCAAAAGTTAACAGCGCTTATTTCTGGGTGGTGAGATTTTGAGTGATTTCTATTTTCCAGTTTATATTTTTCTGTATTATCTGAATTTATTGCTATGAACATGTATTGCTTTTGTGAAGCCATTTTCATCTTGAATGAAGAAAACCATTCCCACACTGCAGTCCCTACATGGCTTAAAAATCCATGCTGGCTCCCTGGCTCACAAAAGCCTGGCGCGGAGACCAGGCAGCGGAGCTTCCCAAGCTCCCACGCCGCCCACCCCCGCTGCCGCTGACTGTACCTGACGTCACTGAGCCTCCTCTGACCTCAGGGCCTTTGCACTTGCTGTTCCCGCCGCTGTTCCACTCCTTCCTGGCTTGGCCCGCGCTGAGGCGCTGGGGCCCACCGCCCTGCGGCCTTCCTCAGCGCAGCCCACTTGAGCTGCCCCACTTGAGGTCTCCTGGGGACGGGCTCTCCGCACCGTCAGGGTGTCGACATACTCCCTCTTTTTCTGGCCTTTTCAGTGGGGTTGAAACAGGCCAGTGAATTTGGGGGGCAGGTGACCCATCAGCCACTGTGTGTCCAGGAGCAGCCCGGCCCCTGGTGGGCGGGGGACACGTGGCAGACCCTGAGACGTGGCACACAGGGCAGGATGCGTCTCAAGGCAGGAGCCAGGACAGTAAGTTTGGGAGAGAGAAGTTTGCTTCTTTCCTCTGTGTAAGGGACGAAATCAGCATGTGCTGGCATAATCGTGGTTTGATCCAAGCAATGTAAATTCAGTTCGCCGCTGAGTTAAACACGGTTTACGCATTTGAGAAATTGGTGCTTTCCTGTCGAGTCGGCAAACAGTTGCTCGGGAAGCAGGGAGCGGGTTCAGACCTCACAGATGCCATGCGTGCGTGCGGATGTCTGCGCCACTCTCGCAGACAACACGCAAACACGTGGAAGAAATGGCAGCGTTACTTTTTTGTTTTGTTTTGCTTTGAGGTGCATTGGCTAATTGGGAGGTAACTTGTTTTGGAATGATTCAGGCCTTTTCTGTTTGAGCCCTGGGAGTAAAAGGTCTCCCTTCCAAGGCATAAAATTTCCACTCGCAGCACTGAGAGCTACTGGAAGGCTGAAGAACAAACACCACCAGCAACTGCAGTTTATTCTGGAGAACGAGGCTTTGTTCCTCAGTGCTGACTACGCGTTCTTCCCTGCCTGCCGAACAGCTGGGAGAGGAAACTTTGACCCTACTTGCAGCCCGGTGCCCCTGCTCAGAGGCCTGGCGTGGGGTGGGGCCTGCGGGCGTTAGCGTGGGGGCACACAGCACTTCTGCGATCCGTGGGCCGGGCAGCCTGAGCAGAGGGCGCGTGGCCCCACAGCTCCTACAGGATGGGGGAGCTGAGGAGGGCTTCACTGCGGGCTGCCTGGCCAGCCTGGACCTGCAGGGGTGGGGTGGGGACTGGGGGCCTCCTCTGGGCTGGCCAAGAGTGGAGGGACCCTCAGCCCAGGTGGTCCCACCTCCTGGATGAGCACTGGTGGCCGGGGTGGGGGCAGGCAGGGGTGTCCCCAGCTCCTGAGGGGAGGGCCTGCCTGCAGCCCATCTGGTCCAAGGTCCCCACTCACCTGGGGCTAGGCAGGGGCCCAGGACCTCGGAGACAGTTTTCCAGGTGAGGAAGCGAGAATGGAGTGTTTCTTCTGAAGGGAAACAGTTCGTTTTTCTTCATCTCCAAGGCTGGCAGCTTGGAATGTCCTCCGGCACAAGCTCTGGTGGTGGAGGCGGCGGCTGGGTCCGACCCACAGGCTGCTCTGCGCACCTGCGGGCGCGGGGTGGGCGGGGTGGGCCAGACGCAGGCCCTTCAGGGTTCTTGGAGTGAGGCTCGGGGAATGCAGAGCCCTGGGCCCCACCCTAAAGCCAAAGGACTGATTCTGCGGAGGTGCAGCTTGGGACTCTGCATCCTAGCAGGTGCGTTCCCGTCTGACAGCCCCGCACTTCCATGGTAACGCCGCGGACAGATGCAGGGGCCAATACCCAGTGTGTCACCGGGCAGAAAGTGCGCAGGGCCGTCCCCTGGAGGACCGCTGCCCACCAGAGGGGGATGTAGCCCCGAAGGCAGAGAGGGCTCCCCTCCCGCGTGGAGGAAAGGGCAGGGCAAAGGCTGGGGTCGGGGTGTGAGATGGTGTCGGGATGGGCCCTGGGCTGACACACGTGCTTCTCCTGGCCGGGCAGAGCCAAGTGGGGCAGTGGGAGCACGTGGGAGGACCCTCCCAGGTCCTGGTGCTCCTCCACTCTGGCTCACCCGACCCTGAGTGCGACTCCACCCTGTGAGCTCCTGTTAATCACACCCCTGGGCCTCTGGGCTGTAGCCGCAGGGAGAGCCCTCCCGGACCTGCCCTGGTGGGGACCTGTGCAGCGAGGGCAGAGCGGGGTGGGCTCAGAGTCCCGGGCCCAGCCCAGCACCCTGTCTTGGGCTGTACCACTCCCTTTGTCCAGAGCGTCCACCTCACCGGCCCAGCCCTGCGGGATTTAAAGGTCCAGAACGAGCACCACTTTGCATCAGTCAGCTCTGCTCACAAGACAGCTGCGTAACAAGTCATTGTACCACAGTGCCTTGCAACAGAAAGCATCTCTTTCCTACTCACGGGTCTGTGAGCTGGAGGAGCTGGGCTGCTCCAAGGGGAGCTGGGCGGGAGCTGCAGGCTGAGGGCTCACCTCCAAGTCTCTCCTCCCAGGGGCAGTGGTCTCCAGGCATGCCCTTCTCACGGTGGAGGCTGGGAGCTCCCAGGCAGATGGGAGAAGCAGGAGCTGCCTCCAGGCCTGCGCTCCACGGCCAAGGCCAGCACCCCTGGGTGCCCAAGAAGAGTCATCTGAAATCTTACCTACCTCCATTACAAAGGTTCCTTGGATCTCAGGACAGTGCCAGGCGTGCCCCTGGGTCCCAGGACCCACCTATCGTAATCCTCCCAGATTGTTGGCTGGTGCCCTATGCCTACCTTGGCACTGGAAGCTCCTTGAGGTCAGGGCTCCTTGATTCACTGCTGTGCCCAGAGTGCCAGTGCCGAGTGGTACTTCCTGGGAACCAGAGAAGACGGGAGGGAGGAGGGGAGACAGAGACAGGGAGAGAGAACAGAAGACAGTGGTGCCATGGCAGACTTGCACCTTGAGAGAGAGGAGGGAAGGATGGATTTTGAAAGTGCTTCCTGGCTGGGGGTCACCCCTGAAGACCTGCACCTCTCTTCTGCCCCTCACAGCCGAGGACGGCTGTGGTGGCCGGGAAGAGATGGAGCCGGCCGGACAGCCTGGCCTGGCTTTGGGAGGCAGCCACTTCCTGAAAATGCCTTGCTTTGCAAACTGCTGGGAATCTGAAAATGCTGACTCCCCTCCCTGTGCCTCTCCCTCTTATCCTCGGCTCCTGGCCCTGCAGCAGGGTATGCAGCAGGCCGGGGTGGGCGCGCCACGCGGGGAGGGGGCACCGTGTCCTGGGAATACCTGTTGAACAGAGCAAAGCAGCCTCCAATGCGAGCCCACGGGCTCAGCGCAAAAGGACTTGCCTTCATCGAGAAAAAGATGAGCCTGGGTCTTAACACTTCTGAACGCCTTTAAAAGAAGTAATTGCCTGACTGCAATTATTTTAGGAGGTTGAGCTAACCGCATGGGTGCTTTTTGAGAATACTTCTCGAGTTTGACATTCCACCCACGGATCCCACGTGTGGGGCCCTGTGGTCTCCCGGCTCCGCGAGGTGGAGGGTTGGCTGCACTGTGCCCCAGGAGGGGTCTCGGGAGGGGCCTCTGGCAAAAGAGCCAGCCCTGCCAGGGAGGCGGGAGGTCTGTTGCCAAGGAAACGGCCTTGGACTGTCTGTCAGGCTCCTGGTGGCAGAGGCAGAGCCTAGCTGGTGTGGAGGAAGGGGAGGAGGCTGGAGGGAAGGCAGCAGGGAGGAGTGATTCCTCAGTGACAGGCGCTTTCCTGAGCCTCCAGCCCCTAGCGATTAAAAGAGGACAGAACCTTCCTCATCAGTTCGTGCAGGGATTGACTAAGAGATTGCAGGTAAAGCACCCATCATAGCACCCCGGACTCCTTGCTGTTTGCTTTGTCTCCCAGCCTGGCCAGTTCCTCTTCTGAGCTGGGGATGAGGTTGGGACGCCAGCGTCAGGCTTCCAGACAGACTTCCAGTGCGCCTCACGGTGCCATCAAACACCAACGCGAGACAAAAAGACACAGAAAACCAAAGCCGCCCAGGCCACCTGGATGCCCCAGGGAACACAGGGGTAGGGGACACTCCGAGGAGTCTAGGTAGCAGTTTATTCTTAAAGAATCAATTTGGAAACGATTGAATGTAATTTATGAGAGTGGTAGGAAGAGATGGGCGAAGAGCACAAACAGTAAGTTAGCAAAAGCTGTTGCAAGTGTGTCGCCGTTGTGTCCTCAGGTCTTGAGTCAGCTGTCCTCCGCTTCTGGGGAAAACTGGCTGCCCTGGTCTGACGAGGGACATCAGCGGGAAAGGGACACTTTCCAAGCCTCACGGAAATGCCGCCCTGGGCTAGTCCTTTTGCAGAGGAGGACATGGAGGCTCAGAGAGAGGAAGGCGTTTGCCCAGGACACACACAGGCAGGCCGGGGCTCGATGTCTCAGACCAGCCTTTTCCAACCTCCACGACCACGTGCCGGCACATGCACCGACAGAGCAGCTCGAGGCGTGCGCCCCGTGGAGCTGCAGAGCGCCCCCTCGGGAACCGCCCCCACTGCGATAAACACGCCTTGGCCCCCGGGTCCCGCCAGGAGCCTGGACGACAGGGCTGATGTGCCGGGTAGGCCGTGGCCAGTGGGCAGGACAGCGACAGTGGCTCAGGAACCACTTCCTGCTGGTCCCCACACGCCTCAGTGCCTCAGTGGGCACACCTGGGCTGGCTCCTAAGAGCTGGATGGAGCTGCTCCGGGAGGCAGAGCTCAGCACTCAAACCGTCCCAGCGCTGGCTCTCAACCAGAGGCTTCCGAGCCAGGAGTCCTCCCATGGGGAGAAGTCGCTGCCGTGCGTGACCGCGACAAGGAGACAGAGTAGAATAACGTGGGCCCTTCACCAGCACGTGCTGGGCACTCTGTACCCCGTCCTATGGCATGACCTTTGTTCTCATCCTTATTTTACAGAAGGGGAAACTGAGGCACAGATAGGTTGAGCAACTTCCTGCTAGGGCTTCTGGCCAGGGATAAGTGGCAAAGCCAGGCTTTCTGCTCAGGCAGCCCAGTCCCAGGGCCGCAGTCCTGACCACCGTGCATCTGCTTCCACGAAATGGGGTCAGTGGCCCCCTTCTCATGCCCAGGCTGTGAACTGTCCCTCAGGACAGAGTAGCCAAACCCTCCCCCAACCCTCCCCTGGTGGTTCTGCCACGTGAGCAGTCCGGGAGGGTGGGATGAACACATTGCTGTCCTCACCAACTTGACTCCACGCATAAGGAAGACGAGAGGGCCAATAAGTCCAGGCTCGAGGCCTTGCATTATGTATCCAGCCAGTGTGTTCACCAGTACAAACTCCTATGCACCCCCGCCCTGCCCCAGCCGTGCACCTCGCATCTTTATCCAAGGGAATTCCAAAACATCATGGCATTCCCCAAAGCCACAGGAACCTGCAGCCTTCCCTCCTCGTCCTCTGTGAGCCCCCACTGGGCACGGGGACCCACAGCAGGGCTCATGGAGCAGAGCTGGTGGGGGCTTCCCTGTCACCTGAGGAGAGTCCCAGAGTCGGGGCAGCTGCACCCAGATCCCCGGAGCCTCGGCCAACAGCAAGGGCCACAGGCTCTGTGGGTTGTCCTTGGCGGTGCCCGCCCCTGCCTGACCCCTGACCCAACCCAGAGGGGCCCCGGGAGCAGAGCCACTGGGCGTTGCCACATCGCCAGTGCTTGCTGGGGCACCCAGGAGCAGCGGGCCAGGCGCTGGGGCTGGGTGGAGCAGCGGGGGTTGTCCTAGCCCTGAGGATGGCCATGGGTGTGTCACTGGGCACGCCAGCTTCGTCATGTGTCTGGGGTTGGTTTCCGAGACCACTTCCCTTGGTGTTTCCACTCCTTACCCCGCAGTGTGAGCCTGGCCTGGGCGTCCCGTGGAGCGTGCGACCTTCAGTCCTTCCACTTACCACTGGTGGGGGGTGCAGTGCCCCGGACTCTGACCCCGGGGTCCCAGCCCTGCACACCCCTGCAAGACCTGCTGCGTCCCGAAATCACTCAGTGTTAGTGCGCTGCAGGCGATTTGCATTTTCTCTGCCTTTTCTTATGTTTTCTCAAATTTCCACAGTGGGCATACTTTGCTTTTATAATCAGAGGAGAAAAAAGCAAGATAAACGTCCTGCTGCAGGTCAGTGGCATGGAGGTGACCAAGGTCTGTGCACACTGCCCTCCTACCCAGGGGGGCAGAGCCCGGCCCGGCCTGCTCACCCAGCAATGCCCAGGGGCTCCGACCGCTCCGGCCAGCCCTGTGCTCCGGGTGGGGCCGCCCCTCCCCACCGCGGGGGCTGCTCCTGTCTCAGGGCGTTTCCTCATCCTGCGGCTGCCAGCAACTCGTGGGGTACCAATTACCCCCACCACAGTGGGGCCGGTCTGAGCCCCTCCTTCCCGCACACTCATGGCCCCAGCCAGCGCCACCTCCTCCTCGCCCGCAGTCTGGGCTCTGGAGACACAGCAGGGCCAGTGCTGGCCGCACCCCGCAGTCAGGCTGGTGCCCGCCCCCCAGCCTCTCTCCGCTGGGCCTGGCAGGTCCCGGAGCCGCTTTTGCAGACGTGATTCAAAGCTGCACACCCTCTGTCCCGCCCGTCCTTGCTGGGGCCCTGTGAGGTGGGCTGTCCCCTGGCCCCTCAGAGGGGGGCCCCGAAGCTCGGGCTGGGCAGTGACCCTCCCGGGGCCCTATGGTGGTCAGACACGAGGGCTGCGGTCCCTCCACCCTTGAAGCAGCCCCTCAGCTCCCCTGCCTCCGGCCCAGCCTCGGAAACCCAGCCCAGGCGGGGCTGGGCAGCGGCGGAGCGGGACTCGGGGAGCACAAGAAGAGTCTGCTGACACCCTGAAAGCAGCACCGCCTGGCAGAAGCTCTTCCCCTCCAGACCCAGGGAGGGATCTCAGCCTGGGAAGCCCTGAGTTCTCAGGGAGTCAGCCTGGTCCACTGGCGTGGGCCTCACTGCAGCTCCGTGCAGGGAGCGCCCGCAGACAGCGCTTCTCCAGGGCAAGGGCGGGACAGCGGCCTGCTCAGCTCTCCTGGGCACAACGGCGGTCACTGTGTCCCCTCTGTCTCCCGAGGTCCCTGGGCCAGTGTGGGAAGCAGAACCAGGTCCGGAGCCCTGCTGCTGACCCAGGCAGCTACAGAGGCTGAGCTAGGAAAGCCAGGCCTCTGCTGAGGCTTTGAGGCAGACACAGAAAACTCTATCCCCCAGAGCAAAGCTCACCCACCGCACGCTCACTCGCTCGTCCACGCAGCCACGTGTGCTCCTAGGCACTCACTAGCACCTCCTGGGTCAGGGATTGATGAATAAAGCACAGGCCCTGCTCTCTTCTGAGACCCTAGAACTGTCCATGGCTCCCCAGTTCTTTAACACTTGCCCCATTCTCAATTCTGGAGAAATCCTGTTGTTTGTGGATCCTGCCCCTGCATTTCAATCGCTATTTAACCTAATGAAAGCTTTGGCCTTGATGAAATTGATTTCAAAGGAGAAGGAAATAATATTCCATTACAGTCACTGAAAAATTGATCATCCAATTTCCGTGCGATCTCAGGGGTAGAGATGCTAACGACTGTTCAGACTGAGTTTCCGTCCCTGCATGCTCCAGGTTTCACGTCAATCCCAGGCTAACAGCCGCCGGGCCCGGATGCCAGGAGAAGTGCCAGGCAGATGGACGTTTGACGCTCTGGGATTCCTGTGCACCATCTTCCACTTCCGGTGTTTCTTGGCTGACAAACTTCTTGCTGTATTCCTCCTTGTAGAGCAGAAGGCCCAATTACTGAAGCCCCCAAATGCAGCCCCAACTGGGCCTGGCCCTCCGGGAAGCCCCCAAAGGGGCTCAGATTGGGGCCTCGCAGGCCACACGCTCTCCACCTGCTCTAGCCGGGAGCGGGTTTCTTTCCACCTCCCTTCAAATGGCCACCACCGGCCTGAATGCTGGGTTCTCTCTCTGACCTCTGACCTCGGCAGCAGAGGCTGTGACCCCCTTGTTACTGTGGACCCCAAGAACCAGCAGGAGCCCGGACCCTCCTCCCATCCTCCATGGGGAGGGCTGTGTGGCCCCAGTTCTCGTGGGTACCCTGGCCCCACCCTCCACCTGGATTCTCGGGGTGGCCCTGGCACCTGGGGCCACTCGCTCTCCCTTCAATCCCAGGGGGCACCAAGGGCAGCTGTTCCCCTGCTCCCCTGGGGCTGGGGTTGACGGTGCCACCTCAAACCCAAGGGGACCCCAGTATGCCCTGAGGGGATGCCCTCCCCTCTGCTCCCTGGGGTTTGGGGGTGCAGCGGCCACTTCTCCATCTGCGTTGACACTGGCGACACGGACGTGCAGGGCATTTAGGAAACAGCACACTGCAGATGTGGGGCAGGGTGCGTGGGACTTTCTACTTTCTGCTCGACTTCACCGTGAACTTAAAGCTGCCCTAAACGCATCTGGATACATGACACGGGCCTCCACCAGCACGACGCTGTCAGCACCCGGCCCCCAGCCCCCGGGTTTTCATTCATCTCCCCGGGACGTTGCTCTTGTCCCCCAACAGCGAGAGCAGGGCAGGGCGTCACACGCGTAGGCGCACGGATCACCTGTGATGGAGCCGCGGGGGCCCACCCTGAGGCTCCAGCCACGGCAGGACGGGAGGGCGGAGGAAACTGAGGCCCGAGCGCTCACTGGGCGGCCGGTGCCTGCCCTGAGCACAGCTCTGGGGGCCGTGGCCCCTCCAGCGCCCGCGGGAATGAGCACCGGGGAGGGGCCGGCTCCCTGCCGCTGGCTACCGCGGTCAGGCGCCTCCAGGCCCCGCACAAAGAGCCCGCCGCCCTTTCAGGGTGGAACGCGATTTCGCGGAGCTGAGCGTTCCTCACGTGCCGCTGAGGGGGAGGCGGCCTCGCCTGCAGAGCCGCTCCGGACCAAGGGGCCGGGCAGCAAGACGGAAGCAAGTCCTGGGCTAGGGAGGACTCTGCCCCAGGGCCGCCGCCTGCTGCCAAGCGAGGCTCGCCCGTCTCTGAGGAAGACGCGTGGGTGACTGCGTCTTTGAGCTCCCGGATCCCCTCGTTCTGATCCTAACGGCGTGGTTCTGGGGGGCCCTGGCCCTGCGACACTCAGATTCTCTGATTCTAGAACACTCCGAGTGAGAGTCCACCCTCTGGCACCTGGGCCTCTGCCTGGCTGGGACTCCTGCCCATCGAAGGCTCCCTGAGGAAGGGACGGAGCCGCAGCCCCTGCCAGAGCCCCTCCCGGGACTGGCGTGATTTTCTGAGAACAGCCTCACGATTGATTTCCTGTTTGATCCAATAAGGGAAAGCCATGAGCTGCTTCAAACTGCATTTAGCGGTAATGAGGACATGCCCTCGTTTCTCGCAGGGCTGCGCTGCCAGCCTCAGACGGGGGCTCACATAAAACACTTGCCCGCACCCTGGTGCCGGGCAGGACGGGGGCAGGCGCGAGTTTGCTCTGGGGCTGGGGACGAGCGCGGCGCCTCTGCAGCCGGGAGAAGAGCAGTTGTTGTTTCCAAGGAAACTTCGCCTGCACCTCTCCAACATCAGCCGGCTGTTTTTCATCGCGTCTCCAGAGCACAAGGAGACAGTGTCTCCCTGGGCGTACCGGGGACAGGGAGGCAGCAAAGCAGGAAACAGAGAAGGGAGCGTGTCTCTGGGGGCCGGGCCTGCCCCCCGCCATGGAGGAGGGGTTGTGCCGGAGACCTCGGTGAACGACTCCCCTCGGTGGCCATGAGTGGGTCCAAGGCCAGGAGGCTGGCGGGGTGGAGGGGCTGCCGGCCAGGTGGACATGGCTGCACCTGGGCTGAGGGGGGCGAGAGCTCAGACCCCGCTGGAGCGGCGTCCTCTGCAAAGCCGCAACACAGAACAGTCCAGTTTGTGATTTCCAACTCACCCGCTGGCAACCTGGGCTCCACGTACTCTCCACTCAGGGAGAGAGTAGCCTCGTTTCTCCACTTCTCAGCAGTGAGTTGCGGGAGCAGCTCAGCCTGGGACACAGTGTAGCCCAGGAGGGGGATTGCCCCATGTCAGTATTGGCTCTGACAGTTCCTGGCTGTGTGTCTTTGGACAAGTTTCTGAACCTCTCTGGGCCTCTGTTCCTTGTCAGGGAAATTTGGAAAATCATAATTTTTACCCCCGAGGGTTGGTTCGAAGGCCAAGGGAGTTACTGCACATAAACAACAGCCCCCGGCCTGCAGCTGATGCCCAATAAACATTAGCAGGTGCCCAGCGAGACATTCTTCACCTGTGGGGAGGGATGGAAGTGGTGAAATTCACAAGGAACATCCGGGTGCACGGCAAACCATAGGTGCTCAGTAAGCGTGTGTTTAGTCCAGAAGGACATCTGCCCCTGGGAAGACACTCACTCACCTCAGAGGGTACCTGTTCCTGAGAGGACACCCACTCACCTGGGAGGACACCTGTCCTTGGGGGACACTCACTCACCTGGGAGGACACCTGTCCTTGGGGGACACTCACTCACCTGGGAGGACACCTGTCCTTGGGGGACACTCACTCACCTGGGAGGACACCTGTCCTTGGGGGACACTCACTCACCTGGGAGGACACCTGTCCTTGGGGGACACCCACTCACCTGGGAGGACACCTGCCCTGGGAGGGACCCTCAACAGGGCTTCTGGGCAGAGATGGTGCTTAAACTCTGGGGCTGGCAGAGCGGGCTCCTGAGTGGCCAGTGGAGCTGCAGGGAGCAGGCCTGGCCAGTGGCCACTGTCCTGGGAAGGTGAGGCTGGAGCTGGGGTCTTGCCCTGTCCTTGCCCCGCCTGCCAGGAGGCCGGAGCTCCAGGTGTGTACATGGTGTGCCCAGGCATGGCTGGACGCTTCAGAGATGCCACAGCCCAGAGCTGGGCAGGGGCTTGCCCCAAAGTTAGGGGAGGAAAGTGAGCTCAGGGCCTGCTGCCCCGCCATGTCCCCAAACTGTGCTGGGGACGGGGCACTGACGAGCGTCCTGAGCCTCCCGAGTGCCTCCCCACAGAGGGCCGGGTCCTGCGAGAAAGCGTCCCCCACAGACTTCTCTGTGTCCCTTCCCTTGAGGAACACAGCCACTATCGCATTTCTGAAAGTAAGATGCTTGCTTTTTCTACAAGCTTCAAAAGAATCTCTCTCTCTCTCTCTTTTTTTTTTTTTTTGGAGGAAATTTGGCAGCTCAAGCATCTGCCTCTGGGGGGATCTCTCCCAATAACGAACTGCAGTCAGGAGCCTGGGCCCTGCAGCCCATGGGCCGTGGGGCCAGCCAGGCCCGGCCACAGGGCAGCTGAGGTCTGTCACTAGGAAGCATGGGGCCATGTGCTGCGTCCCTGGGGAAGGCTCTCCTGAGGTGGTGCTCAGGCCACACTTGCGGGCAGGGCAGAGAAGTCGCCGTGTGTGCGTGCATGCACACGTGTGCACATGTGTGTATGTGCATGCTTGCGCATCCGTCTGTGTGCATGCACATATGTGCACGCATGTGTGCACGCATGTACATCCATGTGGGGGACGTGCATCTGTGTGTGTGCATGCATGTATGTGGGGGTGGATTATGTAAAAGATTTCACAGTGTTCCTAATTAGAAGCCTGGGATTTCACCTGATCATTTTCATAAACCTTGGCTTAACCACTAGGCTCCCTTGATTGAAGCAAAGCAAGTGACTTTGAGTGGGGCAAACTCGGTTTAGAGAAAGTGGTGCATGGGCAGATTTGCCAGGCACTGCCCTGGCTACCCTGGAGGACACCCAGCCTTGGCCCCCAGCCCCTGGAGGGGAAAGCCCACCTGTGGAGCAGATGGCACAGGCGAGGGTGTCGGGAGGCGGGGCACCAGGACTGGCCAAAGGGAGCAGGTCCCTCCTGGCCTCAGGCTGTGTGAGGCCCCGGGAAGAGGGGCCAGATGGCCTTGGGCCCAGCCCCGTGAAGCTTATATTCTGCAGAGGCCAGTGACGAAAGCCGAAGGACAGAACCAGTGTGAGCTCTGGGCCCTCCCACAGCCCCCAGCAGCACCGCAGCACCTTGGATGCCCCTCAGCCCTGGGACCACACCCGGCCCTCCTAGGCCTGACCCTGAGCTGACTTAAAATTTGAAAATCAGTGAAGAACATGTAGATTATCACAATGATGTGAACATTGCTCGGAGAACTCACATCCTCTCCATCGCCCTTTGTCGAAACCCCTGGAATTTGAAGGAGATTCCGGTAACCCCAGAGCAAATGGGCTTTTACTCATCTACATTCATTGATCAAGTTCAGATCACATTTTAATTGCTCCTCAACTCTCCTGTACAATTCCTTGCTTTCTTGGAGTTTTTAATGACATTTATTTTCAGCTGTGTGCCTTTATTATATCATTTCCTCCCTCAAAATGCTTGTTTCTCCCTCATAACATTTAACCTGCTCCATCCCCCTTTTCTGCGGAGAACTCTCTGCAGGCCCCATTGCCTGCTCCAGTGTGGACCCCTGGGCCTGCTCAGGCTGTTCTGGGCCTTCCCCTCCCTCCACAGGGAACTGGATCTACTGATTCTCAGCGTCCGCATCTTCCTCTGCTTGGTTTTGCTCCCCGCTTCTGCTGGAGTGCATCCTCAAGTAACTTTCTAGCGTTAGGTGCATGAAAACAAACACCTTTGCTCTTGCATTTCTGAAAATGATTTTGTGCTGTCCTGCCACTTGATAAAGAGCTTGTCTGGTATAGAACTCTAGGTTGAACATTATTTGCTCCAGAACTGGAGAGCATTCTCCTCCGAGAACTCAGCATTGCCAATGAGATCTATATAGTTCTTCTGACCCTCATCCCTTTGTAGCTTATCTGGTTTTTTTCCTGGAAAATTTGCAGCTGTCCTTGGAGGCCTGAAATTCAGCAATGATGCATCTGGGTGTGGGCTCCTTCCTTCCACCATCCCAAGAAGATGCAGGAGTTGGAAAGTCATGACATCTGCTCTGTGCAGTTCTCCTTTGTTGCCTCCTTGGTCACTGTTTTCCTTGCTTGGGCTCCACTACCAGTCAGACAGTAGACCTGGTTTGGTCCTTTCCCTTTATGTTTTCTTTTTCCTAATTTAAATTTGGGGAAATGTTCCCAACTATATTTTCCATATTCTCTGCTGAAATTTTTATTTTGGCAATTGCATTTTCAAATTCCAGGTGTTTTTCCTGTTCTCTAACAGTATCTTTCTGTTACCATCATCTTATGATTCTAAGATTTTTCATGAGTCCTCTAGGCACATTAATGAAAGTTCCTGTTTTATGTTCAGTGGGTGTAGAGTTGCTTCACTATCCTGTTTCCTCTGGGATCAGACTTGCCCTTTAGGCTGCAGGTTCCCCTTTCGTGCCTGGGAGCCTGAGATCCTTCCTGCTTAAGGGAGGGCACCTGGGCAGCAGGTGTGAGCGCCCTGTGCTCTTGTCCAAGTGGCCCTGGGGCAGGGAGAGGCATCACCTGGAAGCCTGGCCTTGAGGGCTGGCAAGAGACCAGCCCTGGGGCTCAGTGTCCCAAGATCTAAAGCGAGGAAGGTTTTATGTGGGGCCCGTTGGTGTTCATCTCAGTTGTTTGGCAAATAATCCATTTTATCACCAGGGGTACAAACTGCCTGATTCCTTCTAAGTTAGGAAGTGGGAGTGAGGTGGGCTGCTGTCCCCTTCTAATCCTGCCTCTCATCTTGGCCGTCCCTGTGGGCTCTGAGCCTGCAGCCTGCCCCGGCCCCGAGGCTCCTTGTGGAGATGCCAAGCTACGGGTTTCTCCTCTGTTCACCAGTCAGCCCCCTACCATTCCTTTCCGTGGTCCAGAAATTTGTTGACATCTTCTATTCATTTGTGGCCTGTGTCCCTCTAAGCCTCGGCTGGTGTGGACTGGTCATTCTCACTCGAGTTTCTGTGGGGTCTCGGGAGGGGTGGGAGGCAGGAATAGTGCCCGGCTGGCCGCCCTGACCCGGAGCCCACCGAGCTCTGGACAAGCCAGGAAGGATGAGGTGAGACGTGTAGTTAGGGTGGCCCTGGAGGCCACGCGGAGGCTGGGCTGGAGAGTGGAGGCGCCCAGGACGAGGAGGGCTCCAGGGCAGTGAGGACAAGGCTGAGATGGCTTGAGAGGGGCTGTCACGCGTGATAGCTGTGTAGGGAGGAGTGTGGCTTATCACTGTGGCTTATCACTCTCCGCCTGCCCAGTACGTGGGGCCGGGTGGGTGCAGAACGAGCAGTGAAGACTGGGGAGGCAGGAGGCTCCTGCACTGGTGGCGGCGCAGCAGGGAGCTGGGAGGGGAGTGGGGCTGCCCTGCCCACGGAGGGTGGTTCCTGCTCAGCCCGCTGCACCTGGCCGCAGGTGCACCCAGCATTCCCCTGAAGGGCTGCTGCACAGGGTCACTCTGGGCAGCGTCCCAGGAGCTGGCCCTAGGAGACCCCCGCAGCATTGCAAGTGCAGCGGGCTGAGAGGCGGCGTCCGCTCTTGCCAAACAGAGCCGTGCAGGGTCGGCAGGGCCTGGGTGAGCGGCTGGGCTTGGAGGTCGAGGCCTATGAGGGGAGGCGCAGGATGCCGTGTGTGGCCTTGATGTCATCAAAGAGGGAGGGCTGCCGTGTGGGGCTGACTTCCTGGAGGTTGTGGGAGAACTGTGTCCCCAGAGTGTGTGCTGATGTCCTAAGCCCCTGTGCCTCAGGAGGCGACCTTATTTGGAAATAAGGCCATTACAGGTGGGATTAGCTATGGGGTTATACTGGAGTAGGGTGGCCCTGCTCCAACATGACCGCTGTCCCCATGAGCAGGGAAATCTGGACACAGACGTGCAGGGGAGAGGCGTGTGGGGTGAGGCAGGGGCCGGGTGGCACTTCTGCAAGCCCAGGAGCGCCGAGGATGCCACTGCCACCTGGCAGGACCAGGAGAGAGGTGGGGACAGGTTCCCCCTGCTGGCCTTGGGAGGCACCAGCCCCGCCACACCTGGTCTGGGACTTCTGGCTCCAGAACTGAGATGAGGCATCTCTGCTGTTGAAGCCGGCCCTGGGAAGTCACACACTTGGGGTGCAGGGAGGCAGCGAGGCTGCCCGGGGCTCCCCTCTCCCACGGGCACCCTGGCCCCAGCATCTGCAGTTCCAGGTCCAGGAAGCGTGAAGCCACGGCCTGAGGCACGAGGTGCAGAAGGAAAGGCCGGGCTGGCGCGCAGGGCAGCTGTCGGGACTGTGGGGGAGGCCGCCCAGGTGCACACGCAGGGGGTGACTGGCTGCTCTCTGGACGGCCAGTGTGAAGCTGAGCTGGCCTCGCCCCAGGCCATGCGGCCACCCACTGGGGCTGGGATGCCCTGGACAAAACGGCTCAGCTGTTCCCTCAGAAGCCCGGTCACAGACCAGCTGTGGTGGCCCAGCTGTGTGGTGACAGAGAGGCTGAGGGGGCTCCCGAGTGCCCACTGTGGCCCTCTGTGGCCTCAGGTAGCTTGTCCTTGGTGACTCGGTGGGCCTATGCTGGGCCCGAACTCCTTTCTAGGGCACGGTCTGGGACCCCAGACCCAGCGAGGTGGGCTCTGCCGGACCCCGAGGTGGCAGGCTCAGCTGCAGCGGAAACCACCTTCCCTCGGCCTCGTCCCAGCCCAGGGAGAGGAGGGAACACAGGCTGTCTGGACAGTGTGACAGCTCTTGGCCAGTGAGCCCACCAGCTTCCCGTGCCCGGCCTTTGCTGGAATGTGGCCAAGATGCCCCGAGTGAGTGTGGGGACAACCCCCAAGGGCCGGCACAACAGGGCCGCCAGGCCGCAAGGTCTCTGCACTCGGCCAGGGCTCCTCGCCCCAGAGAGCCTTCCGAGGGCGGCCTTCCCGCTTTTCCGAGACACGTAAGAATCAGAGCGAACAAACCGCAACTGTCATCAGCTGTGGAAGAGTAAGTGGCCACCTCGTGTCCACCGTCAGTGCGGGGAGAGGTGTGACTAGCCGTTCCGGCTGCAATTCCACCGCCCACCACTTAGGGTCTTTGTCCTGCAACAGTCAACCTGCAACAGCACTTGGGATGGTGACGTCACGGGCTGCAGCGCTGGGGGGCAGGGAGAGTTTGGTTGGGACGTTGGGCACCTGCAGCTCCAGCCCAGCCATCGTCTGTGTGGGAGCCCGGGGCCGTCGCCCACCTCTCAGGGCCATGCCCTCTTGCCCAGGCAATCAGGACAGTGGACAGCTGGAGCAGGGGCAACAGACTCTTTGAAGGGTCCCCTGAACGAAGCGGGGGAGGAGGGGGGTGCTTGTGCTCTGTTTTGGAGGTTCCAGGAGCTCCATGTACCAGGGCTCCCAGGTAAATCCTGACACCTGAGAAACGCAGGCAGAGCAGGATTGCGGAGACTCCCGCCTGCCAGTGAAGAGGTTTCCCTCAGCCCACCTCGGACCTCGGCAAAAGGGCCAGACAGGCCCAGACTGCAGCACGCAGCGCCTTGACCCCCTTACTGCCCCCAGCAGGCCCTCTGCCCCGAGGCTCACTGCCTGAGTTTCTCGTGGCTGTTGTAGCAGACACCCACAACCTCGCACATTTCTCATCCCACGGCTGGGCAGGCCAGGGGTCCTGTGGGCTCAGCCTCCCAGCCCAGGTCCAGTGAGACTGGAGCCTAAGTGCCAGCCACATGGCTCCTATCTGGAGGCTCTGGGGCAGAATCTGTTTCTGGGCTCAAGCGGTTGTAGCAGAATCCAGTTCTTTTGAGTTCGTGGTGGTTAATTTTCTGCATCACCTTGGCTGGGCCACAGTATCAAGACATACATTTGATTAGACACTATCCTAGATGTTGCCATGAAAGTAATTTTTTAGCAAAGATTAATATTTAAGTCAGTGGATTTTGACTATAGATATGACTGCCCATAAGTGGGTGGACCTCATCTGACCCGTTGAAGGCGTTAGGAGAAAAGACCGGCCTCCCTGGGGAGGAGGAGAGGAAGGGGCTCTGCCAGCGCAGCCCGCACTCCAGCTGCAGCGCCCGCCGTGCGTAGGTCTGGACGATCTGGCTTCAGGTGACAGAGACAAGACCAAACTGACTTAAGCAAAAAGGTGGCTTTCCTGGCTCGTGGAATGGAAGAGACTGGAGCCTCATTCAGGGCTTCAGGCATGGCTGGATCAGGGCTGAGCCACATCCCCAGGACTTGGTCTCCCCACCTCCCGGCTGTGCTTTAATTTCAGGGAGGCTTATGCTTCCTGGTGGCGGGAACAGACCCTGTGGTCTCCCTCTCTGGTGAAGAGAAGGTGCCTCCTGCCCAATAGTTCCGGATAGAGCCCCAAACAGAAGCTCCTTGCCCTGCCTTGGAGCATGTGCCATCCCCGAGCCTCCCTCCAGCGCCAAGGGGATAGCGTGCTCTGCTTGGGCCCACTCGGTGGAAAGGCAGAGCTCGGGGGAGGTGGGCTCCCCAGAAAGGCAGAAATGTGAGGATCCAGGTGGGCGCTGGGGTCGGAGTGCAGGCGGGCAGAGGGCGAGCAGGGGCAGGGCGAGCAGAGAGCACTGGAGAAGGGGCCGCCCAGCCATGTGGGCTGAGTGGAAGGAACTGGCAGTGGACAGAGCAGCATCCTGGGGCCGGCGCCGGGGGGCCTGGGGGAGCGTGCAGACCCCAGAGAGGAAGGTTAGGCAGCCGGCAGAGGCAGCAGCCGGGGCGGGCAGGGCAGCGGGGAACACGACCCCTGGCCTCTCAGCCCTCACTGTCCTGTTCTGCGGGGCTCGCTACTGGCCAGACACAGAGCAGCGGGGGCGGGCGTGCAGCCACCAGGACAGGGCCGGGGGGGGGGGTGTCTGGGGCAAACGTTGAACAGCCAGCACGCAGCCAAGCCCCAGCTCTCCAGCCTACAGCGATGGCGTTAATAAGGCGTGCTCACAGCCTCCACCCCGGAGATCATAAAACACTCCTGAAGACACAAAAGAAGGCTCGAAATAGAACAGTTAGGACGTTCCAACATCACCAGGATGTCAGCTCTCCCTAATTTAGGGTATAAATTTAATGTGAGCCTAATAAAAACTCCAATGAGATTTTCTTTTAAATGGAGCTAGAATTGATCCTGAAGCGCCTATGGAAAAATAAACATGTGAGACTCGCCGGGGAAAAGCTGAAAAGCAAGTGCTATTGGGGGCGGGGGGAGCCCCAGCCCGTATTAAAACACACTCGTGTGGCCAATGCAGTGAGAGCAACGTGTTGATGACACAAAAACAGAGAAACAGGCCACTGCAGAGGCGTCCGGCCTGTGATGGAGGGGGCGTCTCAAATCACTGGAGCCGGCTTGATATTGCAGATAAAATGGCTCTGGGACAGCTGGATAATTGTTTGGAGAAAGATAAACTTAGATCCTCACGCCATACACAGGAATGAACTCCAAGTGGATCAGAGACCCAAATATCAAAAGCTTAAATATACAAATACTTGATGCAAATGTAAGTGAATTTCTCTGTAAGAACAATGTAGAAAAACCTTTCTGTGACTTAAAAATCGAGATATAATAAAAGAAAATATTAATAGAATTGCCCAGTGAGATATCATTTAACTCCAGTGAGAATGGCCTTTATCAAAAGGTCCCCAAACAACAAATGCTGGCATGGATGTGGAGAGATAGGAACACTCCTACAAGGCTGGTGGGACTGCAAACTAGTTCAACCTCTGTGGAAAGCAATATGGAGACACCTCAAAGCGATACGTGTAGATCTACCATTTGATCCAGCAATTCAACTACTGGGCATCTACCCAAAAGATCAAAAGTCGCTTTATGAATAAGACACCTGCACTCGAATGTTTATAGCAGCACAATTCACAATTGCAAAGCTATGGAAACTACCCAAGTGCCCATCAATTCATGAGTGGATTAATAAAATGTGGTATATGTATACCATGGAGTACTACTCAGCTTTAAGAAACAACGGTGATCTAGCACCTCTTGTATATTCCTGGATACAGCTGGAACCCATTCTACTAAGGGAAATATCTCAAGAATGGTAAAACCAGCACCACATGTACTCACCAGCAAATTGATATTAACGGATCAACACCTAAGTGGACATATAGGAGTAACATTTATCGGGTGTCGGGCGGGTGGGAGGGGGAGGAGGGGATGGGTATATACAACTACAACGAGTAAGATGTGCAACGTTTGGGGGATGGACATGCTTGAAGCTCTTACTCGAGGGGGGAGGGGGGCATGGGCAATATAAGTAACCTTAACACTTGTACCCCCATAATACGCTAAAATAAATTTTAAAAAACCATAAAAAAAGAATTGCCTACAAAAACAACTTTTGCAAGGAAAAAATAAGCAAAATGAACAGACAAAAGAACTAGGAGAAAACATGTGGAACTTACTTCATAGGTAAAAGGCTACTGTCTCTGATACACTGAGAACTTTTATTAGCTGAGAAGCACAAACACCAGACTGTGGGCTGCTCTAGTCACTGCGTCAGGGGGTGCTGGTTTCCTGCAGCCACCCCGGCGGCAGTGGTCGAGCTTCTGAGTATGTGACAATTTGGTAGAGGAGCGGTGTTTCCCCAGCGTGGCTTCAGTTTGCATTTCTTTCACATGAGTGGAGCTGAGCGTCTTTTCGTATGTCTCAGGGTCACCCTTCCATCCCCTGGGAATTGTGTGTTCGTGCCGTTTGCCGGCTTTGCCGGGATTTCTGGGTGATGTCGAAGGTGAAAGAGCAAAGTGCAGAGCAGCCCCGATCGCACACTGCCTGCGTGTGGAAGGACGGGACGAGGACGTAGACGACGACCGCCTGTCTGTGAAAGAGCCGACAAGGGAAGAATGAACAGAGAACAGCCCGCTAAGTCCCCACGTGCATGGGGGCGGGGCTGTCCGTGGGAGGGGACCCCGGGAGCACTCTGACCACACCTTCTGTGCACTTTGTCTTTGCATCTTAACGTTCTACCTATTAAATTACAGCAACAAGCACGAGAAAGGGGAAAATTAAATGGAAAGAAGGGAAAAGAGGGGACAAATGATACTTCATATGGCGAACACAGCCACAGGGAAAATAAAAAGGACACAAAGACTTAACCCAAGTGGCTGTGAACACAGTGGTGTCCGCACACTGCAGTCTTGGGCACTGTCGGGGGAACGGCGGAGAAAAGCTCAAACACATCGGAGCAGCTTCCCATAGCGCGCGCGTTTGTACACGTGTGCCTGTGCTTCCCTTGTAGTGTGCATGTGTGTGCGTGTGCATGTGCATGTGTGCTTCTCTCGCAGTGGAACAGACAAAGCAACCCCAAGGCATTGCAGATGTGTTACAGGGACGCACAAAAGAGTGAACGTGTCAATGTCATTAGAAGAGGGATGCTATGTGGAACTCGGAGGGCCAGGAAGAACCACCCAGCAGGGAATAGAATCAGAAAATACGCACGTGTATGTGTGTATATTCATGTTCCTGCGCATGTGCAGATATATGCACTTGCGTAGATATGTCTATATGTATGTATGTGTGTGTACATGTACATTTGTATGTGTGTGTGTGTGTCCTGGGTCTGTCGGCTAATGCTGGCACCCAGACCTTGATTTCTAACATGTTTCCCCCTAAAAGGAACCCCAGCTCCTTGGAGAAATGGCTGATTTTAGGGCTGTGGCAAGAAAAGTACAAAATTAGCCTAGAACATCTTGTTATGCCAGAGAGCAAAGAAGTGCACACACGAAAGTCACACAGGCTCGGGAGCCAGCGTGCAGGGGCTCCCCAGGGCCAAATTTGGAACCATTTGAGCACCAAAATAATAAAGTAGAGCAATGAATCATAAATCCTGAAACACAGAGGCCCGCCAGTGGGTACCGAGATGAGTGATTAATAGATGACTGACGATAGATGACGATAGGTGACAGGTGATGGGTAGACAGGGAGGTGACACTGTTGGTCGGTGGGTGCCAGGCACTGACTGTAAATACGAGGGAAGGTGCCGGCTCTGAAAATCAGCCTTTTGGACCCAGAGTTTGGGTCTGGCAGAGTCACTCCTGATGCCCCGTGCAGGTACAAGAACTTCCACAGTCCTAAAGCGCCGCCTCCCAGTGTCCACGCGCTGCAAGGAAACAAAGAGAGTCGGACAACTCGTTGACCAGCTAGTCACAGACACCACCAGCGTGAGGGGCAGACGGCCACCGCGTGCCCCAGACGGACATGACACTCGGCTAGCACCACGGCCAAAGCGTGTGAGCGCTGTCTCATCACAGGGAAATACCACAAGCCCAAAATGAGGACTCTCTTAATTAAGAAGAGCACTGCGTTTTTCAAAATGTCAGCGACTTCAAAGACAGGGACCATAGGAATGTTCCAGATGAAAGAAAACTGCAGAGAAAGACAAACGCTGCCCAATCCTGGAGCGGCCCCAAGCTGGAGAAGTGCTGTCAGGGACGCTGTGGGGCAGCTGGCAGCAGGGAACACGAGTGGCCGGCTGGATCGCACTGGGCTGTAGCTGCGACGGCAAGATCGGGGCGGCTGGGGAAGTGGGGATCTCTGCCTCCACTTCAGGGTAGGGGATGTGGTGTATGCAGCTTAGCGTTGAACAGTTCAGGAAAAAAGCAGACATCCCTTGGGGGCAGGGGGCAGGGGAGAGGGTGGGCAAATGGGAAAATACATGAGCTGGGTGTGAACAGTAATGAAATCCAGCTAAAAGCATATGGTGATCTTGTACTATTTTTATGTTTGTGATTTTTTTGTACTTTGAAACCATTTCCAAATAAAATATTAAGAAAAAAACAAAATAACACCCTGCTCTCCACTACAGGATCCAATGAGGCACAGGGACACTGCATACATACAAATCTCTGCCGTTTGCAAAACTGTTGTAAGGCAGCCAACGCACACCCCCTGCCTGGTGACCCCTCCAAGAACCCTTGAGATAAATGACCCAAGAAGACTCCACCATAGTAATAATACACTTGTGTGATAATAACATAACAACCTGCTATAACGATAAACCCTTGGGTGTGCACTGCACTTAACCGTTTATGAAGCGTTTGCCAGGACCTATTCGATTTTCACGGCAGTTCTGAGATACGCTGATAGTGGGTGAAATGTATGTTATATAAATTATGCTTCGATAAAAGTGTCAGGTCTTCAAAGGGAGTCTCTTTTCTCTCTTTTGCTGGGCCCTGGTAAGGACGGGGTGAAATCGGGCAGCTACGAGGCTTTGGGGATTCTAAAGCAGTTTCCCAAACTGTGGTCTCTCGGTGCACTCCATCAGGACCAGCCAGGGCCTTGGGGACACGCAGACCCCTGGCACCATCCCCGAAGCCCTGAGGCACTGCGGCCCTCCCCTGTGGCAGGATTCCCGGGGGGACGCGGGCTGGATGGAGCTGTGGAAAAGGCAGGCAGAGGCAAAGGCTGGCCAGTGCCCTGATGGCCGGGCCGGAGGTCCGGGCACTGCCTGGGGAGTGCAGCCTGCACCCGCTGAGCACCACCGTGGGAGGAGCTGCTCTAGGAAGTGGGGAAGCAGAGCTGGGAGCTGCCGCCTGCAGCCCAGGCCTAGCCTTGGCCCTGTGCTCCTGCCCCCGGCATTCCTGGCCAGGCGGCACGGGGTGGCGGTGCTGCCAGCAAGGCCAGGAAGCCAGCTCAGGGCGCGTGCATTCCAGCCATCGCTCCATGCCACCTGAGATGTAGAAGGCTTTTCCTTTTTTAAAATTAAAAAAATAATAATAATTATGGTAAACACACGTGATATAAAATTTGCCGTCTTAACCCGTCGTGGCGTTAGCACATTCACAGCCTTCATCTGGGAAAACTGAAACTGTCCCGTTAAGCAACAACTCCTCATCCCCGGCGCCCTCCCATCCACCTCTGTGCACGAAACTGACTGCCAGCGCCCTCTGATAAGTGGAATCAGACAGGATTTGTCCTTTCGTGACTGGCTTGTTTCACTGAGCATGACGTCCGCAAGGCTCACCCGTGCCATAGCGTGTCAGGATTTCCTTCCTTTCTGTGGCTGAGCATGGCTGGCTGATGGACACGGGGCTGCTTCCACCTTTTAGCTGTTGCAAACAGTGCTGCTGTGAACGTGTGTAAAACATCTCTTCGAGACTTTGCTTTCAATTCTTTTGGGCATATACCCAGAAGTGGGATTGCTGGATCAAATGGTAATCCTACCTCTAATATTTTTGAGGAACCACCATACAGTTGTCCACAGCTGCTATATTTTGCATTCCCACCAAAATGCACCAGGGAGAGCTCCAATTTCTCCACATACTCACTGGCACTGGCTTTCTGTTTGTCTGATAGTAACCGTCCTAACCAGTGTGAGATTTTTCATTTTTGCCCCCCAAAGGAATCAATGAATGGATGTGGAATTTAAATGAAATCCTGCTTGAGTCACCACTGCTGACTTAAAACCTGGAGAACCTTAGACACTATTTGGTCCAACCCTCTCTGAACAGACAGGGAAACCGAGCCCAGATCTGCTCTCGCTGTTGTGGAGGTGACGACAGGCAGCAGCAGGTCCCTGCACCCCCTCTCTGCCCTGGGCTTCCACAGCCCTCTCCTCCCACCCAGGGTCTGGACAGCTTCTGTCCGGGGCCAGGCGGTGACTGCTGTCCTCTCTGCAGGCCCTGCTGTCTCTGCCGCAGCTCTACCCGGCCGCCCAGCGGGGCTGCCGCAGCCGCCTCTCCTGGCTCTTGGCGCAGACAGCGGGTCGTGTCTCCTCTGGGGCCTCTCCACAGCGTCACAGCAGGGGCCTGGACACCAGTCTCAGGATCCTGTGGCGCAGAGGGAGGTGGTGTGACGCCGAGGGGCCCGTCTGCACAAACAGTGGGCCCTGAGTGCACTGAGCAGGTCTGAGTGGCCAGGGCCCTGACCCCAAGGGCGTGGGCCTGCGTGTGTCTATGAGGCGGAGACAGATAACAGACACGGCCTGGGCATCGCAGTCCGCTCAGGCAGCAGTGACAAAAAGGGGGAAAAACAAGAGTCACACAGCCACCCGTGTCTCATGAGAAAGAGCAGACCCGGCCTTTCTGTAGCAACTAACATGTGCACACGTGCACACACATGCACGCGCACACACGGCAACTACAGGTAAATCCCCAAAGCTGAGAAAAGGACAGGCAGACACAGACGGGGGAGTGACACAGGCCGACACTGCACATGCCACTGGGAAGATCCTGGGAAGTTTCCAGGCTCCCAGGGTGGCCCGGCTGCCTGGCTCTCCTGTTCTTCTGGCGAGTGCAGCACTGCGTGGGCTCCTACTGCATGCCAGGCCCTGGCCAGGGTCCCCCAGCAGCCAGAGGAGACTTAGGGTTATGCCCATCCCAGATGGCCTTTGAGGGTACAGGGAGTTCAGGGACCCACCCAGGGTCCCTCGGCCACCAGGTGGGCTGCACGGCAGCAGGGCTGGCACATGTGGGGTACTGGTCTGCCTCCCACAGGCCCTCTGGGGTTCACGTTCCGCCCTGGCTCTCTGCTCTCCCACACCTTCGCCTCTGCACACCATGGGGTAGGAGCAACTGCCAAGAGGGTGGCTGTGAAGGGGACCCAGATGGTGTGGGTGACGGTCCAGGCTATGCTGGGCCCCCCGGGCAACTCGAGCTCCCAGGAGCCAAGGTCTGCCTGGCACCCTGGCCCTGCTAATTGAATAAATATTCATCTGTGTTGAGTACCCAAGTACAGTGGTTTCCATGGATACCACTCCCAATGGCTTAATGAGACAAGGGCACGGGTGTTCCGAGCCTGCGTGAATGCCAGTGTCCCGGGAGGCGCCCATCCCACGGGCCCTGCTGACTTCTCTCTGGGGTGACAGAGGTGGAGTGGCCTGTGGTCTGGGAATGGAGCTTCAACAGGCAGAAACCAGTAGCCTCTGTCCGTCGCTTTGGTGATGTGTGTGTCGAGGCCCAGCCTGCGGCCCGCTGAGGGTCAGGACACAGGCCCTGTGTTGTGCCGGACGCTACGAGTCCTCCCTTCCACCTGGAGGTCAGTTTCAACTAAGCGCCAAACAAGGCACCTGCTAGCATGTGGGCCCGGAACCCAGGCTGCTGCCACCGCCCGGCCCTCCGGAGCCGTGCCATTGGCGTGTGCGATGCCCACCCAGCCCTCCTCTCAGGGCCTCGACCACATGTCAGCCAGTCCTGTCCTGACCTTCCTGCTTGACCTGTCCTGCTCCTCGCCCCCGCTGGTCTCCGACTCTCCATCTCCCAGCTCACGCCCGAACGTGCGCGGCGGAGTTCCTGCTCAGGCGTGGCAGTGGGAGCGAGCGATGGTCAGGTCAGGAGCAGCAGGAAGGGCGGGTCCTGGCTGCCTGAGCCTCCAGGGTGGGGGATTGCAGGCAGCCTGGGCCAGTTGGGCAGGACCGTGGGTCTGTCCACCCTGGCCAAGGAGCGGTGAGACAGACCATGTCCTCCAGCCTCCGAGCCTCACGTGTGTTCTCCTGCCAGCAGCCAGCGGGGAAGGGGTGTTGGGCAGTGTCGTGCCCGGGAGACGGAAGGGACAGCAGAGAAGAGGGCAGCTGTGCTGAGTGGCCACAGACCATCCAGCCAAGACCCATGGCCACCCTGCACCTGCAGACACAAGCTGCTCTGGAAACAGAGGTGGGAGTAGGAGGGTCTTGAGGGTGGCCAGCCCTTGACCTGCCGCTGCGGACCACGTGGCTTCCCAGGAATGAGAGCAGGTGGGTGCTTGGCTGGGGAGCTGGGTGCAGCCGAGCTGGCCAGGGCAGTCACCAAAGGCCAGGTGGTGGACAGTACTGTAGATGCACACAGATGTGGGGAGGCGGCACCTGCAACCTGGGCCTCTCTCCCTGGCTGCCCCAGGGGAGCTGTTTCCTCCTGTGCGTCCCAGAGACCTGCTGCTCTCATTAAAACAGCGCGAGGCTCAAGCCAGCCCCGCACTGGTGAGCAGGCCGGTCATTTGTAAAGAGGCCTCCACCGGAGAACGTTCCCAGGCAGGATTTACGATTAAATTGAAGCAACGCCTGAGAGCCGCTGCTGCTTTGGGGTCTGAGTGGGGGCTTGGGCCCAGGGTCCCCCTCCTTCATGGTGGCTGTTCTCACACGGCCCAAGAAGCAGGTCTGCTGGTGACTAAGCCTGGGTGGCAGACCCTCAGCACAGGCCACACGGTGGGGCATGCAGGCAGGAGCTGCAGCTGGACACCCTGGCATCTCCGGAGCCACAGGACACCCCACTCGGGGTGGATTTTGCTGGATGGGTCAGGAAGCAGACAACGCAGGAGCGTCCCTGGGAAAAGTGGCAGACTGTGCAAAGTGGGGGGAGGGACCCACGGGGAGGCTGTGACAGCAGGAGCCTGTCCCACACCTTGGCCCACTTTGGAGGGATGGGGGGCGTGGGGTCAGGGCTATGGCCTAGGGAGATCGCAGCCCCACCAAAGCCTGGCCCAGCAAGGAGGGCACTGGGGAAGAAAGACCCCCCTCCCCACACCTCGAACCTCTGCCAGAGCCTTGCCATTGGCCCACGGTCCATGGAGATCACCCCAGGTCACAGTTTGGACCTGAGGGTGGGTGGAGAGTGACCAGGACAAGCAGAGCTGGGTGGTTTCCCGAGGACTGACTGCTTGGGCAGGAGAGTGACATCCACCAGCCGAGACTGGCAGCAGCCTTGGGGCCGACCCAGGACCGTGTGTGAGAACCGGGGTGCAAGCGAGTCCCAGGCGCAAGGGGGGCCGGGAACCGAGCAGCAGGTGAGAGACAGTGAGCCAAAGAAGCCAGATGGGCTTGGCAAGGCTGTCCCTGTCCCCTCTTGCCCTAGCCCAGGGTAGCCCCTGCCTGCACCTCCGTCCCCTGGAACAGGTGACAATGCTGAGGCCAGGCAAACGCTGACTGGTAGGATTCCTGCGACATTTGGGCTCCCTCCAATGTCAGTGGCCTCTCACTGTGGCCTCAGGCCACGGGCAGGAAATTTCTGAGGCAGGAGGGGATGGCCTGAACATGCACAGCCCCAAACCCACCCAGAATGAGCAGGACTGGGGATGCCCACCCCCCGCCTCGGCACAGGGAGGGCGTCGGCGGCGGCTTCCCTCTGTGCTTCTCCTGCTCAACCTGCATCAGCTGTTCCTGATGATCCCTAGGTGCCCTAGGTGCTCAGGGGGTGTAGGAGGGCTTCCTGGAGGAGGCTGAGCTGCTCTTGGGGGATGAGGAAGAGTGTGCACGAAGGTCTAGTGGGACAGGTGCCCTGCGCAGAGGTACCCACGCCGGAAGGCATGGAGGGGCGGGGATGCGAGTGCAGAAAAGCAGAGTCCCTGCTGCTCCTGGCAGGGTGCCCGCAAGGCAGGGAGGGTATGGAGGGCACAGGCTCCTGCACACTGCAGGGCAGCGCTGGGCTGGGCTCGGTGGCGGAAGGTGTGTGGGGAGATTCCCCCGGACCAGGCCTGCACTAGGGGGAAGGGGAGTTGACATCCAAGTCTCCTGGGGACATAGTCATGGTCCTCCTGTCCCCAGAGCCTAGACCTTGGGACCAGAGTGGAGGGTGGGGCCCCCGGCAGGTTGCCCCTCCGGGATACCAGCTGGCCTTGCAACCACAGAGCACTGAGGCTTTACATTTCCAGAAGGCACCTGGACTTCACTCTCTGCATGGCACAGGGCCGGGATGGCCAAACTCAGTCCTCAGAGGGGCTTCCTGGATCTGGCACTGGGAGGCGCGTCTCCTTGGTAATGAAGAGGAAGGATTTGCCTCCTCGGGGATTCATATATATGTATTTTCTGCTATAATTGAAACAATATCTGGAGTGAGGCATCTAATTACTGCTCTCTTTCCTAGAAATTGAACGATAACATGTCCTGTCGATACAAACCTTTTGTTAAAGTCAAACACGGTTTCCCAGGGCAATTCCGACTAATGCTGCTTCGGCAGAAAGCACTCTGCTTTTAAATAGTTTCTCCAAATATAATGCCAGAGCCCGTGCTACCTGCTAGTCTTTTGTTCCAGCTCCATTTCAAAAGTACCTTTGTGATCCTGCGTTCCTGCATAACAATAGCTTATAATTCATGCTCACTTGAAGAAGATCCTACCTAATTAGACTTTTTAGAGCTGGGAGGGCCTGGAGAGAAATCAGAGCCAACCCACTCATTTGTCAGAAGATAAACTGAGTCCGGGTGTGACAACGTGCCAAAGGTCACAGAGCATCACATTAAGTGAGACCTGGGAGTTCAGGAGCTGGAGAGAGGGAGGCGTGGACAGCGTGGAGCCACAGCCCACGGTCTGGGCTCCAATCCCGGCTGTGTGTTCCTGTCACTCCAGCCCTGGCCCACCTCTAAGGGCTGTCAAACCAAAGGAAGCCAGCCTGTCCCCAGGAGCTCTGCATTTTGCAGCTTGCCCCCAGGCCTTCGTCTGTTTAGGCTCTGGGAGTCCATCTGGGTCACTGATGTCCCTCCAGGTCCCAGACAGTGCCCAACACACACACACACACACACACACACACACACACACACACACACACACACATGCTTGTCAGGTCGGTGGAGAGGATGGGCATGTCCGTCAGTGGCAGCTTGGTGTGCACCTGTTAAGCAGCATCTGTTTTTGGAGCCTCTCCTGTCCCCAGCAAATCCGAGGTGGGGCTCAAAGTGACAGAGATTCTCTCATGGCTCCGGAGGCCAGAGGTCTGAAGTTGAGGTGTCATCAGGGCTGGGTTCCCTCGAAGGCTCCAGGGAAGGACCTCCCCGGCTCGAGGTGCTCCTGGCATGGCTGCATCACACCAACCTCTGCCTCGTCCCCTCCTCTTGTAGTGGGGGCCCCGTCGTACTGACTTGGGGCCCACCTGGCCCAGCATCACCTCATTTAACTTGATCACATCTGGAAAGACCCTGTTTCTACATGAGGTCACGTCACAGGTCCTGGGGGTAGGACATGCACGTATTTTCTTTGGAGGGAGCACAGTTCAACCCGTAACAGCCACACAGCTTTCTCTCTCGTGTTTTCTTAATTAGTTCCCATCAGTAAAATTAGGACAATTCACATGAAAATCCAGATCCCTGTCTTTCCCAGCCCAGCCCACCCACCCTCCTCCTGCCTGGGTGTGGGGACACCATTTCAGCTCCTAGATCCAGCCCCAAGGTTCTCAACTGGGAGTGATCCTACTCCCAGGGGACATCTGCCAATATCTGAAGACATTTTTGTTGTCACAGTTGGGGGTGCTCCTGGCATGCAGTGGGCAGAGGCCAGGGACCCTGCTAAACCCTCAATGCACACGACAGCCCAGGACAGAGAACACAGCCCAGATGTCAACAATGGAGAAACTCTGTTTATAGTCGCAGGTATTGACCTTGGAATGTGGCTGCGTATACAAGACTGCATTTCCCAGCTTCCCTTACTGTAGGTGTGGCCACGAGACCAGTCCAGGCCAGCGGGATGTGGCATAAGGGAAGGGTAGCTGCGGGGCCATGGCCTCTGCCTCCCACCGTGCGACTGTGGATCCGATGCCACGGCCAGTGATGGAGCCACCACCGGAGACCTCGCCGTGGGGCTGCCTGCTGGGGATGGCCAAGGAAACTGGCAGGAGACAGGTCATCGGCCCCGCCGGGCTGCTGTGCCAGCCCTGTCTGGACTTTGGTGCGGAGAGAAAGGAACCTGCATCCTGTTCAAGCCAATGGGTCTCATGGTCTTTTTGTCATAGCAGCATCACCTGAACTCTGGACTTAACAACTCCAGATCCCCGTCCAGGCCCATTTCCTCTCGTGACAAATTTTTGGTTTAAATCAGAAATCCCTTCTGGGAAGGGAAAACTCAAGAAGAAAACAGCAGATCTTGCAGAGTTTTGGCTCAAGGCGTCCAGGTTCCAACACAAACATTCCAGAGCTGTGGGCAGTGGTGAGGGTAGCTCGGCCTCCTCCTGGCCTTCCAGAAATTCTTGAGAAGCAGGATGAACACTAGAGGCTGGGGACTTTCCCAAACATGCTAAGGACTCGTCTGCATTTTCTTCTTTAAAAAACTCAAAGCCAAACAAAACAAAATAATGTCTGGACTCCCTCGCTCCAAAGCCCTTGTCTGCTGTGGTCAGAGTCACAAGTCGAGGGCATGAAATTGCTTTTATGTAATTAGCTGGTCCTGCCAGGCACGTTCTCTGGATTCCACCTGGGGGTAACTGGGGTACAGGTATCAGACCTGAGGACGGGGAGGGTGACCCTGAAGGAGCACACGGATGCTGAACGCGTTACAACACATGCGTGGGCACCCCCATCCGTGTGGCGCCGCCTGGCTTTCCACCTGGGCAGGAGAGCAGGCAGTGTCCCTGGCTTCTGTAACCCCTGGCCATGGCTGGGGACAGGATCTGCGTCACTCTGGCCCCTCTGGAGTCCTGCACATACTCGGTGCTCAGTGACTGACAGACAGCAGAGCAGAGAAGAACACGACACAGGTGGCACGTCGGGCTTGGTGCTCTCCAGTGGTCTGGTTTACAGTATTAACTGCACAGCAGAAGTCTGCCGCGAGGAGGGTCCACGCACTCACTCACTGCGCTGGGGTGAAGGGCTGGCCTGTCCCAGTAGGCGTCTGGGGAAACAGCAGCTCCCGGCAATGGGACAAGTATGGTTCATGGGGTCCCCAGGAAGACCACTTTGGGGAGAGAGGCTCCAGCACCAGCCAGTGGCCCACGTGTGACCTTGTCAGGGGGTTGTCATTGTGGAGCTGTCCACTGTGGGCAGTGAGGCCGGACGGGGCAAGACTGAGCTTGGCCCACTCACACAGGCTCCTTAGGGACCTGGGCAGCCACGTCTGCTCCAAAGCCTCCATTTCTCACCTGCAAAGCGGGAATATGAACAGCA
The DNA here is from genome assembly GCF_040939455.1 of Microcebus murinus. NCBI lineage: Eukaryota > Metazoa > Chordata > Mammalia > Primates > Cheirogaleidae > Microcebus > Microcebus murinus. Next base: position 48,420,934 of record NC_134119.1, on the reverse strand, counting down.
CCAAAGCCTCGGAGGTGAAGGGGAAACAGCAACACAGGCTTTCACGTCTGCTGAGCATGTGGACACCTCCCTGGAGGTCTCCAGAGAGAGTGGCCCCGGGGTGGGGGCCTGGCCCTGCCTGAGGTGGGCCCGTCAAGTGGAAGGTGCACCGACTGCAGGGTCCCCAGTGCTGTCCAGGCTGGGGCAGGAGCCCCTCCCCGGGAATCTCCTCTTTTCACTCCCAAGCCAGCGTGGGCACCCTCGGGCTCCTGTGGCCACAGGCTGCACGAGCCTGGCTCCCTGTGCCCCCGAGCCCAGCACGGGGCTGGCACAGATGGCACCGGAACTGCATGTGCAGTCTGGAAAGAATCGGAGACGAAGTGGGCAGTGGGCTCCTGTCTCCTGGGCTGTGCACCCGAAGCTGGGAAGAGCCTGAGGGACATAGCAAAGTGGGCTCAGACGTCAGCTGGGATCAGATATGGGATGATGGTGGTGACAGTGATGAGCTTGCTAAGTGCCAGGAATTATAAGATCTTAGTTCTCTCTATTAAAATTATTTTATTTGCCGAAGTAACTTAAGCTCTTGGAATAAGTCAAACAATACAGAGATACATAAAGACACAGGCGGCGCCAGCACCTCCCTCCCACCCCCACCCCCGCCCACATGCGCCCCCCAGCCAGGTCCCCAGGGCTGACCCGAGCAGGTAGATCCTTGCAGGCACTTGACACGCAGCACCTGTTAGTCCTTCCACCTGCACATCAGGGGGCCAGAGAGGGGCAGCCATTTGCCCAAGGACCGCCGCTCAGCGGTTGGGGCGGGGCAGGCTTTCAGTGGCCTCACCAAGCTCTCCTTGGAGGCCCGGGTTGCCCAGCTGTCCTCTCCTCTCCTGGTGACATGTGTCAGACTGCAGGGACACGGGTCCTGTTCCCCAAATGGCCCGAGACTCCTGGGCAAGTCTGCCCCGCACAGGTCTGAGCAAGCCCGCAGCCTGTACACCGGCCCCCACCTCCCACTTGCATTTGGCAGGGACGGGGCTGCGATGTCCCTCTGTTGGACTCCCCGGCTCCACCTACCCTCCCACACTGCACTCCTGGACTTGTGGAGCTGGAAAGTCCTGCCCCTAAATTCACACGTGGGGAAACTGAGGCTCAGAGAGGGCGGGTGACTTGCCCAATATCACACAATGACTCAACAGCCAAGACAGGACTACGGCAGCGATAGTCCCTCGTGCCCAGAGCCTGCCAGGTTGGGGAGTCCCATCGCACCCACTGTGGCATGCCGTGTTCATCCACCCCCCCAAGCTCCACAGGTGCTGTATGCGTTCCCCACGGCCGCTGTGACACATTGCCACCAATAACACAGACTGTCACAGCTCTGCAGGTCATAAGTGGGAGATGGGTCTGCAGGGATGGCTCCTTCTAGAGGCTCCAGGGGATCCATTACTGGGCGCCTCCAGCCTCTACAGGCTACTGAGTTCCAGGCTTATGGCCCGTCTGCACGTCACTTCAACCTCTGCTTCTGTCATCACAGCTCCTCTGTGATCCTCCTCCTCCTCTTTCACTCACAAGTCACGCTGTGACTGCACTGGACCCACCCCGGTCATCCAGGAGGCCTCCCACTGCAAGGTCCTCACCTTGTCACACCCACAAAGCCCCTTTCGGTAGGCAAGGTCACATAGCCACAGGTGCTGGGGATTAAGACAGGGATATCTTTGGGTGTGGGGGTGGCAGAATGGGACTGGTGACAGCAAACTGTCTAGGACACATTCAGCTGCAAGTTGCAGAACATTCCTCCCCAGAGGAATAAAACAATAAAGCCACTTAGTATCTGTCAGCAGGAGGCAGTCTGGCCAAAGGGTGGCTCTGGTGGGTTTGTGGAAGCTCAGGAATGATGGCATTAGGGACACAGCCTCTTTCTTCCTGTGGTTTTCACCCTCATCCTCGGTGCCTCCTGGTCACATGGCGGCTGCTACAGCTCCAGGACTCACATCCTCAGGTGTGCACAACCAACAGGGGAGGCAGTGGGCCTCACTGCATGTTTCTCGCTTGTCCTCTGGGGGCCTCCCTCCCACACCACCCTGCGAGGAGCAGCTGTGGGCTCAGAGCTCTGCAGACGGCATTTTGGGGAGTCTGCACACGGCTAATGAGGCCCACAAAAGACAGGCGGCTTCCCAGGGGTCACATGGGGCAAATCCGGTCGGCCTGACTCCAGAGCCTAGGTCGCAGGCCCGCGGAGCGTCTTCCCTAGGCTAGGGCCCAGGAGCGTGGGATGGCCAGAGGCCAGGTCTTCCAGCACCGCCCCTGCCCTCGTTGCCTCTGTGCCTCCAGGGCACAGAGGGTGCCCTGCTCCGTCTGTGGAGTGAATGAATGACTGAATGAATGAAGGGCTCTGGGTTGAGGCCTGACCTTGGAGCGCCTTGAATGCCAGGATCAGGGGCCTGTGGGCAGCAGCTGAGGCCAGCAGGGAATGGGGAGGGGAGGGCTGGCTGGAGGCTGGGGCAGGCTGCAGCCAGGGCAGAAGGGCCAGGCAGGGACCAGCTGGAGACCCTGTGGCAGCCCACGGTGGTGGGGGGTGGGGGCGTCTGCGCTTGAACCCAGCAGGCCCCAGGCTGAGGTACACAGCCGGCGCTCAATAAGACATGCTGACCCACTGCTTTAGTCTATTACACTCATTGCAAATCAAAGCCAGTCCCCGAAGCAGTCCCTGAGAACGCGGCTGTGCCAGACCCACCCTGCGGATCGATCCGCCGGCTCTGCCCGTGGGCGGTGGGGACAGCCGTGGCCAGCAGGCCCTGCCTCGTCCTGACAAGACAAACCAGTCTCTGGAATTCTTCATGGAGAGGAAGGGAGGAAGCAAGCTGCATTTTTTCCCTACCTCGTCTTTAAAAATGAAATTTCAAATAAACATTGAGGAAAAAATCCTCAGCTCGGCTTGAGGGAGAAAACGCATCCTCTCGGCCTTGAGACAAGAAAACTGGCGGGCTTCCCTCAGGTCTCCCCACCTCCGGGCTCTTCCCCTCCCCTGCGGGCACTGACCAACCAGGGCAGAGGGGCAGGCCTGGCACAACGCCCACCACAGGGCTCACAGCCGAGTGGGGCGGAGGGAGGGCGCTCGGAGCTGGCAGGGGCTCAGAACCATCAGGCCAAGACCCCTTTCACAGACAGGAAACACTGAGGCCCAGAAAGCCAGGGGCTCACCTGCTGGTCTGAGCAGAGGCTTAAAGCCACATCGGATGACCCCAAACTCCACCGAACTGAGGCAGAAAGGGCACCCTGTGCTCTCCCAGGCCCACCCACGCTCAGCACCTGGCAGGTGCCCAGCATGGCCGAGGAGGTGTGGACCGTCTCAAGGCTGCCTGCAGAGGCATATAGGCTTCTGCTGAGCCCTGCAGGGAGCTGGGAGCCGGCCTTGAGCCAGGCAGTGGGGACAGACAGAGCCCCTTCTCAAGAGCTCACAGCCGACACACATAGTCACTGACAACGGCCATGCCCTGCAGGGCATGCCAGCCAGCAAAGGAAGCCAAGGCCCAGCTGGGAGATCAGGGAGGCTTCCTGGAGGAGGAACCTCATGTGACAAGTCTTGAAAGAGCCCCAGGAAGACGGGGCAAAGGCTGGGCAGACCATGAGGTCTGTGCCAAGGCCCAGGGCCCACACAAGGTCGTGACAAATGGCCTCACGGCTTGGAGGGAAGGGCTGAAGAGCTGTCTGCAAGGGCCCGGTAGATGTTGGCAGACTGGGAGGTGAGACAGAACCCAGCCTCATTCCCAGAAAGGCCTGCAGTGGGGCCCCAGAAATACATTCCCGCCGCAGCCTGGGAGGGTGAGCAAGGCCTTGGGTACCTGTGCACATGTATCTGTGTGCATCCACACACGTGAACCCATGTGTGCATGTGCATGATTGGGTGTGTGTATGGAGACAGGTATGTGCAGAGATGTGCACACACATGTGTGTACATGTCCATTTGTATGTGCATGGATACATTGTATGCCCAAGCATGGGTATGCATGCACATATTTATGCACAGCATGTGAACATAACTGTGTGCACAGTGTGTTGTGTGTGCATATGTATGGATATATGTGCACCCTCTATATGTGCATGTTAGTGTGCACATATATATGTGTATGCATGTGCAGAGTGCAAGGACAGGTGCAATACATGGGCATGTATGCACGTGTGTGAACATGTGTATGTGTATACATGTGTATACACTATCTGCATGCATCCATAAGTGTGTGGATGCACTGTATAACAGATATGGTATGTGTGTACAATGTGTGCATACATAGCATGTGTGGATGGGTTCATACACTGTATGTATGTGTGCATATGATTGCAAAAACATACATCTGTGCATGAACAGCTGTGTGTGCATGCACACAGACATGTGGATAGGTGTATGTGTATGGATGTTTGTGCTTGCATGTACATAGATGTGCACCCAGGTACTGTGGGTACATATGCATGTGGACACTGTGCATGTGTGTGCAGGGAGGTCACTGAAGGAGACAGACAAGCTCCTCTCATCCCGAGCTGAGGCTGCTCGTGAAGCTGAGTGCCCCATCCCAGGCATGCACCCAGAGGAGTGCACCCAAACCCCTTCTCATGGGTAGCCCACCAGCTCTCTCTGGCAGAGCAGCCAGGAACCAGTACCTAGCGCCCCATGGCTGCATGGTCCTGCCTGGACCACCCTGCCCTCTGGGCCTCGCTTATCATGGACGAGAAAGTGCAAGTGCACCTCCGCAGCCCCAGGATGCTCCTCCCCAAGTGGTTTTCCTTCTGAAATGTATCCACACTGTCCCCAATGTGCCTCCACGAGCGTGTGTACACACACTGCCCCCATGGCCCCATCACTGTAGCCTGACTCCCTGTAGCGCCCTCCTGCATCACCCCTCCTGGTCATGCCCAGCCTGGGCCTGGACACCAGCCACTCGTGGGGACAGGCAGTCTTTCTGGGCGCACACTGTTCTGCTTGTTACTGGACAATCTGGAGTGGTCTGCCAAGTCTAGAGTAAGAGACCTCTCCAGCTCCCTTGCGAATCGCTGCAATCCCTGGGATCTCCAGGGGCCTGTGTAGGGTACAGTCCCTAAGCACAGTCCAGACACCGCTGTTGCTAAGGACCAGGACGCCCAGCTCACCTCGCTGCCTGGCTTCATGTCCGGAAGTTGACCCTTCTGCCCCTCCCAGGTTATGCCAGGTGTTGCCAGAGGCACCATGTCAACATGCTGGCTGTCATCCCCAAGGGCCCGGGCCACTCACAGGCCAGGCCCTCCAGATGCCCTCTCCTGGCCTGAGAGCTGCTCCTGGTCAGTGGTATGGCTTGTCCAGCTCAGGGCCCCAGGCACTCTGTCCCTTTTTTCCTCCAAATTCGAGTGCCTAAGCTGCAGTCGCTGTGAACATGTGAGACTGTCAATGGAGCCAGGATCCTGGATGGATGGTCCCCACACCCGTGCATCCCCCAGAGCACTTCTCGCAAGATGACAGCCCCTTCAGGTGTGGGGGAGGCCCACGTGGCTGGCAGCTGCTGGGGGAGAAAGAGCTTCCAAACCTGCATGTGACCATCTGAGCAACACCACTGCCCTGGCCCCACACACCTCCAGGACAAAGCCCACCCTATCCTGGGGAGCACGGCCTACTGGGCCTCTCCTCTCCTCATAACTCCTCCTCATTCTCCGAGCACAGCTTGGTCACCTCCTCTGGGAAGCCTTCTTTGACAACTCCAATTGAAGGAAGAACCCCTGAGCACGGAGTGCCGTCGGTGCACACATCTCAGTGGGTGGCACTGCCTGCCCCAGACCATGAGTGCCTCCAGGCCAGGCCCCTCTCTCTCTGCACACAGCAGAGGGCCCAATAGAGACAAGGGTCTTCCCTGCAAAGTGCACCCGCAGGTGCAAGTGATCCTTGGCACCTTTTGGGCCTCCAGGACCAGGAGGGCCTTTAGCAAGGATGGCAAATGCCCAACCTCTCTGGGTCACACACCTCTCCCATGACAGCCATGGCCTCTGCTCCCCCAAGGGCACCCTTACTGGGCAGACCCATTATCTAGAATGTTTGGTTTCTGCCTAGTCCTGGCTCAATCCCCCCTGCACCCCCATAGCCTCTGCTGGTGACAAATGGGGTGCACAAGGAGGCTCCGCTGCACAGCGGCGTCTGCTGGGACGGCAGCACTCCTCTTGTAAGGCTGCCCAGCCTGAGAGAATGTTCTAGGCTCAGGAGTTCAAAAAGAAGCTGCCCCAAACCATGGACATTTCTAGGCATCACCGGTGGGGGCACAGAGTTGCTCCAACCCTTAGGAGATGACCTTCTTGGCACCTAGGAACCATCTCCCAGAGCTTCCCCCTCTCTCTGCCGTTGGCCCCAGTTGGGGTGTGTTTCTGAATTGCAGGAAGGAAGGGGATCACCCCTTTAGTCCCAGCAGAGAAGTGTCAGACCTGGGAACTCCAACTTTCCCGCTTGGGCCACCTCCTCCCCAGGCATCTGTCTCACCCACCTCCCCTAGGCGTCTGTCTCAGGCGGCCCGGAGGCGGACACCAGCACCCAACATGGGCCGAGAGTGACAGTGCGCATCTGCGGAATGGATGCACAGGGACACAAGGCAGGGGAAGCGGGGTGACCTCTATAGCTGCTCTCCTGAGCCCACCCACACAAAACAGCCACTCATCCATGCAGTTCAGTCTGGGTGTCTGTCGGAGGTGGTAATTTTGAACAGCCCTCCATCCTTTAAAAGCAGGGCCTCAGCGCATAAGAATTAAACTTCAATAACTGCCAACATGGGCGCAGAGCTTGGGAGCCTGCCCAGGGCTTCCACAGGCACCGCCGTTATGATTCATGCTCCAGCAGCGCTGGGGAGGGGGCAGAGGAGGGAACTGAGGCCGGCGTGCGTGGGGAGAAGGCTCTGCCGGGGAGCACCGACCGGGATTTGAGCCTGACCCCACGCTCAGCAGGACCAGCGAGCACCTGGGCAGTGTCGCGCCCTCCCCAGACCGCTACAGGCTGGCTCTCCAATCAGGCAGTGGACCCCGAACCGGCCAGGGCCGCGCGCGCCTGTGCGCGCCACTGCGCGTATCCCGTGCCAGGGGAGGTGAAGGAGGCTCCAGTCTTAGAAAGAGCAGGCTCTGGAACTCACCGCCCAGGCCCGCCAGCGCCCAGCCCCGTCCCGCAAGCTGCAGAGGGCCCTGGAGGGGGCGCCCTCGCCGAGCCACCACGGCCTCCTCCCCGAGCCGCGCCTGCAGGTTCGCCGAGGCGTCCACGGGCTCCGACTCCCAGCCAGCTCCCCGAGGGCGGGCGGGCGGCGCGGGCCTGCCCTGCGCCCCGCCCCGCCCCGCGCGCCCTCCCCGCTGCGCAACTCGACCCAAGTTGGCAGCCCAGCCCCGCGGCGGCGGCACTCGCGCCCAGCGCAGGGCGGAGGGGGCGGCGGCGGCGCGGCACCGGCGAGCGAAGCAGGCGCGGCTGGCGAGGCGGCGCCCGTGCGGGAGCCCTGGGAGGAGGACTCGCGGCGGCGCCAGCGCCCGGCCCGGGAAAGTAAAGTTGGAGCCGCAGGGTGTGCGCGGGCGCGGGGGCCCAGAGGAGCGGCGGCCGGAGCCCCGGCGCGCGGAGTCCTAGCCGGCCGGATGGGAGGCGGAGCGCCCGGGCCGCCGCCGCCGCCGCCCGCAGCCTGCGCCCGAGCCGGGCGCTGGGGCCGCGGGGCCGCTCTGGCACACCCGCTCCGGCGCCGCGGCGCCGTGGGCTCGCGGCCGGGGCGCTCCCCGTGAGCGGGGCCGAGGGCGGGGCCGCGCGAGGACCCCGGGACCTGCCCCCTCCCCCCGCCGCCGCGTCGCCGCTCGCTCCGGGCGCCTCCTGCTCTGCACTTACGCGCTCGGCAGCTGCGGGGAGCCCGGCAGCCAAGCTCTCCGGCGCGCCGCCCGCCGAGCCACCACGGCCGAGGGCCGGCTGTGGGGCGCCGTGGTCCCTGGCGGGCGCGCCCAAAGAGCAGGCGGCGATGCGGGCGCCGACCCGGGCTGCGGGGCGCCCAAGCTGCCGCGGCTGCGCCCCGGTTCCAGGAGGGACCGCGTAGCTCGCGGGAGGACCATGGCGTCCCCGGCGCTGGCGGCGGCGCTGGCGGCGGCTGCGGCGGCGGCGGGCCCCAATGTGAGCGGCGCCGGCGAGGGGGGCAGCGGCGGGGGCGCCAACGCCTCAGGGGCTACCTGGGGGCCGCCGCCCGGCCAGTACTCGGCGGGCGCCGTGGCGGGGCTGGCGGCCGTGGTGGGCTTCCTCATCGTCTTCACCGTGGTGGGCAACGTGCTGGTGGTGATTGCCGTGCTGACTAGCCGGGCGCTGCGCGCGCCACAGAACCTCTTCTTGGTGTCGCTGGCCTCGGCTGACATCCTGGTGGCCACACTGGTCATGCCCTTCTCGCTGGCCAACGAGCTCATGGCCTACTGGTACTTTGGGCAGGTGTGGTGCGGTGTGTACCTGGCGCTCGATGTGCTCTTCTGCACCTCGTCCATCGTGCACCTGTGCGCCATCAGCCTGGACCGCTACTGGTCTGTGACGCAGGCCGTCGAGTACAACCTGAAGCGCACGCCGCGCCGCGTCAAGGCCACCATCGTGGCAGTGTGGCTCATCTCGGCGGTCATCTCCTTCCCGCCGCTCGTCTCGCTCTACCGCCAGCCCGACGGCGCCGCCTATCCGCAGTGCGGCCTCAACGACGAGACCTGGTACATCCTGTCCTCCTGCATCGGCTCCTTCTTCGCGCCCTGCCTCATCATGGGCCTGGTCTACGCGCGCATCTACCGTGTGGCCAAGCTGCGCACGCGCACGCTCAGCGAGAAGCGCGCTCCCGCGGGCCCCGACGGCGCGTCTCCGACCACGGAGAACGGGCTGGGCGCGGCGACGGGCGCGGGCGAGAACGGGCACTGCGCGCCCCCGCGCGCCGACGTGGAGCCGGACGAAAGCAGCGCGGCGGCCGAGAGGCGGCGGCGCCGGGGCGCGCTGCGGCGGGGCGGGCGGCGGCGCGCGGGCGCCGAGGGGGGCGCGGGCGGCGCCGACGGGCCGGGACCGGGGCCAGCGGCAGGGGCAACCGAGCCGGGGGCGCTGGCGGCCGCCAGGTCCCCGGGGCCGGGTGGGCGCCTGTCGCGCGCCAGCTCGCGCTCCGTCGAGTTCTTCCTGTCGCGCCGGCGCCGGGCGCGCAGCAGCGTGTGCCGCCGCAAGGTGGCCCAGGCGCGCGAGAAGCGCTTCACCTTCGTGCTGGCCGTGGTCATGGGTGTGTTCGTGCTCTGCTGGTTCCCCTTCTTCTTCAGCTACAGCCTGTACGGCATCTGCCGCGAGGCCTGCCAGGTGCCTGGCCCGCTCTTCAAGTTCTTCTTCTGGATCGGCTACTGCAACAGTTCGCTCAACCCGGTCATCTACACCGTCTTCAACCAGGACTTCCGGCGCTCCTTCAAGCACATCCTCTTCCGACGGAGGAGAAGGGGCTTTAGGCAGTGACCTGTGCCCCCTCGCCCAGCGATCCTGGCCGCTCCAAGCAGTGGTTGGGCGGAGCAGGTGGCAGGCAGAGCAGCTTACCCAGAGACCCTGGATGGATTGGCCTCCGGGGACAGGAGAAGATGTGGCCTGGCCGAGAGACATCTGGGCTTCCCGGGAGGGGGTAGGAGAAAGGGGGACAGACCCCTTTGCCTTCCCGCCTCAGCAAGGGGCTGCTTCTAGGGCTCCAGCCTGGATCCAGCCCTGGGCCCAGCGGAGGTGTGGCTGTGAGGTCAGGCTGTTAGACTGCAGTGGTGGTCGCAGCCCCCCAAGTGGGTAAGAAAGGAGCCTCCCCCGACAGGCACCACCACCCCGCACCATCTGAGCAAGGGCTGACTTCCCCAGGACCTGTCAGGGTGGCTGTCTGGGGGCAGGGAGAAAGAGGGCACTTACAGGCTTTGATTACTGAAAGTATTTCAGTGTTTGCCAAAAACGACAGCCAAAACAACCAAACTATTTTCTAAATAAACCTTTGTAATCTACTGTTGGGTGCAGCAGTCAGTCCTTAAGCCTGGGAGTGGGGGTACCTTCCAGACCCTCACCCTGCCTATCCCCCACCCCCACCCCAGGGCCAGACAGAGGGCCTCCAGGTCCGAGCTGCCCTCTTGCATGAGAAGGAGGTCTTTTTTGTTAAAGCTAAATGCTTTATATACGTGTGGAATATATATTCAAAATTCTTGTGCTGTAAGTGGCTAAGAGGCAAAAAGAATCTAGAACACCCAAGCTGACTCCAACTTTAGATCCTGGAGGGCTGTCCTCCTTGCATTCCCATCCTGTCCCTCCCCCTGGCCTCCAGAGCCAGGGTGGGGGGCTCCCAGTGGCCTTGGGCCAGTCCTCTGGGCTCTGCACGGCTTGTGTGTGGAGATGGGGTGGGATGAGGCCAAGGCAAGCCCCACACCGTTATTCCAGACTAGAGGCCTTGGCCTGCCCAGCTGGCCACAGTGAGGTTGAACAGCCCCCAGTTTCTTGCTTCTAAACTACACTGGGGAGGTTGTTGAGGCCCGAATGCCATAGGCATGGGAAAGCCTTCAGTGGCAAGGAGGGGCCTGGAGGCTGCCTGCTCCCCCAGCACCCTCAGGGGCTCCCCCCAGCCCTCACCCCCAGCCGAGTGTGCACGCTCGGCCCACACTGAGGTTTGAGGAGGGGTGACTGGAAGGGGAGCACAACAGTGAAGTAGGCCAGGACCCCACAGACTTCTAGTCCCTGCTGCAGAGCCGGGAAGCTCCTGGGACGGGGTGAGGGACCACAACAGGACCAGGTGTAGCAAGGGCGAGGTGGAGCCCCCAACACACAGACATGTTTGAGCTCAGTGGGCTGGAGGGGGCTCCCTATTGGAGAAATCCAGACCTCCCCACTCCGGGGCTTCCCTGGGTGTCCCCTTCCCCTCCCAGGCCCTGCCTGCCCAGCCCAGCCCAGCCCGATGACTTCTGGATCTGCACCTATCTCTCCTTGGCCTGGGTGGCCCAGGGTCCGTCCTGAGGAGGGCTCAGCCCTGGGTCCTGCCTTTCTTCCCCAAGCCACTGTCCCCCAAGTCTGGCACCAGAACAGGCCTCTTTCTGGTCTGACTTGCCAGGGCTGTTCCTTAGAGAAGCCCCCCCGCCCCCGTAGCTGCCTGGCTGCATCGCCCCAAGCTATGGATCCTCGGGGTACCCCAACTGGGAAGAGCTATCCAGCCTGGCTCATGGTGGCACTCACACCTGCCGTGTGCTAGGCTCAGACTCAGGTGGGGGAAACTGAGATCAGGGTGGGAAGCGGAGGGGGTGATGGGGTGGAAATGGCCAGCTAAGGCAGAGCAGGACACCCCTGAGCTCCCATCAACAGGCCCAGGCAGAGTCCATAGTCATCAGCCCAGCTCGGCATATGACTGTGGCGCTGGCTCGGACACACGCCTGCTCTCTCGGGGCCTCGGGGCCCCGCCTGTGAAGTGGGGGGTTGCTGGAAGCTCTCTCAGGCCCTGCCAGGCCTGCCAGGGTGTGGTCCAATCTTACAGCGGAATCAGGGGCCACAGGGGCGACCTTGCCTAGGAGATTGCATGGCCTGGCACCCCTGCAAAGCCAGAGGTGCTGGGGAAGCTCCGAGGGTAGCCTCAGGGCCACACGTGGTCACCGCAGCCTTACAAAGAAAATCTCCAGACCCCAGAATTTTCACTCCAGAATCTGCCTCTTATCAAGCTTGAAGGATGGGCCCAGAACTCCAAAACTGCTGGCAGGATGAGAGGGCAGCCCCCCGACCCGCCACCAGCACGCAGGCCCCCCAGCCCATCCCAGGCCACCTTGCCTTGACAGGAACAACATGTTGGGGCCCATTTTGGAGTACTGTTACTAGTGCATTTCTTGTGGCAATTGCCACATTTCCTGGGACTCGGGGAGGTGACCAAACCTGTCTGAGGTCACACGGCTGGTAATAAGAGCCTGGGCTGCTCCAAATTCAGCCACAAAATAATAAGTATTTATTGAGCATGATCCCACCACCCCCAACTGCCTCTCAGGAGGTCATCGGGACCGGCAGCTTCCGCAGGCTGAGGAGTGGGCCCAGGCGGGGCTCCAGCAGGCGTCCGGAGGGCGGAAGGTGCGAGCTTTAGGGAATGCGGTGCCAGAGCAGGGGAGGGGGAGACAGGCACAGGCAGGAGGCTGAGCAGAGGGGCCTGGAGAACCACCCTGTCCAGCTCAGGGCCACCCCCTTGTCCGAGCAGGGGACAGGTGTCTGGTCAGTGTCAGGTTTTTTGAGCCCCAGGGGCTGTGAGATGTGCAGAGGAAACGCAGCCCCCAGGGGCAGCCACCTCTGGTCTGCAGGCCCCTCCAGGGCTCCTGGGGGCTTAACCCCAAGGGAGCAGCAGGGCTCTTGAGGAACATCAGCAGACCTGACTCCTTTTCCTTTCCTAATTCCAGAATTCACCTTCCAGGGTTGTCGCCGGAGCTTCAGCCGACAGCTGGTCGCCACTCGATCATCACTGCTGCCTGGAGAGACTTTCTTTTCAGCTGGGTAAACAGAGACAGAAGCCCGGCTTCTCACCCTGCCTGCGCAGGGACGCGCTCGTCAGTGGGAAGAGAAGGTGCTGACGTCTGCCCGAGGGTGCGTGAGCCGCGGCCCCACACGCTGGGCCTGGGACCATCTGCCGGGGGACGTCTCTAGGGTACAGAGCAGGCCCCAGCACGCTGTCCACCTGGCCCCCACAGGCCCGCCCATCCCCGAGGAGGCCGCCCTCACAGACTAGGCCTTGGCCTGTTTTGTCTCTCCACGCCAACCTCACGGAGCCAGAGACGTTTGTTGTCAACCCCTGTCTATGGTTGAGGAAACTGAGGCCCGGGGTGGCTGTGTGGCCCAGACCCCCAGCTGTGAGCCCAGGAAGGTCCAGTGGCAGAGCTGGGCTCTGAGCCCAGCCCTCCATGTACCCTTGGAGTTAGTCCCCCAAGAGCCAGTGTCATGGGTTACATGGGACATCCCTGGGCCTCGCCACGGGCAGTGTCCGGCACAGCCGCTGTCCTGCTCGGGGCTTCCCCTCCGGCTCCTGGAGACTTCCGGCAAAATGAAGTGCAGCAACCTCGGGAGCCGCGGGAGGCCTGGCCCGCCACGTGAGGGCACGCCGGCTTGCCCGCCGTCCTTCTCGGGCTTGCGTGTACCTGGCCCCGGCGTGTTGCCGATGCGGTTCCTGCCACATATATGTAGACGTACGTATGTTTAAATTAGCTCCTGCATTTTAATTCAGTTGCTGAGTTTCTACAGAGAATGGGGAAAAGGATTAATCCAAATATTCTGTTGCAGCTCAGTATGGAATTCAAGAGGAAATATTCCTCAGAGCAGCAGAAATGTTCACGCTTTATGGAAGCCGCTCCAATCTGTGGGTCCTGCCCCCGGCTCCGGGGGTGGGGGCTGCGGGTGGGGAACACGTTGCCGTGGCACTTGCTGGCGAGGAAGCCGCCCCTCCCGCTGTGCTGGCAGCCGGCTGTATTTTTATATCGCATCCATCAGCGGGGCTCACATACTCCAGTGCAGCGTCGGATCAAAACATGCGGCGCCTGCAGGCTCGTCTTGAGTCTGGTTGGACTGCCACGGCCCTTGCCGAGCCAAGTCCCCACCTCTCGTCAGCACTGTGGCCCCCACGTGCAGGGGGTAGGGGCAGAGGAGCGCCAGGGGCACCTGTTCCCTCATCAGCCTGGAGCCTCCCAGGCGGGGATGGGCGTCTCTACCTGCCTCGGCACCTGAGGGTATTAGGTGGCGTGGGGCAGAGGCCAGAGGAATAGAGGAGGCGAGAGGGAGGTCTCCCATCCCGAGGTTCCCGTATCCCTACTCTGGGTCTGCCGTCAGTGGTCTGGGGACCTCGGGCCCCCCGCACACACCCCCATCCTGAGGGTCTGTTGCGAGCATCGGGTGCTGCAGGGGTGGAGGAGGAAGGCAGACCTGTCCAGTCTGCGTGGGAGGGTCCACCCCCTGTGTGACCGAGAGTGTAAATGGACCACACATTCTTTCCTGGCTGGGACCGGCGGGGTGTGAAAGGGCCCCACTGCAGCAGGGCACAGCGCCATCCCTCTGAAATCTGCCTGGGAAGCAGAGGCAACTGCAAACTCTGGGCCAAAAGAAGGCCTTGGGGACCAGAAATGTATTTCTTTCCTGCCAAGAGGATTTTCACTGCTCCCAATAAAAGCCTCAGGTGCAAAGGATCATTATGGTCACGATAAGAATTGCCATGCAAGGCAGAGTGGGAGCACTGGCCCAGAAGGCCGGGTTAAAGGTGCCCTGCCCTCGTGTCAGCACAAAATGTGCCAGAGCTGCCTGGCAGCCATGGAGAAAAAGGAAACAAGACACAGACTCTCTCTCACTCCTGATGCAAGGTTAACAGGAAAACCTTTAGAGCACGGGGTGGGCAGCTGGAGCCACCAGAAAGACCACCAATCCCACAGGCCTCCACAGCAGGGGGACTCTATCTCCAGGGGAGGGCTTTATAGACCAGAGAGCCCCAGAGGGGCATTCATAACACAGACCCTGTTGGGGTGGGGAAGTGGCCAAACACGGTGGTTCAGGTCCAGCCCCTGCCGCCAACTGTACCAGATTGGGCCATTTATCATTCATTGAGCAACACTCCCCTCAGTGCCCCCCACCAGGCCCTGGCTCTGAGCTGGGGAGGCTGCGGACGGTGGGGGGGACACAGCCAGTGTGTGCGACTGTGGCCCCGCTGTGCTGCCCCCGGCCTGCCCACCCTGGTGTAGAATGAGCCTTTGGGGTCACAAAGCCTCCCGCCATAAGGCCCCTTGACCCAGGAGAAGCCCCCCACCCTCCTAGGGGCTCCCGGATGTGTCCTGATCAGCCCTGCCCCCTGCCCTCCCATGTCATGCTCTGGCTCGGCCATGCCCCATGCCTTTGCCAATTCATGCTCTGCCCAGCGCCAGGAATGCCCCTTTCACCTGTGTTCACCTGACCAGGTCTCACCTCCAGAAAGCCGTGTGGAGCCTCCAACCCTGCCCTCCCCCGCCATGGGTCCCCAAGTCTGGGGGAGGCCCTGTCCCATCTACCCATGGGGGCCCAGCGGGGGCACAGGGACAATGTGTCATCTTGGCCAGGCAGCAGCCTTCCTCCGGGTGCAGAGCCACCTACCATCTCCCACAAGCAGCCCCCAAAGGATCATCCGGGACCTCCACACCCAAGAGCCACACTTGCCGCACCCACTGTGCTGGGACCTTGGACCCCAGGCTGGGCAGGGGGCTGAAGGGGACGCCCCCCTGGCCTCCCAGGCTGTTGGTGATAAACTCCGAGCAGCCAGAGGCCAGAGCGCTGGCGGCTCCCCGCTCGGCCCGGCTCGGCCCTGGCGCTGCGGGGGATTTTCCACTGCACGTGCGGCCGCTGCCGAGCCGTATGCTCAGATCTCGGTGGGCGGGATTTTCCCCCGTTTAATCAGCTCTCAGCTATGCAGCATCTAGGAGGACAGAAGCAGCTCCACGCGCCTTCAGGAGAGAAGCCGGGCTCCCCAGGGACAACTGGGGAGAGAGAAACTGGAGGGGTCGCCTAGTTCCACAGCCCCTCCCCACTTCACAGAGAGGGCCAGAAAAGACAATGGCAAAGAGAGGTGATAAAGCACAGGGGTGACTGGTCACCGCAGCTTTGTTGGCTGTGGGCCCGGCGTTGGTGGTTGCCGGGTAGGAGCCACGAGCCCGTTTTACAGACGAGAAGACCGAACTCTGTCTGGAGAGGGAGCGACAGGCAGAGCTGCCGTCTCAGAGCTGGGGCTGGGCTGTGGCTGCCACTCACCCAGCGCGGCGGACCCTCGGCAAGCTGTCAGCGTCCACTGATCAGCAGCCTCACTTACAGACGAGAAGACAGGCTCAGAGCAGGGGAGTGACTTCCCCAAAGTCCCCGTCCCTGTGCACGGAATCCGGGTTCCTGGCTTAAGCTCTTCTCTGTCCCTTTGCCGGTGCAAACAATGCTCAGATTAAAGTGAAACCACTGCACAGACAGGGCTCAGGAATGACCCTTCCTCAAGTTGCTCGGTTACTTTTGATGCAGTCTGTGCTCTGAACCCCAGCGGAAAACAACGGTCCGCGTCCTTTCCCGATGCGAGCGAGGCCTGGCCTTGTTTGCATTACGTCGTCTTAGAAACGGTTCGGAACAATGAGGCAGCGTTTAAGATCGCCCCACCCAGGATATAAAATGCCAAATGTTTATGGTGAAGAATAATTCGGTTACTCATTTCCTAGAGTGTGCTGCCATTGCAAATCGAATTTCGAGCAAAATCAGTCCTCTTTTAATTGGTTCAAATGAAGCTGTTATTCAAAATTGATTGTTGTTGTTCCTGCAGGGATTCGAGCAAGAGGCAAAACAATAGCGTGATCCTCTCGCTGTTGAAACCGCTGGTAATCCACAGGGCCCAGCGTCCCCGTCCCTGGCAGCACCGCGCAGCGAGGTGGGAGCCGACCGCGGGCAGTGACTTGCGAACGCTCAATAATCGCACGTGCGAGGCGTGCCTGGAGCGGCAGGACAGCGGCTGTCGCCGTGTTGGCTGGGCATGTCCAGGGGCACCTGTGTCAGAGTCCAGCTACGAAGAAGCCTCTTTGGGGAACCGATGGGATAGAGAGTGGCCTCGGGCACCACCTTTGTCACCTGGCACCGGGGTGGGTTTCTCCAACTCAGCGCCTGGAAACCTGACTGAGCCACGTGATCCCCTGAGCTGGTTCCCCTCTCTGGAAAATGGCCTGAGTGGAGCTGCCCACCCCTCCTCCCTCCCACGGCTGCTGTGAAGAGCCAGCGTGACCCTGGAGGTCCCAGGCACAACCACAAGATGGCCTGGTTAGAGAGCTGTGCTCGGGTGGGGTCTGTCCTCGGGCAGGTGTGGCCCAGCTGTGAGTCCATGACCCCCTGCTGGCCCAAGCCAAGTTCTCCCAGGTGGGCAGCCACACGACTTTGGGGACATTGGCCACCTGGGGAGACGAGGGGTTTCTGGGGGCCTGGGGTACAAGGTGGACGGGGGTGGGCTTCCCGGGCCCTCATCAACATGGGCAGGACCAGCCCTGGTTGGAGGCCAGGGGCTGCCTGGATGCACTGCACAGCCAAGGGCTCCGGCCCTGTCCCGGGACAGGAGGACATGTTCAGGTTGAGCTTTTAGCTTCTTCCAGGGTAGCCTGCTTCCAACTGGTCCATCTCACCCCCAGGCCCCACAAAGAGGCCTGCGCACTGTAGGCACTTAATAAACGTTGCAAGAATTTATGTGAACATATCAAAGGCCCAATTCTGCCATGTGGGTGCCTCCAGTCAGGCTGGGGGTGCAGGACAGTGTCTTTAGGCAACCATGCAGAACAGGCATAACAGGAAGGGGGTCGCTGTACCTCGGTTTTCTGTTCCACCTAATGGAGCCAACGGAGCCAGACATCCAGGCCTGGAGCCCCCTGGGAGGTGGCGCTCATGCAGGGCATGCTCCCTGCCTCCTCCTCCGCTCTGCCTAGGCGTGGGGGCCTCCAACACACAGGTACCCCTGTTTTACTTGAAGCATCAGAGATCACCTGGACCCATTTTACTGATGGGCAAAGTGAGGCTTGCAGAAGATAGTCTAGGGCCACTGTCCACTCAGAGCACACAGACGGGGCCACTAGAGCCATCCTCCTCCCAGGTCCCCCGCTGTTCCTCAGAATAATCAGAGACACTGCAGAGGGGAGTGCAGCCATCTACCCCGTGGCCCCTGCATTGAGGAGCAGAGGCCATGGCAGGGCGTGAGGAGTATGTTCTCAAAAGAACCACACAGGCTTCAGGCTGGAGGAAATGGGAAGCTTCCTCACCCCAGCCACCTAGATAGTCCCCAACCCAGGCTGCCCATCTGCCCATCCCTCCAGAGGCAAGGGTCCCTGCCCCCGAGGCAGCCCCACCCAGATGCACATGCCTTGACTTTTGGGAGTTTTCCATTTTAGTTGGTGGGAATCTGCCTCTGTGAATTCACAACACTAGCTCTTGGGTAAACTTCCAAGGAAATTTTGAGGGCTAGCAGAGAGTGAATCCAAATGTGCATGCATGCCACCCCGACTTACTCTCTGTAAACACGTGCTTGTGCCCAAGCTGTCCCCAGTAAAGCCACCAGGAAACACACAGCAAACCTGATGCCAGGAGAAGGCACGACCTTGGGGAGGAGCTGGCCTGGCTGTCAACAGGGCTCAAACCCCAGCAGCCAAGTCTCCTGAGTGGACAGTGACCAGGTGGCCTGAGAAAGCCCTCAGAGGAGGAGTCACCTGGGCATCACAGATGGACATGGTCACCTGGCGTAGAGATGAGTCACTGAGCCTTAGTGCTGGAGCTCCAGTGTCCCCAGAGCTCGGATCTCCTGGACTCTGTGGCAAGGCCATCATACGCTTGCTCGTTGGAGGCCATGGGGGCCATTGGTCTGTCTGACTCTAAGCCCTCATACCCAGGTCCAAGGACAACATGGGGGCGACACAAGAGGAGGAAACAAGGCTGAACCCAGCTCCAGCACTGACCAGCAGGTGCTTTCCCTGTTCGTGGAGACCCAGTCTCCGTAAAACGGGAGCGGTGGCACTGGCCCCACCAGCTGAGGATGTGAGCCTCCTCCCCTGCCACGGCACCGGCTCCCTGGAGGATCCCCCTCCGTGGAACTTAAGGGCCTTTCCTCAGTTTCTCAGAAAAGGTTCCTTAAGTACCTATCATGGTCCTGCAGCCAGGGCAGGGGACAGGGTGGGCACATAGACCCTGCCCTCAGGGAGCTGACAGTCTAGGAAGGGGAGGTGACATCCCTCAGACTGCCACAGATAGACAAGAGCCATGGGGCTCAGAGGACAGGCACAGCCACCTGAGAACACACGTCAGCTGCCTGCCAGCCCCAGCAAGGCCACAGGCTCCTTCCCTCCTCTGGCCCCGATGGTCCTCTGACCACCTTCCAGACAGCAGAGCTTGGCCAGGAGTCGGCTATGCTGGGGGGAACCTGGCCGTCTGGCCAGCGTCACCCAGGCCCAGGGTAGGACTAGGGCTTCCTTAGCCCCATGAAGTTCCCTTCCCTGGACTGACCTGGCCTCAGATGGCTCCTGAGCAACACAAAGCCGAGACAACCAGGAGTCCTGCCCTGAGTTAACCAATCCAGAGCAGGGTTAGGCCTCGGACACAGCACGCAGGTGGTAATTAATGTCGGGGAACGTGTATCCGCGGTGTGGCTGCAGTGGTCATTGGCATTCACCACCCACTGAAGGGCGTCCCACGCAGTGCGCCCTGACCTTCCTCGGGGAGGCACCTGCCCTGCCCCGCTCCGGGGCCCAAGGAGGGGCCCTTCTGAGCTCTGGACCCTGGGGGACCCCCGGCCACAGGGCTGACCAGGAACCTGCCCTGCCCAAGTCTTAACTGGGCTTTTCTCTAAGTTGGAAAACCCAGAGCTGAAGCCGATTCGAACAACAGCCCACCGGGTCCTCGAGGTGTCAGCGGTCATTTCCACGTCTGCTCTTTGGCTTAGCTCTCAGAGAGGATGTATCATTCATTCATTCTTTCACGTGTCCAATTCACTCATTCAAGTAGCACGTGTTCAATGTCAGCTGTGCGTGGACTGCCTCAGGGAAGCACAGAGCTCCAGGGAGATCTCACAACAGTGTAAAGCCCTCCTCTAATTATTGGTGTCATTATGGCCAAAAGAATGCACTTTCATAGTCATTTCTTTAAAAAATATATCTGGGTAGTCCACCACACACCTGGCACCAGGTTAGCAAAACAGGGACACAGCTCTGCCCTCGTGACGTTTGCAGTCCTGTGGGGGACAGGCCGTGGCCACAAAACCACACAAGCAAATGTGACACGGCAAACTGTTGTGTGCCGTGGCCAGGTGGCCTGCCTGGGCTGCGGGCTGCGGCTGGCGAAGGCTGCAGGTGGGCTGCACCTCCTGGTCCGTCTGTCTGTCTTGGCTGCAGAGGCAGCGGCTGGAGCGTGTGCTCTGGGGCAGCCCCTGTGCTGAGCTGCTGGGCTGCCTTGCCGTGTCCTCTCGCAGTTTGGGAGGCCAGGAGTCTGAGATCACGGTGTCGGCAGGGCAGGTTTCTACAAGGCCTCTGTCCTTGGCATGTCGGTGGTGTCCTTTCTCTGTGTCCTCACATGGTCAGCCCTCGGGGACACCAGTCAGATTGGATTAGGGCCCACCCTACGATCTTATTTTAATTTGATTGCCTCTTTAAAGGCCCCGTCTCCAAATCCAGCCGCATTCTGAGGAGCTGGGGTTAGGGCTTCGACTTAGGAATTTTGGGAGGACACAACTCAGCCTCTGGCACCTCCTGCGTCCATTTCCTTCCCCGGGCATGGCTACGTGACATGGCAAGTTCTCTCTTTCTCCCGCCTTGATTTCCCTGTTGTAGCCCCCAAAACTTTAATAGCCTGCCACATGAGGGAGGCCTCGAGAGGCCCCGCAGAGCACAAGCAGGCCCGGCACACGGCCAGCGCGGGCCAGGTCAGGGTCCCCGCAGCTGTGCTCCTTGCTCACGCCAGCCCTGCAGGTGGGACATGGGGGGCCTTCGGGCAGCAGCGCAGGGACCCAGCTGGCAAGAGGGGCCGGGCAGCCGTGGCACACGCCACTGCTCACATCCTGGGCTGGCCAGGAAGCAGGCAGGGTCTGAAACTGCTTGTGGCCCCAGGCGTGGGGAGGTCCTTGGGATCCCCCACCTGGGGTGCAGAGACATGCGGGCCGACAAGCCCAGCCGTGGGCGGGTGCCGAGCAGCGGGAGCAGGGCAGACCCCGAGGACGGTGTGGTGGCGGCTCCTGTGCGGGTCTGGACTTTGCAGCCTGCCACCTGTGTGGCCTGTGGGCAGCTTTTCCTTTTGTTTTTAATGTTTATAACAGCTTTGTTCATAATCTCAAAACACTGGAAACAACCCAAAGCTCATCAACTGGTAAACGCTGTGGGGCGTCCAAGTAGCGGGGTACTACGGGCGGCAGCGGGTGGCGTCCGCAAGGGCACAGCCGAGGGTGAACCTCAGCGGCGTGGTGCCGGGGAGAGCAGCCAGACCCTAGTCCACTGCACCCTGGCTCCACTGACACTGCCTCGCATCGAACAGACTTTGCATTTCAGAGGGTTTTTGGTGCACAACCGGGGGAAAGTGGCGCCCCTGTGCCCCTGGCGTTGTGTAACTTCTCCATCTGGCAGTGGGGCTGTCAGGAGGACTTAGCAGGGAGGGCGGTCCTGGAGGTGGTGGGAGGGGGAGTGCCCTGCACACTGTGAAGTGCAGTGCCCAGGGTAGGCTCGTTCTCACAGGCTCGGGGAACGGCCAGGGCTGGCAGGTGGCAGGGGAGATGGGCTCGCAAGCCCAGCTCAGGTGGTTCTGCGATGGCACCCGCCGGCCGCCTTGCTTAGAACTGAGGCAGAGGGACCCTCCCAGCCTGACCTGGCCTCCTTCTCTGCTTGTCATTTGCAGTGACGATGGAAAACTACCAGCCTGCTCGTGTGGCTCCAGCAAAGCCGGGGCTGCTATCTCCCATCAGCCAGGAGAGCCGGCGGCAGGGCCGGGCGCTTCCGCTCCCGGACACGGAGGGACAGTGTTGCTGCCTGCGACCCAGCTGGACCCCTGCCAGGTCCCCACCCAGCACGTGCTGTGCCACACCAGGAGCCTGGAAGAAGAGGACGGAATGGCCTGTCCTTGGGGACAAAGTCTCCAATCCCAGGTCTGTCTCTCTCCACCATGTGGCCTCAGCATGTTCCTTCACCTTTCTGAACGGATCCTGCCAGCAGCTGGTTTCTTTAGCGCCTGCGCAGTGTTGGGCATAGTAGGCGCTGCACACCCATCAGCAAGACCCACCCTCCGCTCCTCGAGGCACCTTTTCACTCCCTAGTACGGAGAAGCAGTGAGGCGCAGGGCCGAGGGCTGTCCCTGCCTGCCACGGCGCTGGTCGTGGCTACAGCGGGGATTTGAACCCGATCCCCAGAGCCCTGCCACATGGAGGACCAGTCCCAAGAGGCAGGGAAGCCTCCCCTCATTCCCAGGGATCTGCAGGGCTGTGGACGCGCAGGGAGGCAAATCGGCTGTCCCAGAGCCCCCACCCACCTGTGGCTCTGAGTGGGGGTCTCAGTTGAGTTGGGGTTTCTGTGGCTCCAGTGGGCCTGGTCCCAGGCCAGCCCCTGCGGAGAAGAGGGGTGGAGCGGCAGGCCCGCCTCTGGGCGGGCAGCGCGGCCGGACGCACCCTGGGCGCAACGGCGAGCGTGCGGCCCTGGCCCTGGCTGAAGCCGCGGGGAGCAATGCCCGCCGCAGGCCTCTGAAGCGCGTTCCGGCTGAGGAGGGGGAGCTTAGGGGGCAGATCTCAAGAACATGACAACGCAGAACAGCGCTCTTCTGGCCGCCGTGATGGAGTACACACCTGTGTCCAGGTATGATGATGTCATATGTCTGTCTTCTGTCTGTTCCCACATGCTTTCCTGCTTCTCAAAAGAGTCCCCCAAAGAGGTGGATGATCACCAGCAGCCACAGTGAGACACTCTGGCTCAGCAGCTCCAGGAAGGGGGGGTCCCTGATCGGCCCCACGCGCAGCCCAGGGCCCAAAGATGGAGTGGAGCCCGCGTGGCCACGCGGCCCGGCAGTGGAAGGAAGAGGCGTCTGCACAGAGAGGTCAGGTGCTACAGCTGGGGCGGCCCTGGGAGGCTGTGTGCCCACGTCCTCCCTGAGGCCCGGCTCTGCCCCTGCCTCCAGGCATCCTTGCCTGCAGGGCACCCCTTCCTGCCACTCTGGCCCCCACTCCTCCAGGGCAAGGGTCTGCACCCTGGGCGGAACCATGCTCCCTCTTCGCTGGTGGCCTCTCTGTCTGCAAACCTGCTCTGCCTGGAGAAAGCTCTTCCTCAGGCCATGGCGTCTGGCTCCCTGGTGGCAGCAGTGTCCTCTGCCCAGGACCCCCTGAGGGCCTGCTCTGCCTTGCCTGCCCTTGAGTGGCCCTTCCTGGGGCTGGGCGCCCGACTGGCTCCCGCGATGGCGTTTGTCACCCGCCCCCACGGGCCAAAGCTTTGCTGGGCTCTGGGCTGGGCCGAGCCTGCTGGAGGCTCCTGGTCAAAGGCCTGCCACCTGTCCCCACTCTAGGAGCCTCAGGCCGCCCCCACCCCCCACTGGGCTGCAAACACTCAGCTCCCAGGGGCAGGCCCCGAGCTCTGGACGGGCACAGTTTCAGACCCAGCATCCCGGCGGTGCTGTAAAGCTGCAGCGTCGGGGCTCATCGGAGCAATTTCCCCTGCGCTGCTGACACGGAGAGGAAAAATCCCAAATAAAGCTCTTCCCACAGACACAGCCACTAAAACGCCGTCCCTGCAAGTGCACTCGTTACTCAAACACAATTTCTCCTTCTCAGGGCAACTCCCCCGCCAGCAATTCCCACCGCAAATGGTAAACCTGTCGCCCTAATGAACAGCTTTCATTTAGGACGCGGTGAGAAGGCGCTGGGGACGGATGGCTTGCCGCCTGCGACGTTCCAGAATCTCCCGCTCAGCTTCCAGCTCTCCTGAGGCCCTCAGCGCGCCCAGCACAGGGCTTTATTGTTGATGTTTTTGAGCCAAGAGGGCAGTTTTCAGAAGCCGACGTTTGTGCTGATTTGTGTATCACAGTTGCTCCTACAAAGTCCCTATCAAACGGATACCCAGGTCCTCTTGCACGCCTCCAGTGATGGGGGGGCTCACTACTTCCTGGTGCAGACCCCCTCGAAGGGACTCATCGCTGAGACCTCGGGGAGGAGACTCGAGCACCCCCCTTCCGTCTGCTTATCCAGGGAGGCTTCGCCGAGCACCTGCTTGTGCCAGGCCCTGTGCCAGGGCTGGCAGGCGGGGGCTCCAGAGAGGGGCTGCCCTTTCAGAGGACAGAGCTCAGTGCCTGCCACAGGGCCAGGCAGCTCCCGCTAAGGTGCAGGGGCTGCTTGGCTGTGACAAGACCTCGGTGCAGGTCCGACCCCTGGGAAGGAGGGAGAGGTTGAGTGGGAGGAACCTCAGACCACAGCTGGCACCTCTGAGAAAGTCTGGGACCCCCGGGGAGAGCCTGGAGCACCTAGGGGAGCAGCTCTGGGGCGTGGGGTGACCGAGGCAGCCAACTGCCTCCCCACAGGTCCCTTTGAAGGGGGCGAGCTCCCCCGAAGTCTGCTGCAGCGAGGGTCCCCTGTCCTGCACGGGGAGGGCCAGGCACAGCACCGACTCGTGGTCAGTGTTTAAGACGTGGTGGCTCGAGGAAATCAGCGCCTCAGGGCCCCGGAGTGACCAGAGCAGCCCTCCCCAAGGGTGGGAACCAGAGCACCCCCATTTTACAAAGGGAGACAGGCTCGGGGGGCCAGGGGACCTGTGCAGGTGGGTCTTGAGCACTGCGGCTTCACCGACCTGCCGGCCTCCCGGGCACCTTTCACAGCGCCATGCCGTGGCTCCAGCACAGCAGCCAGTAAGGATCAGTGTGCGCAGCCCCGGGGGGGGGGGTGTGAGCAGGGACCCCAGGGCCCCATTAACCAGGCCACGACAAGCTTCTGTGGCAGCTTCTGGGACAGCCCTGCCTGCCCCCAAGGGTGGGCCAGAGGCCCCGACGCCTGCCCTGGGCTGGTGGCTCTTGGGGACCAGCAGCAGCCCAGGCTGGGCACACGATGGGAAAGTCAGTCCCGGAGGTTGGATCCACCAGTGAACGAGGAATGCACTAATGAGTGAGTGAATAAATGATATGTCAGGGCCATGGTTAGCCGGGCGCTGCTTCCTGCTACCCTTGCCCTCACTTTCATTCCTCCTCTCATCGTCTCTCATCCTCGTCACAGCTGTCCTCTTCTCAGTGGCACTGGGGGTGTCCCCGAGCCCCTCATTTCAGGAGTCTGGTTCTGTTCTGGATTTGTGGGCCAGCAGCTGTGGCCCCGTCGGCAAAGCCAGGAATGTGGCAGGCACAGGCGGGTCCTCGCGCCATAGGGTGGGGCTCATCTGCGAGCCCGGGCCCGGCGGGCGCAGGCCTGCAAGGACAGGTGCCGCGAGGCAGGTGCATCGGGGAGGCGGCTAGAGTCTGGGGCTAGCAGGGTGGTGGTCCCCGGGGGATGTGGGGGCAGGGCCTCTTCTCCCAGCTCCCCTGATGCAGCGACAGAAACAAGCAGTAAAAGCCTTCTTGTTGCCTTTCCAGCCCAGACAAAATCAATAAATTCTGGAAACATGAGAACAGCTGACCTTTGAGATTTCTAGCAAACCTTTAAAGAGTAAGTTTGGTTTGGGCTCTGGCTCGGAGCTCAGGGCCAAGCCTGGGGGGCTAGGAAGGCCCCCCACAGCCCCACTCCGGGTGCTGCATTGTCACGTGGTCCCCCACCCCCCTAAGGACTCCAGAAGTTTCTGTAGACCGAGCCTCCTCTTCCTGAGAGCTGCTTTACTGCTTTAGTTGAGTCTCCGGTCGTGCTTTTCTTCTAGAAAGTTCTCTAGCAGCTATGGACTTTAGCATTGTCCGTATCCAGAGTGGTGTTGCCCACTCTGTGGATGGAATAACCGAGGCCCAGAGAAGGAAAGGGACTTGTGGCTGGGACAAGCTGCTTGGCGAGGCTCCTGGTTCACTCTGCCTCACCACGCAGACCCGGCCGTCTCCTGCCTGGGCTGCCTCGGCTGTCAGATGGGCCACTGGTGTGGTGTTGGCACTTGCCCGGGTGCCTTGTGCAGTCACTCCCTGGTCACTCTGGCCATGGTGGCCATGCTCTGTGAACAGGACTCTGTAGGCGGGAATGGGTAAGGAGGGGAGGAAGGAGATGGAGGCTACCCTATTCCGGGCTAATGGCTGGACCCTGCAGGAGGGGCTGCAGGAGGGACTGGGCGTGGGGGAGGCAACAGGGCCTCGAGCTTTGAATGTGAAGCTCAGAGAGGCCAGATCAAGGGGCCTGGGGAGCCCTGCGGGTTGGTGCCATTGCACAGGTGGAAAATCCGGTGCTGCAGGGGCTGCTGGCTCCCTGCCCAGGACAGAAGCAGAGGCCACTCAAACCCAGGGAGGGGCCCAGGGCCCAGAGCGTTAGCTGCTGTCCACGCTGCCCAGACAGCCGTGAGCATTTCCACCCAGACGGGCCTGGCGGAGGCCCAGGCTCCCAGCCAGCCAGGACTCGGGCACGTGTCCAGCTCGCCAGCTCAGGGCCACAGCCTGGCCGGTTTCCATGGACCCACTCTACATGCCAGCTCCCAGCTGGAGAGTGGGTTCCTGGATATCCACTAGGAAAGAGAAACTAGAGAGTGTCCGGGTTTGAGTGGGGGCTCTGGAAGTGGGCCCCCACACAGCACAGTCAACGCCCGGGTGCTGGGAGGATCGGAGAGAGCCACAGCCAGGCTGGGCCTTCTGCGGGGCTCTGGGAAGCATCCAGAATGGCCTAGATGATCCCGGCCAGCCCTTCTCCCACCCAGGGCTGCGTCGCACCAGGAAACCAGGTGTCCCCACCCAGAGGCAGGAAGACCAGGCCCCCCTCTGCCTGGCCACACCCAAGCTGGTCTATGCTCAAGAGCAGCAAACACCTGGTGTCTTCATCCACCAACTTGTGTATTTCTTTTTCTCCTGAGACAGAGTCTCACTCTGTTGCCCAGGCTGGAGTGCAGTGGCGTCATCATAGCTCACTGCGGCCTCAAATTCCTGAGCTCCACTGATCCTCCTGCCTCAGCCTCCTAAGTAGCTAGGACTATAGGTGTGCCCCACCAGGCCCAGCTGGTTTTTATTAAAAAAAAAATTGTAGAGATGGGGTCTCCACTATTGTGAACTGAAATAAAATCTTAAGCCCCTCCTCCCACCAGCTGACTGAATGGACCCCCTCCTGGCCAAGGAGATATCCTAAAACTAAATTGCCTGCCACAAGGAGGGAGGTCAGAAATGCCTCATCATGCCCCCTGCCTTTTTGGAGATGTCCTTTTTGACTCATTAATGGCCTAAGGGTATGCAAGACAGACGGGGGCAGATCCTCAATTTACACAACAAACATATGGCCAGTAGCTTGTCTCTGATTAACAGACTTTGTGTAAGCCTTTAGACAAAGCTGCCTGTCTTTAACCAATTACATGTCAAAGAATCTTTAAATGCACCTCTAACCTGTAAGCAGCGCCCGCTTAGAGATGGCCCACCTTTTCAGGCCAAACTAGTGTATGCTTCCCATGCATTGATTTATGACTTTACCTGTCACCCCTGTCTCCCTGAACTGTGTAAAACCAAACTGTAACCCAGCCACAGCGAGTCCACTTGCTCAAGGCTTCTTGGGCGCAACTTGGGTCATGGGCTTCAAATTTGGCTCAGAATAAACCTCGTTAAATTATTTTACAGAGTTTGGTTTCTTTCTATTGACATCCTCTTACCGAGGTGGACAGTGACCGCCAGGCTGCCGCACCCGACGGGCCGCCTCTCTCCTCCGCGTGCACAGGTGCTCCGCTGCCTCAGCGTAGCGCTCCCTTCCTCCTAGGCCGCTCCTCCCTGGGCGTCTGGGACCCTGCGCCTTCCTCCCTGCCCCCTCCCCTGCTGGCTCTTCCCAAGGCTGGCGGCGGGCTCAGTGCTGCTCCTCCGAGACCCTCCGTACACACAGGGCGTCTCTGCCTGGCCCTGGCTGCTGGGAACTACCTCAGGACCTGCGCCCCCTCCTTGCCTCCCAGCACCTCTCCCTGGGCATCTGGCAAGCACCTCCAACAGGTGAGTCCAAAGCCTCGGTTCCCCCAAACACCTGCGCACCCCCTTCCCATTCCCGGATGCGGGGCTGCATGAGGGCAGGAGGGAAGTGTCCACGACGAGTGTCATGGCTGGCGCACCGGCAGGCGGGAGGCATTTGGGAGATGGGGAGGGCTGCGGTGGGGGGGGAGATATGGGAAGGGGCGAGGTCGTCTGGCCAGGCTGAGCAGGAGGTGCCAGTGGGCAGGTGGGCTGTAATGGTGCAGGGGGACTGCCGGGGGAAACTGTCTACACAGGACGGGGTTGGAGACACAGCCTCGGCGACCTGGCAGAGAGCAGGCCAGGAGTGCAGACGGGCCAGCTCCAGGTAACCTGGCATGGGCTGGGTCTCTGGGCACAGCGAGAACAGAGACAGGAAAGTCTGATGGTAGCCTATGCTTCACCCCTCACGTTGGTCACCTAAGTCTGTGACCACAGGACACGATGAGGAAGGCACCATTTTCCCCAGTTGACCAGGCTGAGAGGAGTCATCCAGACCCTGACCCCAAGGCCTGATCCCACCAGCCTTCACCAAGGCTGCGTGTTCACAGCGTGGACCCTGAACGTGCGGGCCAGTTACATGGGACGGGAGAGGAGGCCGCCACTCGCCAACGCCTGCCAGAAAGGCGGGTGTGGGAGGGCAGAGCGGCCAGGCCGTGCCGTCTACTCCGCCAGGCCTCTGGGCCCTTTGGCAGGTACTTTTGGAAGAGCATCCGCATCCTACATACCTCTGGGCTTTCCATTAATAGCCCACGTCCTGGCTCAGCCTAAGCTGGTGGTTTGCAGGGGGTGGCTCTTAAATCTGAACAGGAAACGAGACTGTTGGGGAGATACAGGTTTGCAAGTGCAGATGCCGCATCAGATGAGGACGAGTGTGCGTGCAGGGCTGAACGGGCCGCGTGGGTGGTGTGCACACGCGTGTGTCTGTGTGTGCCATGGAACAGGGACGTGGCATGGGAATACATTTGGATATATACACATAGATAAGGCATTTCCTTAGGTCACATATCCAAAGACAAGATGCAGGCAGCATTTTCAGTTTCTCTTTTCTCGAAGAGACCAACACGCACACCGACTTCTCTCGGCTTGCTGACGTGCTTGCGTTGGCAGAGCAGGACCCCGGGCGCTGAAGGGTCTCATTCAGCTCCCCTAGCACCGCAGACTAACCCCTCTCCACCAACACTCCCTCCACCAGCTCACGTGAGCTGCGGCTGGCTGTCCTGAGTGTCGGGCGGGGGTGTCCCGGGCGTCTGTAGCACCCCCCACTCTTGTCCTCCCTCTCCCTCCTCTTCCTTCCTCTCTGCCTCCCCTCAGTGCTTGCATCCTTGCAATCAGCAGTATCAGACCTGCCCCCCCTGAGGTCAGCTGGGCCCGGTCTGGGGCCAGAGCTGGCTCTGGGACGTGAAGCGAGCCGTGGAAGACCCCTCTTTGTGTCTGACTTCCCACTGCTGTAGGATCAGGTTAGAACTGACTTCACGGGATGGGAGAGGGCTCTGGCCAGCAGTGTTCAGTAGGCTCCAGCCACACACCAAGCAATCTGAGGCTGCATCTGGGCTCCATGGAAAAATGCCACAATCAACTAGGGATGTCTGCTGGGGGCAGGCGAGCAGGTGGTGGCTTGAGTGTGAGTGGCAAGGCCAACTTGGGCACTGTGAGGAGAGGCCCTGGTCATGGGAGACACCCCAGAGCCTCGCCTGTTCCCGGAACGACCCTGCAGCCCTTGGCCAGCTTCAGCGCCTGGCCAGGGCCACTGCTCCGCCTGGAGCCTTGCCCTCCCCCCTCAGCCACCTTCTTCCTGGTGACCTCATCCTTCAGCGTCTGTCCCAGGGGCTCCTCCCATGGCCACTCCATCCCTGCAGACACTGGCATCTGGTTGGGCCCCAGGGCTGGGCCCTTGAGCCTGGTGTGAGCAGGGCTCCGAGCCTGTGGGACGATGGAACCGAGCAATGTTCTCTCAGACCCTCTTGCCCCGGGGCCCGGCCAGTGGGAAAGGGGCCTGTCCCCAATTCCACCAGACAGCACGGGTGTTTGGCTTCAGAGGGACAAAGGAAAGCCTGGCTTATGCTCCGGGTCCACAGACATTCCTTTCATCCCCCAATCAGCCTTTCCAGGGGCATCAGGAAGGTGTGGTTGGATGTCATAGACCCACCCTTGGCCCCAAGCCAGCACAGCTATGCCCAGTGGTCCCCTCTTCCTGCAGGTTCCACCCCAAGCTTTATGTAGACCACTCTGTACACCCCAGCCTCAGGGACACATTGTGCACCTCTCGCCAAAGATCCAAATGGGTACGCACATCCTCACCCAACCACCCCAGCCAGCTCCGGGAGTGGAGGGCCAGAGAGAGGCCGAGAGGAGAGTTCTGACCACACGGAGCACAGCGGCATCCCTCCCCTGCTCTGTCTCCTCCAAGCGAGTGAAAGGGGGTCTAACGGAACCCCTCGTAGTTCTGTTGGGGTGCAGGATGTAGGGGAGACTGGCCTCTCACTACCTGGCCTGCCTGCACCATGAGTGGGCCCGGGAAAGCTGCTTCAAGTTATCGCCAATTGCTGGGTTGTTTTTAACCATTTTCGAAAACAATGTCGAAGTAGATCTCACAGGAAAGAATGTTATCAGAGACGAAGGGATGAATCATGATTATAAGCCATTTCATGATTTAGGAATCGATTCAACAAGAAAACAGAACAGTCCAAATGTGTATATGCATAATAACAGCTTGACAGTAAATAAATGAAAAACTGACAGAACTAAATGGGGAAATAGGAAATCTACAGCCATGGCCTGAGACGTCCACCCTCCTTCTCCATAATTGATGGAACAAGTAGGTAGAAAATAAGTAAGGAAATAGGAGACATGACAACACTATCAACCAGCTTGACCTAACATTGTAGAAACTCCACCACCAGCAGCAGATTATACATTCAGGTAGGCACTGAACAATGACCACAATAGACCATATTCTGGGTTATAAAAACAAGTATTAATAACCTTACAGTGATAAAAATCATATAAAATATGTTCTCTGACCACTATGTAATTAAGTCAGAAATCAATAACAGAATGCTATCTGAAAAAAAAATCTCCAAATATTTGAAAATCAAATAATACACTCCTAAATAAACAATTAGTAAAAGAAAAAAATCAATAGGGATATTAGAAGGTATTTTGACTGAATAAAAATAACAACATAACAAACTCAAATTTGTGGAATGTTGCCACAGCAATGCTTAGAGGGGAATTTATGCCACTACATGCTTAGATTAGAAAAAAGAAGGTCTCCAATCAACGATCTCAGATTTTACCCAGGAAAAGAGGAAAAGAAGATTCAGAAATTGATGAAATTGGTGAACAGAAAAGAAACAGAGAAAATCAGTAACACCAAAGCTGGTTCTTTGAGATGATAAATAAATTTGATTAATCTTTAGCAGACTGATCAGGAGAAAATGAAGGAAGACATGAATTAGCAACATCAGAGTGAAACAGTTGACATCACTATAGATCTTACAGATACTGAAAGGGTAATAAGGGAATACGAGCAACTTCAATACCTTTGACTCTTAAATGATATGGACAAGTTCTTTGAAAAATAAAACTAGCAAAGCTTACTCAAGAAGAAATTGATAACTAGAGTAGCCCTATATATATATTAAAGAAAGTGGATTTATAGTTAAACATCTACCCACAAAGAAAACTACAGGCCCAGGTAGCTTCACCAATGTTTGGGTTGTATCAAACATTTCAGTAAAAATAATTTCAGCTCTATAGAAACTCTGCTAGGAGATAAGAGAGGAGTGAACACTTCTCAACTCATCCTAGGAAGCTGGTATTACCCTGATACCAAAAACAAAGACATTACAAGAAAAGATAACTAGAGATCAATCTTTCATTAACAAAGATGTAAAAATTTTCTAACAAATTTTTAGCAAGTTGAATCCAACAATATATAAATAGGATAATACCTCATGACCAAGTGAGTTTTATCCAAGGAATGCAAGGTTGGTTTAACATTAAAAAATCAATCAATGTCACGCACCATGTTAACAGGCTATCAAAGAAAAACTACAGGATCATCTCAATAGACACAAAAAAGGTATTTGACAAAATCCAGCACCCGTTCCTGATAAAAACTCTTAGCAAATTAGAAATTAGGGGGTTTCCTCAACCCAGTGAAGGGTCTTCTTATTGAAAGGCTGCAGCTAACATTATACTAATGGTGAAGGACTGAAAGCTCTTCCTGTATGATCAGAAGCAGGGCAGAGATAAACCTCCTCGCTGCTACCAATTGTTAACAAAATTGTTGCTGTTTTTGTTACGTTGTTTAAAGCAAACCAGCTGACTGCCCCGTGGAGTCGTCTCTTCTCCTGCCCACTTCTGCTGCCGGCCCTGACTCCCAGCTCTGGCCCAGCCTGGGGACCCTCCTGGGCTTCCCCAGAGCCCTCCTTGCCTCCGACTACCGTCTGCTCCACATTCCTGGCTCTTCTAATAAACCAATCAATCAGTTCTGGATATTGCAGAGTCACTTCAATAGGGTGGTAAGTTCCTTAAAGGGAGCTGTGCATACAGGTGCCCAGGAATTACTTACTTTGCAATTTATAGGAGCCCACTGAACCCTGGGCAGATGACCTCTGGTCTCGAGAGGCTTTGGCCGTGCTCCTGGACCCCAATACACACGCACATTCCTTGTTGCAGTGTGGAAGGAACACAGGCAGGAGTCGGAGGGACTAGATAGAGCCCCAGTCCTCAAGGAGTCTCAGCCTATGGTGAAGGTGGGCGTGGGGGCAGAGACCACCCATGGCTGGAGTGCGAAGGAAGTTCCAGGCGGACTGACGCAGAAGTTCGGAGCAGGAGGAGGTCCTTCTGCTCGGAGAACCGGAGGGTACTACACAGAAGGGGCTGCGCTCACATTGGCCTGCACGGTGTGAGAGAACAGGGGGACACTCCAGGGCGAGGGACACTGTGCAAATGGACCCACACAGGGAATGGACTACTCACCAGGCTTCCCCCACCATGAGAACTAGAGTCCCTTCACCCAAAAGGTGAGGGGTCCAGGGTCCAAATGCCCATGTGGCCTCTTGTGTTACCGCCCAAACAATCACTGCCCCACTGCACCTCCCACTGCAGAACTCGGGGTGGAGACATGACTTACCTTAGACCATGGAAGGTGGGTGCTGGTGACGTGTCTCTCTTGGGAAGTTCAAGATTCTCTGTGTGGCTCTCCCTGTCCACAATACCCCACTTGGTGGCTGCCGTGTTAGCCTGGGAGCTGGAATACCGACGGCAGACAGGCAGCTGGAGGGAGAGAAGGACTTGGGCTGCCACAGGCTGCTGGGTGTGGGCATGCTTGTTACTGCAGCATGACTCAGCCTAAGCCGGTCGATACACCTGGTTTCTGTGGTACCCAAGGATCTGTGTCTCAGTTTTCTCAGCAGTAAAGTGGGACGAGGATCGTACCTACCTTAAGGTGAGGCTGTGAGGACAAACACGCTTTTCATATGTGAAGTGCTTCAAACAGAGCCCAGCACCAAACGAACGCGATGCATAGATAGGTAGAAACATGATGTTTTCTATCAAGGCTGCAGCCTCGCCTTGCTAAGTGGGCCGCCCCAGTCTACATCACATCTATAAAATAATTCCCTAAACTGTAGTCTCAGAGGACACTCTCCCTCAAGACGCTGCTAAACGTGGCGTGAAAAAGGAATTTGCCTTGGATAATGTGGAGATTTCTGGGTTAAAGCAAGATAAGCAGTTGCATCGAGTCCTCCACCCAGGACCGTGTTCCGTGGGACGACTTTGGAAAAGGCGGCTTTCTGGCGACTCCTCAGGAGGGGTCTTCCGTTGGCTCCAGGGACCGTCTGAGACCGGAGCCCTGGGGGAGGGCCAGGCCTGAGGAGCTGGGGGTGAGGAGCAGGGCTGCTGAGCCTGAGGCAGGTGCACCTGGAAACCCCAGGGCAGAGAGATCGTGAGAGCTCAGTGGACGGGAGCTTCTCCCTGCCCCAGGCCGGCAGGGGCTGCAGGGCAACTTTGCCCAGGGGCCCAGAAAGCTTGCGAGAAGCCCCCCTGGGATTCAGGCTGGGAGACTGGGCTCAGGTGGGTGGGGGCCGGGTTCAAAGTGACTGGCAGAGGAGACGGGAAGACCACACAGCTGGGCTGCTCTTCCAAGAACTCCCCCAGGCCAGGGGGGAGAGAAGAGCTGGCGGCCAGGCGGGGTGGCAGGCCCAGGAGCCGGGAGGGCCGAGTCTGCAGCAGGTGAGGGAGAACCAGCTAGCGGTGGCAGGTGTGACCGGGAGTGCCAGGCTGACCGGGGTGCCTGGGCCCGGGGCTTGTGTCTGGGGACAGGATGGGAGGGTCGGGGCGCGGGCAGGGTTCGGGGTGCTGGCTGCTCACGGCGGGCTGGTGGAGCAGAGCCGGGGCTCCCGCCTCTGTGCGCTGGTCCACACTCTGCCGCCCGGGCCCGAGGCCACTGGGCTCGCAGAGGCCTGGCTTCTCCTCTGCGCTTGGCACTCGGTGGTGGCTAATTGGATCTGAGAACTTGCTGTGGCTGTTTACAGAAAGCTTTTAGTCCCTAGGACAGGTTGGAAATTGGATTTCGGGCTCCTGGCTTGGAGATGCTCCATGATTCCGGCCTCCCGTCCTGCTGTGGGGGGCTCAGACAGCTGCCTCCGTTCAGGCCGTATCATAAATTATGCATCTGCTTAATACCCACTCAGGTCAGACCGGTGCCAGGGGCGCAAGCTGTCCGGCATCTCTCGTCTCGACAAATCCATTTTGCTTACAAGAGCCACTGGGCTCTAGCCAGGCCGGGGTCTGGGGGTGACTGGAGACTTTCCCTGATGGGACAGACAGCCTGGGCTGGGGCTGGGGCTGTGGCCACCAGTTGTGCACACAGGTCTGTGGGACCCCTCACCCCCGCCCCTCCAGTCAGACCTTCAGGGACTGGATGAATGATGACGGCTTTGTGAATTACAAACATTTATCTTCACAGACATGTATAAGAGTCCCTGGGCACTTGATCTTGGCAAAGTCAGTTTCGAATGTGCCAATCAGAGCTTTGGAGACCATTCCAGCTTCATATGAAACTCCTGGACTGGTTACCACGAGACTGCTCTCTTCTATCCCACTCCAAAGCTGAGAAGCCCACCTCGTCCAGGAAGCCCTCAGTGCTTTCTCCTCCCTCCTTTTACCATCAGGGCCACTCGCTGGCTCAGACACAGGCTTCCCCGGGATGCCCTTTCTGTTCTCAAATGCTGAGGCCCTCTTCCTGAACAGAGAGACCTCTCATCTGTCTCTCCAGAAACGCTCCCTGAGCCAGGAGAGGAGGGAGGGGGGTATCCAGACGGAGCAGTGACTTGAACAAACCGGGAAAATAGAGGCAGGAGGAAATGCCGGACTGCTCAAAGGGCCAGGCCGAGAGCGGGTGCTCTCAAGTTGCTGAAGAACATTCCAGCATAGTCTGCGCTATTACTCCATTTGGAGAGGAGGAAACTGAGGCTCCAGGAGGAGGACATTTGACGAGATCCGTGGTTCGGCAGCAGCCGGTGAGCTCCCGTGCGGGGAGGAGCCTCCCGGGGCCCTCCACTCTGACCCCACGTGGCCGGCCACGGGCTCGCCCCACCCGGCCAGCTACCCGGGGCCCGCACAGCAGACCCTCCTCCCAGGAGCAGGCGCAGGCGCAGAGTGGCGGGCATCACGGCAGAGCTGGCCGGGGCCCTGCCTCCTCTCAGACCTGCACACGCAGCCCCAGACCCACACTGGCGCAGCCACCTGCACGCGTGTGCACGGTGCCAGGGCATCGCGGGCACCTTGGAATTGCGAAGTGGTGACAGGAGTATGAGGAGGGAGTGTCAGAGCTGATGCGCCGCTAACCCCAGGCCCCGAGCGGGGCCCCGAGCGGGGCAGAGGGCTTCAGACGGGCAGTTCACCGACAGCCACGGCTCAGCGTGCCATGCGGGACGGGCATCTCCCCGACACCACACCAGCAAGGGGAAGGGGCTGTTGAGAGGGTGGCATTGGGCCACTCCTTCCCTCATCCCTGCTGGGAGCTCGCAGGGACCGGCTCTGCGCGTCCCGGAAGTGTCCGGGGGTAAACGAATGCGTGACTTAAGGGGCGCCTGGTCCGCTCTGCCACAGTAGAGTGGCTCGAGAAAGATGTGGATAGCAGCGTTACATACGAAATCATAAACTAGAGAGCGAAACTTAAATATACAAAGACTAAACGTTCATTTTATTCTTCTGGCTTCTAAGCAAGGCAAACATTTTCCTGGGCCCTGGAGCCCTTATGGGAGGCAGGCGTCGTGCTGCGCTACGGCCCTGCGGCTGCCTTGCGGGCAGCTAACCCAGCGTGGGGGCTCGGGGACTGTGCCCCTCCTCCCCTGCGCGGGACCCCCAGAAGGGTCAAGGGCCCCGAGGCAGGACTCTGGCCTGGAGGGCGGAGACCGTCCTCGCAGGGGGAGGAAAGCCGCCTCCTGGCTCGACCGCGTCAGCCTCCCCGCCTGCTCCCCGCAGCCGGTCAGCGACAGGGCCGGGGCCGCGAGAATGAATCTCCGGGGCAAGAGCAGGTTAAAACGACGACCAGGAGCCGAAGACGCTTGGCGCCTGAGGGAGCTGCTGCCTGAACAGTGCATAATAAATGTCATTCTCTTCTGGAGGCGACATCTCGAAACTGCGGTTTAGTGATCACCCACACGTGACTTTGTTAACCTCCAGGAGGATCCTGCCCAGGGCTCATGACATCTTGTCTGATTCCCGTTGGGTCCTCCCGGTGTCACTGCTTATCCTGACTGTACTCCATGAGGTCAGCGCCTTCTCCTTCTTACAGACGGGGAAACCGAGGCCCGGAGAGGTTGAAGTCCTGCCAAAGGCCCCAGCCAAAGCTGCTGGCCCAGGACTCAGCCCTCAGACCATCTCTCCCCAAACTCCGCGCTCGACCTTTGAATTCTGATTTAGTGCAGATGGCGGGGGCTATCTGGGATGACGTTGCCTTCCCCCCGCCCACCGGGATCGGGACCTGCTTGGCACAGGACGGTGGCAGCCAGAGGCTGAGCCCGCCAGCCCCCTGAGCTCCCGACTGGACTACGTGTGGGCGGAGTCAGCAGATAAAACACGGGGTGCTGAGTCAAATGTCCATTTCAGATAGACAATGGCTGGATTCTAGTATAAGTATGTCCCATGCAATGTTAAGAAATACTTATACTAAAAGATTATTTGCTGCTTTTCCTACATTAAAATTTAACCAGGCTTCTCTTATTTCATCTGGCAATGCTAGCAGGGGTGGCCGAGTGTGCTTTCTACAAAGACACCCCACTTTCGAGAGGGACTTAAACTTCTCCGGGGGGACGGTGCTTGGCCGGGCAGTGGGGACGGTGACACAGAGCCCCTCCCTCCCGGAGCCCTGTGATGGGGGGTTGGGGGGGTCATGGCTACCAGAATGTTCTTCACATTTCCGTGTCATCTCTTTTAACCCCGGAACAATCCAGGGAGGACGGTTTTTATGTTACTTTTATTCTTAACCTCTGTCCTACAGAGGGGACGCCAAATCTCAGAGGGGGAGGGCCACTCACCAGCCTCGCAGGCAGAGTGTGGCCGAGGCTGGAGGAGGTCCCTGGGCGCGCAGCGTGCTCCTGAGCCCTCACTTCCCGGTGCCAGCGGCCCTGGGCCGACTCCCCTGCCCGCCTGCCAGCCGCAGCAGCCTGGAGCCCGGGAGGCACCTGCACACCTGCTTCCACAATAAACAAGCCTCTACGGGGGAGGCTACGAATGCCAAGCCCAGAAAACAGCACTTAGTTTTACAAAATAGACACCCACAGGCAGTCAGAGAATAAAGCGCCCCCCGCCCCCGGGCATTCCTCCGGCATTTGCAAAGCAACACCTTTGTGCCTGGTTCCAGGTTCTGGGGGCAGGGGAGGGCGAGAGGGTCAGCCTGGAGCACGTGAGTCACGTTCCCACTGCCCTCGGCTTTCCTGGGCACCAACTGCGCGCGCAGAACACGCCCTCCCCGGCTCTGCCAGGGCCAGGACGGCCCCTCCCGGGCGGGGCTGAGGAGGGTGCTACAGGCCCCAGTTCCCTCCGTGGGGACCGAGCATTCCGCAGCCCACCGTCCCCGAGAGGGCTCCGGCCTGCAGAAGCTGGTGGCCCCTTTCCTTCCTCCCGACGAAACGTGCTCCCTCGTGTCCTCCCCCAAATTCTCACGTTGCAGTCCTGAACCCTGGGACCTCAGCATGGAGGAGGGGGGCCTTGGAAGGAGTGGCTGAGGTGACGCTAGGCTGCAAGGGGCCCTGACCCAATCTGATGGCAGTCCTCTGAGGAGCGGGCGTGAGGACAGACCCACCCAAGGGACGGCCCTCGGGCACAGGGAGAGGACGCGTCTGCAAGCTGAGGAGGAGGGTGGGAGAAATCAGTCTTGGTGACTGACCTTGGACACCCCAATCTTGACTTCCAGCCCCAGCGCTGCAAGGCAAATAGTGTCTTGTCACTTATGCCGCTGAGTCAGTGGTACTTGGCCCTTGCGACCCAGGCGGACCTACACGGTCAGCAGCTGGGCCTGTCCGACATAAGCCTGGCCCACGGCTCCTTGTCTGTCCGTTGGCACCGGCAGAGGCTGGCACTGGTGTGTGCATGCCATTGTCCTGCCAAAACACTCCCTCCGCACACCCGGGCTGGCCTCAGGGACTTGCTCCCCGGGAGTGTGGCGGCAGTGAATTTCTGGGGCTCGAAGGAGGTTCAGAAGAAACTGTGTAGCTTCCGCCTGGGCGTCTTGGAACCCTCCCTCCTGCCACCCTCTAGGGCGAAGCTCAACCACATGCAGAGGCCACTTGTAGGCTCCGTGACCAATGGCCCCAGCTGGGCCCTCAACAAACCATCAGTGTCAATGCCAGTGTGTGAGTGAACAACCCTGATGTCACCCCAGGCAAGCCTGCAGGTGACGGCACCCCCAGGTGACATCTGACTGCATCATGGGGGGGACCCCAGCAAAAGCCTCCTAGCCATACCCAGTCAACCCACAACCAGAAGACATAGGAGAGACTGTTGTCTTATGCTACCAAGTTTTGGGGTGGTTTGTTGTGCAGCGATAGACACTCATGGTATCCCCGAGTGACCTTGACTCTGGTCACAGAGCCACATAGAACCCACTCCCTGTGCCCTACAATAGCCTTCAGAAATCTGCAGATAGTGCCCAGGTCCCCAGAGCCTATTCTCTCGGTGAAACAGCCCTGAGTCCTTCATACATCCCTCTAAGGACTTGGTCACTGCTAGTAAGCCCAATCTAGTCTGCCAAGATCCAGGTTACCTAAAGGGATCCTAAACCAACTACAATACTGCAGGGTAGGATCAACCCGGAATGCAGCAGAACCATCACCTCCCTTATTCTGGACTCTCTGCTCCTATTGCTGTAACCCAAGATTAACTTTTCTTTCTAATTAACCTGACCCATCATCTGCTCACATGAAGCTTGTGTCAATTACACCCTCTGGATTCTTTCTAAACAAGTACTTTCCACATTTTTCTTGGGGACACACACACAGGTTGCCAACAAAGAATTCAGGATCCCCATGTAAGAGAGGTACCAGGTGACCCCAGGGAGGTGCTGACGAGTGAGTGGGAAGACAAAGGATTTATGCTTCCGAAAAATCCCCCCCAAATAAAACCTGATGCAACCAGGGACCGTGCAATTTGTCACACATAATATGATACATATTTTTAAACAATTTTATGTTTTTAAAAATTCACTGATTTTCTGTCATCCACTTCCAAAATACAAAAGAAAAAGAAAAAGAAATACGTATTCTATCATTTTTTAATTCAAAGTGCTTTCTCTTCCAGCATTTAAATTACCACTCCCCAATTCAGATGTGGGTTTTCTGAGAATGTCTAGTTCACTTAACTATTTTTCAACCTGGAGGAATAAATTGTCAGTCACATGCTATTTAGAGAACAAAAGACTCCGTGG
The DNA here is from genome assembly GCF_040939455.1 of Microcebus murinus. Taxonomy (NCBI): domain Eukaryota; kingdom Metazoa; phylum Chordata; class Mammalia; order Primates; family Cheirogaleidae; genus Microcebus; species Microcebus murinus. The sequence goes on along the minus strand of NC_134119.1, from coordinate 48,381,434 downwards.
AAGACACTGAGGAAGCTCTGAGCTGCAGGCGGGCGCAGAGCCTTGCCCGGGAGCAGGGCGCAGACGGACGGACGGAGGCCCCGAGCTTGCCTCCAGCGCGGCAGATTACCGACTAATCGGATTGACCCTCCGGGCTCTGCCATCTCCCCCACGGAGACCAATAAGTCCTTGCAAATTTGAGAAAAATAAAATAAGGGTGTTTTTCATAAAGATCTGGGCTCACCACCCCCTGCGATGGCTGTGTTGTGCAATTGCAAAACCTCCAGCCACTTAGGAACAAAACAAAGAAAGGACATATTTTTTAAGGGGAAAAGCGTGTAGGATTAATCCCAGAGCTTTGAGAGACAGAGGTTTAGAGCGGATTTAAGTGGTTTTAGCATACGCTGCGTTCCGCGTGAGAAATACAGATGAGACCGCACGTGTAGCTTTTCTGGGCGTTTTAATGCATTATATAACCACATTTATATAAATGTTTTCCTGGGTTGGATAAATAGTGCTTTTCTGTTTAAATTTAATCTGGGTCCTTGAGTATGAATTTCACTGATCTTTTTGTCACCCTGGAGATATATCCCTGATGCAAACTTCGACCGTGACATGAAATGTCGCTATGTCATTGGTCCTAGCGCTCGCCGTGGTGTCTGGCACGGAGACCCCCAGGAGGCACTTGGGGGGAGGGTGAGTGGGCAGACGGTTCCAGGGTGTTCACTGAGCAGATGCTACGAGCCTGGTGCTCTGGGCATGGGAGTAGAGCAGGAAACCGAAGTGCCAGCACCCACACCCTGGAGTTTCCGTCCCAGCGGGAGAGTCTGGCAGTCAACCCAAAATATGTGTGCCAGGAGGTGCTAAAAACTAAGGAGAAAACTAATGTAGGGCAAGGGTGGTAGAGAACGGGCCATCATTCTATACATGAGGTCAGACGGGGTCGCTGGAGCAGAGAACTCAAGGAAGTAGTGGTTGAGCCGTGACAATGTCCGGGACAGTTCCAGACACAGGGAGTTGATGTGCAAAGGCCCTGGGGCAGAAGCTGCTGGGTAGTCCAGGAATAGCCAGGAGGCCTGATGAGAGGAGGAGAGGAGGGAACAGGAGGTCAGGTCCCGGGACCTTGCAGGCTGGAGTAGGGACTGGACTCTGAGAGAGATGGAGCTCACTGGAAGGTTCTGAGCAGAGGAGTGACAAGCTCTGTGTGCTCAGAGGATTGCCCTGGGGCTGTAGAAGAGTTGCTAAGGGCAGACAGGGGGCCAGAGAGATGTCCTTGGCAGGTGCTCAGGGGTGGTGGCTCAGACCAAGTGGGAGAGCCAATGGGGTTCCCCAACAGCTTAGAAGAACAGGGCTAGGGGGATTCAGGATGACCCTAAGAGGGAGAGGGGTGAGCTTGCCGTCAGCTGAGACGGAAAGGCTGGAAAGAGCAGGTTTGGGGGTGGGAATTACCAGGTTTGGCTTATTGAAGTGGCTGGTTAGACCAGCAAGTGGAGACAGCCAGGTAGCACGCCCAGCATTCCAGGTGGCTCGCAGGCGGGAGGTGCAAATCCAGGCGCCACCAGAGAGTGGGTCAAACAGACAAGCCCGCGAGCCTGGGCGGGGTGCTGGGGTGGGGGTGCAGCTGGACCAGCCCACTGGGAGTGAGGGGCTGAGAGCTCAGGTCCTGGAAGCAGTGACCCTGGTTTTTATGCGGCTCTGCCGTGTCCTCCCTGGGCCCGGGGGCAAGCATCCTCATGTCTCCCGGCCTCTATGCCCTCATCGGGAAATGGGCGGACGGACCTCACAGGTGCCGAGGGTGAGGCGTGGTGGCCACGTGCACACGGTGCCTGCACCCAGGACGCCTGCTGTTTGCCACTGGACTCTCCCACCCCAGCTCACCACGCAGCGGGAGGGACAGGGCCTGCGTGGACGGGCTGGGGTCTCGCAGGCAGCCTCGGAGGTTGGTGGAGGCAGGAGGGAAGGGTGTTGCGGTTGGAGGCACGAGCCACCCGGGTCAGAGTGCGCCAGGGCCAGGAGATGCAGCACAGGGCCAAGGGCGGGTCAGAGGCATGTGCAGTGGCCCTGCCAGGTGGGCAGGTGGCTGCCAGGCTGGGCCTCTTGGGATTAGGTGGCTGGGAGCCATGGAGAGTGCGGAGTGGGGCAGTGACGAGGCCGCTGGGACCTCGCTCCTCAAACCTGGCGGGGCCGAGGGCTCGGCGCTCGCTTGCGGACGGGCTCCTGCCCACCCTGTCCGGGTCTGAGACACTGTCCCTCGTGTGGGCCCCTCCTGTCCACTTCCAGGGGCTCTTGTGAGTCACCACCACTGGAAGCAGAGAGGGGACCTCCAGTGGATCTGGACGGATCTGGGAAGGGGCTCTGAGGGGCTCAGGGCTTTCCCAAGGGCGCCTCAGGGTCTGCCGGTGTTGCCGGAGAGGAACACCCTGGCCGCCCTTCTCTCTTGCAAGAAGAGAGGCTATTGGCTCCCAGCGCCGGCTGTGCAGGAAGCGCCGTGGGCACAGTGGGAGGCCGAGGGGAGTGGCTCGTGCAGACTCCAGGCCGGAGGAGGCCGGAGTGCCAGGGGACTGACAGGGGTAGCCCACCCCCCAGGAGGGCATTAACCCATCCACGAGGGATCCGCCCCCATGACCCAAGCACCTCCCTCCAGGCAGCCTCCAACATGTGGGATGGATTCCAGCATGAAGTTTGGAGGGACAAACGTCCAAACTACAGCAATCACAACGCTGCTGTCAGCAAGCGGCAGCAGAACTCGAACACAGGCCCAGCGGGAGAGGAGCGCAGCCCAGCTCGAGACTCCTGCTGTGTGCCGCTCATTCCGTGGGGCCTGCCGACTGCCAGTGCCAGGTGAGGAGGCTGAGGCTGGGGACAGGGTGGGAACCGAGGCCTCAGAGCCAGCGGAGCTCCCACCACATCTGGGGAGGCCCGACCTTGCTAATGCCGCCCTGGGAGGCAGTGTGAGTCCCGGCGGGGTCAAGGCCGGCGGCATGGCCTGGGCGCGACTCCCAACCTCCCTGAGCTTCCTCCTTGCCACACGCGTGTGTGGTGATGCCCGCCTCAGGGTGGCTGCAGGTGTGGCGGCAAACGCCACCTTGGAGCCCAGAGCCCCGCGCCCTCACGCCTTGCTCGTGTCTGCACGGCCGAGGCCTGAGCTCTGCCCCTGCTCTGTGACCTGGGACGCCCCCTGCCCGTCGCTGTGGCTGGAACGGGGCCGCGGCACCATGGGCTCTGGCACGGCCTGGGGGCTGTAGCGATGATCGCAGACCCACGTGGAGCGTGACAGCCTCGTGGGCGTCCTGAGCACCCGTGTGCATGGGCCACCTGAGCCAGGACGGAGCCTGCCCTGTCCGCCGCCATGCCCCTCCTCCCTCGGCGCCTCCTCCTGCAGACCTCCCGGATTGCCAGACAGGCACCAGCCTGTCCCGTTCTCCCTCAGCCCGCTGGGAGGGCTGCTTGCCCAGCCCCCTCTGTCCCCAGCACCCACAGGGGCCACTCCCTCTGGGGACGCTGTTGGGCGAACAGAGCTGACTCTGGCTGTGGCCCAGCCAGGGGTGACGGCTCCCGCCGCCCCAGCTGTCCTCGCTGCGGGGTCTGGCCAGTGGTGGAGTGTCCAGGACACTGGCCCCCTTTTCCACTGTGTGCGGAGGAGGCTCCACCTGCCCACTGCACCGCGGGGACCCGCACGGGACGGCACACAGCGACATCCACACGGCTGTGAAAACCGGGACCAAGGCCGAGACGCGGGCGCTGAGTCCAGACGTGGGTTCCCATCCTCCCTCTGTGGTTTTGTGGCTGTCCCCAGGCTGGTCCCCAGCCCGCCGAGACTCTGCTTCCCGTCTGTGAAATGGGAGCAGTCGTACCTCCCCCGGGGGGCTCAGTGGATAGGCAAGTGGCCCCACCATGCCCTCAGCGCGGTGGTGCGGATGTGGCCTCGGTGCGTGCGGTTGCATGTGGCATTCATGAAGCAGCTCTGGACCCCAGCTCGGCCAGGCTCTGGCGTCTAGGTGTGACTTGCTCCAGGGCCCGCCCTTCTCCCCAGGTTGGCGGCAGCAGCTGCAGGAGGAGCTATGGTCTGGCCTGAATGCTGGGTGCGGGTCTGGGACCCCTATTATCTATTACGTTTAATGTCCTGGCCCTCTGGGGGAGCATGGCTGGGACCCCCTAGGACTCCTAATCCAGCCCACTCCCGTCACAGGCAGGGAAACTGAGGCCTAGAGAGGCCAGGGCTCGGGGCACAGGTCTGACACCTGGCCGCTGTGTGCCGGCACCCGTCTGCGGCCTGGCGTGCTGTGAGCACTTCGGCAGCAGCTACGGGGACAAAGGAATAAATGAAACTAGGAGAGGCGTCCTGCCCGGCACGCACAGAGATCACCCGGGGTCATGTGGCCCTGCCCTGGTCCGAGTTTCGATTCTTACTACCCTGCATGTCGGGTCCCCGTTGTTGCTCTTTATTAACCACTTCGGTTCGGGCGTCGACTATGGTCGGCAGCCACAGGCGAACACGCACAGCGACTTTAGCCGACAGCCGTGAAGTGAAGGCGCACAGCCCAGCGTCGACTTTAGTCTATAATCTTGAATGGAGTGTCTACTTTTTCATTTATCAAACTAAAATTGTGAGCATTTAAAAATAATGTGATGAGAACATACATGCATATGTGGCCTATCCTGATTTACATGACGAGTGAAGCTGCCTGGAAAGTAAAACCGGCTTTCGGTGCTTTCAAGCTTCCTGGTCACACAGGCGCAGGCGGGCGCGCCGTCAGAGCGCAGCGCAGACTCGTGCGGCCGCGAGTGCCGCTGTGGGCCAGGCGTCGCGCCCCTGAGCGCGTGCCGCAGAGGTCAAGCGCAGACTGAGCCACACCCTCCTGTTTTCCCCAGGACAAGCTTCCCCGTGTTTTGCGACATGGCCAGCCTGAGACCTTTCCAAATCTTCAAGTTCTGGCTTTTTGGTTAACAATTCCTTTTTCGATTCGTCTCTCTCCCCTGCACGCCCCTGTGAGCCGCCAGAAGGGACGAAGCTGCTCCTTCCACTCGTGCCGGGGACCTCCTCAGCCAAATGTCCCGTCTCACTGCTCCCAAGTTCAGCCGCCCACAGAACACCGGGACACAAGCGCAGAACGCCGGGACACAAGCGCAGACCACCGGGACACAAGCGCAGACCCCCGGGACACAAGCGCAGACCGCCGGGACACAAGCGCAGAACGCCGGGACACAAGTGCAGAGCTCCGCAAGCTCCTGGCTGCCGTCTCGCAAGCACCACCTCTCCTCAGCGTCCAGTGACACCTTCCTCTCGTCCCCCTGAGCCAGAGCCGCCCACCTGTGTCTCCCGCACACCTCACGGCCTCCCCCGCCGGCGCAGGCTGCCGGGCAGGTGAGGCGTCTCCCGTGGCGGAACCTCGCTCCCGGGCCCAGGCCCCCTCCGTCGGCTCGGGGCCCTGACAAGTCCCGCACATCAGTGGCCCCAGCAGTAGAAATTCATTTCTTCACAGTTCGGGGCCTGGACGTCTGAGACCAGGGTGCACTGTGCCCTCGCGTGGGAGGACAGAGAGCAGTCCCCACGAGGACACTGATCCCCCGTGAAGGACACACCCTCGTGACCTCGCCCGAGGCCAGGTAGCCCCAGAGGCGCCGTCTCCAGCACAGCACACCGGGCGAGCTCCCGCAGGTGAGCCCCTTTCCAGCGCCTCGCCCCACCTGCCACACCCTCCCCCGGCACTCGAGGCCCGAGGCAAGAGGAGCTAGAGGAACCGTAGGACTACCTGGCCTCGGGCTCCTCTGGGAGGGGTGGGCTCAGCAGGGGCTGTGGCGCGAGCGCTGTCTGTGGGGGCTGCAGGGAGGAGCCCGTGCCTGGAACTGGACTCGGGGAGGCCGTGGACGGCGGGGGCCTGGAGGCTGAGGCGAGGTCTCGGGCCTGGACCGAGGCTGGCGGCTGGGGTGAGACCCCGTGCAGCAGAGGGCCAGTGGGCCACCCGGGCAGGGTGAAGGTGAGGCCGTGTCCTGCGCAGACTGGCATGGGCTCCAGGCCTGGAGACCGGCGCAGGGGCCTGCCGCCATCAGTGACTCCCCAGTCCTGGGACTCGTGGGTGCCCCTCCAGAGCTGGCACAGGCCCGAGAGGGGTCAGGGCTGGCCCTGTGTGGCCCACAGAGAATGGACAGGGACGGGAACACCCTGCTGTGGCCTGTCACCCAGAGAACGGCATGGACTCAGCAGCTCCGTGTATGGGGAGGTCCCGCCCTGTGCCCAGGGATGCGAGGTTAGACAAGCCTGCTGCGCGGGACGAGGCAGATCAAGTGACTCATTTTGTACAAGTTATTTTTAAGGCTTCAAAGGCTGCGAGGAAGCCGCCTGACAGCAGCGGTAATTAGCCTCGCTGTGCGGAGCAGCCCCCGGGCTCCAGCAGGTGCCGAGTCCCGGCAGCTCTGCACGGCCAAGGAGCAGGGCTGTGCACCTGGGGAACCCCCGCAGGGACAGCCCCAGCCCCTCCCTGCCACACCGGACATCGAGAGCCCAGGGCCTCATGGCCAGGCCTCCGTGCCTCTGGGAGTCCACGGTTTGCAAGGCTCACCTCGGTGCCCATCCGCCCCGCTCCCTGCGGAGCTCAGTAGTGGCTCTCAGTCCCTAACTACCTGCCCCTCTGCACCCCCCGCTGATGCCCTTCCTCGCCAGGGGCTTTCTCCAGCTGGCTGGGGACGGGGACAAGCCTGCCCGCCCCTCCCCTTCCCCCTCAGTGCCCTCATTCCAATCAGGCAAACCCCGTCTTCGCCTGTGTCTAGGGACCGTCTCCGGCCTGGAGCTCGCTGCTGGGCCCGGTGGCATCCGCCCGCCTCCGCTGCGCCTTCGAGGGTGTCTGCTGCTGGGCGTTTCTCAGACTCGGTGTGCCCACAGGGGAGCCCAGCTCACCCCCAGCCTGCTTCCCCTCCCTGCCCCACCGTGGTGGCCCTCTTCTTCTCAGGTGCCAGTCTGGCCCCTCAGTAAAGCCTGCCAGCTCTGCCTGTTGGCCAGAAACTGACCGTGTCTCCCCCCACAGTGGTCCCACCTGCTCCGGGCTGCCATCCACTTGCCCTGGTGGCTGCCACAGCCCTCACTGCTGTCCCTGCAGCCACCAGGTCCCCAGTCTACGCTCCCCCCGGCTGCTCCCTCACCCCAGGCCCACGCCTGCCCAAGGCCTCTGCCCCTGCTGTTCCCTCTGCCGGGGACGCCCCTCCCCGATGGCGGCTCCCTTACCTACGAGGGTTTTGCCCAAGTGCCACCGTTAGGACATGGAATCTAAAATTTTGACAGGCCCCTCCAGCACCTCCACCATTTCATTTCCTCTTGGTTGTTACTTTCTCATTATCACGTATCACTGAGTCATTAGTCCTGCTTCTATCCGCTTCACCTGTAAATGAAATCCACGCAGACAAGGACCTTTATTGATTACGGATGTATCCATGGCCCCGAGACAGGGCCCAGGACCGAGTGGACCCCAGCAAACACTGGTTGGATGAACGCGTGAGGAAGTGCATTGGCACCTTCTCCCTCGTCTTCCCGGCAATAGTCTGACTGCCTGAGCACCGGCCGCTGCACGAGCTCTGGCCGACGGCCCAGCTGACCCAGCCTGTCGGTCACCCGCCAACGTGCCAGACATGAGTGCCACCATCCTGACCCCTCACACCAGGCCACCTGCCAGTGGAGTACGGCTGGTGATCTCGGCCGGGGCTACCTCCAGCCTGGGTCTCACTGCTGGACCCCTGGCCCAAGCCCGGCCTGAATTCCTGCCCCCAGGACCCCGCGGGCTCTAATAAGATGGCTCTTTTGCACCGTGAAACCTTGGGCAGTTTATCTCTGAGCAACAGGAAATGGCTGTGGGTGATGGGCAGCCGCCGTTCTCTGGGACTGGCTTTGGGCCACACCTAAGACAACACCTGCACGGGGTCTGTCCTGCTGTGGAAGGTACGGATTTGGCACCTGGCATTTTGTCCTCAGCCTCTGGGTCCTTGGCTGAAGTGGCAATAGGGCAGGAATTATTGCATCAAACATCCTGTTACAAGATACTGGGTTAAATGCTTTGCAGATACTTCCTTATTGGAGAACAGCACGAGAATAATGACAAACACGGAGTGGTGGCCCTGGGCCCAGCCTCATGCTAAGCACTTACTCATGCTGGCCCTGGGCCCAGCCTCATGCTAAGCCTCCTGTGGTCACGTCTCAGGACAGCCCTGTAGTGGCCCCATTTCACAGATGAGGAACCTGAAGCCCAGAGGGATCGAGCCACCCAGTTTCCCTCCCAGAGCCAGGGGGGCCGACCTGGGGCCCAGACCCATCTCTGTCCAGCTCCAGCCCCCCAGGAACTGCCTCCCCCAGGTCTCCTGGTGGCAATTTGTGGCCACGTCTGACTCTGAAGATGGAGACTGATGGGTCCGGAGCCGAGAGAGAAATACATGAAGCCTCATGTGTGGCAAAATGCTGTTTATTTTCTGTGTCTGGGTGCAGATGGGTGGAGGCCAAAGGGTGTCCACCCTGAGGGAGGGAGAGCCTTGGGTTTTCCAGAGGGTTTCTTAGAGCGGAGTGAGTACCTGGGCCAAAACAGCCGCTGCAATAAAAAAATTTTTTTCCAACAACCAATTTCTGGGACTCCTGGGTTAGTCTCGTCCCGTAGAGATAAGGGAGGGGGTGGTTATCAGGGGCACAGGAGTGCTGGCTGCACTGGCTGTTAGGTTACAACCTCCGGGACGCTCCAGACTCCTGCGGCTGTTGTTCACAAGCCTCAGTTTTGCATGAACCGCATTCTGTCCTGTACTTTTCAGGTTCCCGCCTGGAACAAACCTAACAGAGACCGCGTCCCCCCGTCTTGCCTGCTGGCCAGTCGGGTGTGGGGGGATGCGGCGTGGCGCAGTGCAGAGGACGGGGTCTCCGGACCTGACGTCCCAGGCACATCACTGCCTCCTGCTGCGTTTCCTTCCTGCACTCGGAACAAATCACCATGAACCGGCCCCTCGGGCAGCAGGAATTCGTCCTCTCACAGCCCCAGCCAGAAGTCTGAACTCCAGGTGTCACTGGGCCACGTTCCCGCCAGGAGTCAAAGAAGGATCTCTCTTGCCGAGTTCAGGTCTGGGCAGCCGCGCGCTCCTCGGCTCGAGGTGGCATCGCCAGGCTCTGCCTCCCCCGTGGTTTCTCTGCCCATAAAGACACCGGTCACTTTGGGTCCCCCTTAATCCAGTTTGGCCTCCCCTCAGGTCCCAACTACATCTACAAGACCTGTTTTCAGCTAAGGGCACAGTCTTAGTGTCCGGGCGGACACGAATGGGGGTGCCACTCTCCCCGGGACGCCCCCTGGGCCCCCTCCTTCGCCTGCCCATGGAGGCGGATGTGGCCCCTCTCCTGACGCACATGCCCTCGGGGAGGGGTGCAGGGATTTCCTGCGGTCCCCCCAGGCCCGTCCTGTCTCAAGGCTGACTCGAGTGTCCGGGATGGACGAGGGACATGCCGTGTGTACATTCTCAGTCCCAAGGGATCCGGGAAACCCAGGAACATGCCGTGTGCACATTCTCAGTCCCAAGGGATCCGGGAAACCCAGGAGGCTCCACCCTGCATGGCCACTGTCCTCCACGCACTTCTCTTGTGCTTTGGGGCCTAGCAGCTGCCATGGAATGCTCCACAGTGACACAGAGCCCTTGGCAGGGACCAGCCAGGACCTGTCCCTCGGCAGTGAGGGCCCACAGCAGGATGGCCCAGACTGCCTGGAGCCTGGCTCAGTGTCGGGGCCAAGGTCTTGGGCCAAGGTCTTGTTGCCTGCAAGTTTTGGGGTCCTGCAGCCCAGGCAGCCCAGGCCCACAGGTGGGACAGCACCTCTAGGCGGCCCTGGCCTCCACACTTCCGCTCTAGAGAGATCCTGGAAGGCCCGGCCATGGGCAATGAGCTGCCAGAGAGGGGCGCTGTGCAGGGTGAGGCTCTGTGCTCCGGGGGCCCCATGGCCTGACAGCTGTTCTGGGAGGCCGGTGCCTGGGTGTCCGAGCACAGACCCGCTGGGCTTGCAGCAGACCCTGCGTGCGTCTTTTGCAGGAGGGTTGAGCACTATCCCAGGGCAGGGCGCCCAGAGAGCCCCCACGGGCAGCTCAGAGCAGACACCCTCTCTGGCTCTGCCCCTGGGTGCTCCCCATGGCTGTGGGCAAGAATTGGAGGCCGGGACACCCTCCCCCACATGGTGGAGACGGCCAGCTGCCACCCAGACACCCAGGTTCCCAGGACCTGCTCCCTCCTGCAGGCATCCCCTGGAGTGTGCTGGGAGTGCAGACCCCGGTCCTGCCTGGACCCCCTGGAGGGGATGACAAAGGGACCCTGTGCTGCCCTCGTCATGGAAGCAGGTCTGAGCCAGCCTGGTGCTCCCAGATCTGGACTCACTCCCCTTCTCAGAGAGTGTAAACGTGTTCAAGAACCAAACCACCAGCCATCAGGCAGTACCCCAGGAGACTGGCTTTGAACATTGAAAGGGCCTTTCTACCCAGTGCTGAAAGTCCTGGGGCCCACTGGGACAGGTGGCTTTCCAGGCCCTTCTTGCATACCTCCAGTAACAGGGAGTTCACCACTACATAAGACTGCCTGTTCAGTCGCTCCAGCGGGGTAGAGACACTTTTCTCTGTGGCACGGAAAGGCATCGCCTTGGCATCTATGGGGGCTGCCCCTCAAGTGTGGACCTGGCTCTCTCCTAGCCCACACTCTGCCTCAGTTTCTCATCTGTACCAGGAGGAGACAGGGGCCTGCCCCATGTTGTGAGAGCACTTGTGATCGGGGACATCAAGGGACCCACAGCTAGCACACAGGAGGGGAGTCTCTGGGATCCTGACCCCAGATCACAGGGCAGCTCCCGGGAGGTACAGAGGCACCCAAGGGGACTTGCTAAGATGCAGATTCCAAGGCTCTGCTCCCACAAGCTCTGACCCAGGAGACCCAGGGTGGGCCCAGGAATCTGCATTTGGGGCAGGGTCCAGGGACTTTCAAGAGGGTGTTGCCAGAACCACACTTTGAGGACCACATGCTAATGCAATGCCTTTACAGGGGTAAGGGGAGGGCAGGGCCAGGATCACACAGCTGCTTAGCATCTGAGACTCCCAGAACCTTCCAGTGGTAAAGTACTAACCTCAAAGGGGGCTTGGCCACCTAGCCCTCTGCCCAGCCAGGGAAATTTGGAGGCAGAGCTGTGACTTCCCCAACTTGCGCCACCATGAATCCTGCTATGAAATCTGCTTACACACATGTGTGGCATACACACACACCCACAGCACTTGCACATACATGTGGCATGTGTGCACTCCCACAGTGCATGCATGTATACTAATGTGTGCACACACATGTGCTGACAACACTTATGCACAGGGAGCCCGCACACACAGCACGTACCACCAGATATCCCTGCTTTGAGTTACTATGGGACCCTCTTGTTGCTTTTTCTTCCAATAACTGGGCAGTGCTCTTGTAGACACGGCCACTCACTGGCCCCTCAGCTGCCCAGCAGGCGGGCACTGCACGCAGCTCAGCCAGACTTCATGCGAGTCAACTGGGCACAGCCTTGGCCCACGTCCTGCCCACAGGCTGTGAGGGAGTCAGACAGGTGAGCAGGCAGGGCCACCCTGGGCCACGTGAATTGGTCCAGGGGCAACACTGGTGAGCCCACAAGATAAGTGGTGACCTGGGGGGAGGCCCCAGGCCAGAAGGGGCAGGGCATGCAGCTGCAGGGGCTGAGGCACCTCCCCGGATGAGCACAGGTGTGGCCGGAGGGGGAGCAGAGACCAGGTGAGGCAAGCCCCTGGCGAGGGCTGAGCAGGGTGCAGGTGAGGATTTGGAAGTTTATTCCGCAGGCCTGGGGCAGGGGAGTGGGCAGGGGGGCGGGCAGGAGTGCCCCCGGGAGCTGCACAATGGCAGCATTCTTCCTCAAGCTGGGCGCCTGCCCTGTCTCCTTTTGTCTTTTTAATCCCACAGGCAGGGCCCGGAAGAGGCCATGGCTAATTGGTTTTCTGCTCTACCCCACCAGCACGTCTACACCCGGCCTGCCAGCCAGGAAGAGAGGACAGCGTGTGCCCCAGGGTCAGCATAGCCCCTGCCCGCGGCCCCACCTGCCGCATTGGATGCTCTCGTCCTCTGGTCAAAGACATGTGCCCTCGAAATGGGAAATGCCATCTGCTGTCACAAGCATCCAGAATGCACCCCCAGCTGTGCCCAGGCCTGTGGCTGTCAGGGGAGCCCGAGCTGGCCAGAGGCACAGGCTCTAGGGGAGTCCCAAGGGGGACCTTGCTCTGCTGGGTGCCCTGGGAGCAGAGGGTGCCCCTCTGGGTTTGACAAAGGAACAGTGTTCTCAGGAAGTGGGGGGGGCAGGGAAGCCAGACACATGTGTGTATGTGTGCACATGTGTATGTGTGCACATGTGTATGTGTACACACAGGCATGCATGTGTGCACCTGTGATGTATGTGCATGCGCATGTGAACATGTGGGGCATGCATGCACGTGTGTTTGTGTACATGTATGTGCACAGGTGTGTGTGCTGTGCACGCACATGAGCATGAATACATGTGAACGTGTGTGTGAACACATGTGTGCCGATTGTGTGTGCATGTGTGCGTGCATGTGGGTATGTGAGCACACCGTGTGTGCACATGAGCGTGTGCATGTGTGTGCACACACGTACATGTGATATGACCATGCACTGACTGTACTGTGGCAGGCAGACTTGCTGATACTCCTGCCCTCTGTGCAAATACCACCTCCGCTAGGAAGCTCTCCCAGATTGTCTCTGGACTCATCTTTGTCCCCCTACCACGCACTCCCTGCATTTCCCCAAGGCCTGGCTCTGCAGGGCCACGGGTGCTGCAGCTGCCAGTGCGGCGGATACTGCGTGTGCCTCCCACAGATAAGGGGGCCTCGGGGTGTGATGGCCAGGATCTGATTATTCGTGCGGTCTCTCCCGAGAGCACAGGGTGGCCCCGGGTGGCCTGGGTGTGTCCTCTTGGCACACAGGTGGTGGCGCCAGGAACGGGTGGAATTGGCACAAACGTCTTGCACAGCAACAGCCTTCAACTCGAGGTTCTGGGTCCTTCTCCAGGCAGATTAGCAGCTGAGAATTTTCCCTGAGCGAGCCCTCTCCCAACGCCCACAGCCGCCCTCGGTTACTCATCCAATCAGCCGTTTCCTCGTGAGATATTAACAAAGTGACTTCCGCAGCCACTGCAGCAGTGTTCCCACTCAGCTGTCTCCGCGTCCTAGAGTCCCGGCCTAGAGTCCCGGCGCTCTTGCTCACACCACCTCCCAGCCCAGTCGGCAATCCTGCCCAGGACAAGGCCTCCTCCTCCTTCCCTGCCACTCCCCACCACGCCTTCCCACACTGGCAGCCAAAGAGCTCGTCCCAAACGCTTCCCTGACAGGTGACTGCCCTGCTCAGTGTTCCTCACGGGCTCCCATCACCCCCGTGTGCAGCGCAAACTCCTGGGCTGGGCACAGTGCGGGCTGGGCCTCCAGGTCTTCCACAAGGACCAGGGGACGAGCCCAGAGCCTGCTCCGCCCTCGATGCTGTGGGTGAACTCCCCACCACCACCGGGTCCAGACCAGCCCGAGCCCCTCCCGCGCTGGGCTGGGCTACCCGACAGGCACCTCATGCAGCAGCCCCCCCAACCCCAGGAAGTCCGAAGTGTCCCAATAGTGGGTGCACAGCCCAGCAGTGGGTGCACAGCCAGCAGTGGGTGCACAGCCCAGCAGTGGGTGCACAGCCAGCAGTGGGTGCACAGCCCAGCAGTGAGTGCACAGCCAGCAGTGGGTGCCCAGCCAGCAGTGGGTGCCCAGCCAGCAGTGGGTGCACAGCCAGCAGTGGGTGCACAGCCCAGCAGTGGGTGCACAGCCAGCAGTGGGTGCACAGCCCAGCAGTGGGTGCACAGCCAGCAATGGGTGCACAGCCCAGCAGTGAGTGCACAGCCAGCAGTGGGTGCCCAGCCAGCAGTGGGTGCACAGCCAGCAGTGGGTGCACAGCCAGCAGTGGGTGCACAGCCCAGAAGTGGGTGCACAGCCAGCAGTGGGTGCACAGCCAGCAGTGGGTGCACAGCCCAGAAGTGGGTGCACAGCCAGCAGTGGGTGCACAGCCAGCAGTGGGTGCACAGCCCAGCAATGGGTGCACAGCCAGCAGTGGGTGAACAGCAGTAAGTGCACAGCCCTGCAGTGGGTGCACAGCCAGCAGTGGGTGCACAGCACTGCAGTAGGTGCACAGCCCAGCCATGGGTGCACAGCCGGCAGTGGGTGCACAGCCAGCAGTGGGTGCACAGCCCAGCAGTGGGTGCACAGCCCAGCAGTGGGTGCACAGCCAGAGGTGGGTGCACAGCCCAGCCGTGGGTGCACAGCCCAACAGTGGGTGTACAGCCCAGCAGTGGGTGCATAGCCCAGCCATGGGTGCACAGCTCACCTGTGGGTGCACAGCCCAGCCGTGAGTGCACAGCCCAGCGGTGGGTGCACAGGCCAGCCGTGGGTGCACAGCCAGCAGTGAGTGCACAGCCAGCAGTGGGTGCACAGCCCAGCAGTGTGTGCACAGCCCAGCGGTGGGTGCACAGCCCAGCGGTGGGTGCACAGCCCAGCCGTGAGTGCACAGCCAGCAGTGGGTGCACAGCCAGCAGTGGGTGCACAGCCAGCAGTGGGTGCACAGCCCAGCCGTGGGTGCACAGCCAGCAGTGGGTGCACAGCAGTAAGTGCACAGCCCAGCAGTGGGTGCACAGCCCAGCAGTGGGTGCACAGCCAGCAGTGGGTGCACAGCCCAGCAGTGGGTGCACAGCCGGCAGTGGGTGCACAGCCCAGCAGTGGGTGCACAGCCGGCAGTGGGTGCACAGCACAGCAGTGGGTGCACAGCCGGCAGTGGGTGCACAGCACAGCAGTGGGTGCACAGCCGGCAGTGGGTGCACAGCACAGCAGTGGGTGCACAGCACAGCAGTAGGTGCACAGCCGGCAGTGGGTGCACAGCCCAGCAGTGGGTGCACAGCACAGCAGTAGGTGCACAGCCGGCAGTGGGTGCACAGCCCAGCAGTGGGTGCACAGCCGGCAGTGGGTGCACAGCACAGCAGTGGGTGCACAGCACAGCAGTAGGTGCACAGCCGGCAGTGGGTGCACAGCCCAGCAGTGGGTGCATAGCCGGCAGTGGGTGCACAGCCCTGCAGTGGGTGCACAGCCGGCAGTGGGTGCACAGCCCTGCAGTGGGTGCACAGCCCTGCAGTGGGTGCACAGCCCAGCAGTGGGTGCACAGCCGGCAGTGGGTGCACAGCACAGCAGTGGGTGCACAGCCCAGCAGTAGGTGCACAGCCGGCAGTGGGTGCACAGCCCAGCAGTGGGTGCATAGCCAGCAGTGGGTGCATAGCCCAGCAGTGGGTGCACAGCCCAGCAGTGGGTGCACAGCCAGGGGCAGCCATGGAGTGCGGCCAGGGAAGTGGTGCTTCGGCTTCATTCTTCCCCTCCCAGCCCCCCACACCCCTTTTCCCAACACACCCTCATCCAGGGTGGCTTCGTGTGGCTGTGGATCACAACGTCCCTGCCCTCGGCCCAGGGGAGCGTGTGGCCCTGCATCTGTGGGACACAGGTAGTACACATGGCATCCACCCAAGGCCGGGCCAGGACCCGAGTGGACCAAGTGTGGCCTTTCCTTGGCACTTCCACACTGCTGGGGGAGGGGCTCCATGGTGGGAGGGGGCCTGGGGCGGCTGTCCTTCCTGATCTGGGGAGTGAGGGTCTGCGGGTGTGAAGAGAGGCGGGAAGAGGCCGGCTGCCCAGGATGAGCGGAGGTGGGAGAGAGAGAAGGGGGAGGAGGAACAAGGAGAAGAAGAGGGAGGCAGGAAGGAGGAGGATGAGGGGGGTCACAGCTGTGCCTGAGACCCCAGGCTACCATAGCCCGAGGGCGCTGAGCCCTCCCCTGAGGCTGAGGCGCAAACTGCGCCAGGACAGGCGTGGGCGTGCGGGCGTCCAGACCCCCTCGCGATCAGTCACACACTCATGCAGCATCTCAAAACTCAGCATTAATGAAAACATCACGATGAAAGAAATACCACGATTTTAAATAAAAAGAAGCTCAGACAAGGCAGGGATCAGGGTGGGGCGAGGGAGGTGAGCCACTCGGCAGCAGGGTCAGACGATGTCTTTATTTAAAATGTCGATATTTCCTTCATTGTAGATTTTTCTGCAGTCATTTTTGGTTTTTCACAATTCTGCATCGAAATGTTATTTAATAGCACTGGAGGCCGGTGATTCCCCCCCCCCCCGAGTTCCCGTCTCGACGTCAGGAAGAAGCACGCCCAGCAAGCCGGCGACCCCCAGGATCGCAGTGTCCACTACGCCACCACAGGTGTGGCCTGAGAGTGGCCGGAGGAACCCTCACCCAGCCCACGGCGTGTGAGGAGCTCCTGGAACCTGCAAAGAAGGCGGCAGGGAAGATCAAGCGCCACGGGACATGGTCCTGTGTGCACAGGATGTGCCATCTGGGCACCGGGCAGGCACCAAGGATGGTGGATCAGACAGGAAAGGACCCGTTCTCGATAGTGAAAACTAAAAAAATCCTAAGCCCCCCAACCCCGTTAACTGACCCCCCCCTTGGCCCAGGTGACCCCAAAATACCTTAAAACTGAGTTCTCAGTTGGACATCTTTATGCCCCATCTCTTTTTGCAGACTGGACTGAAGGCCGTGCCCGGCCAAGGTTGAGACGGCCTGTAGGCCACCGCTTGCTCGCAGGTCACCCTGAGCCCGTATTTGCGGTGGGGGCTCTGATTTGCAAGCTAATCTTGCCTTAAAGCAAGCTTGCCTTTCCCCGGATGCCGAGCCTTTAGACAAAGCTTATTTCTGTAGCCAGTCACAAATCAAAGGCTCTCTGAACCCACCTATAACCTGTAAGCCTCCAATGCGAAATGTTCTGCCTTTTAGGGCCAAACCGATGTGTGCTTTTCATACATTGATTTGTGGTTTTTATCTGCAATTCTTGTGTCTCTAAAATGTATAGAATCAACTGCAACCCAACTGGCTCGGGACCGCTTACGCAGGGCTGCTCGGATTTGTGGGTCTCTGGCCATGCTCACTCAGGTTGGCTCCGACTAACCCTCTTCAAATTATTTTACAGAGTTTGGGGTTTTTCTCTGTTAATAATCCCTCACTGAGCTGCTGAATTAACCATCGCGGGGCCACCCTGCCCAGGACTTTGCACTACATGACTTAGCGTTTCAGAGGCGCCTGCTCCCGGCCGCGTCTCCCACCCCCAGGTTCAAGCGAAGCCCCTCCCGGGAAAGGCTGTTCTCGGACTGCTGGGCATGGCCTTCGTCTCTGCCTCCGGGAGCAGGTTTCATGAACAAAAGGTCCGTTTCCCAGGAACATTCCTGGGGCTTACTAATGCCCGCCAGGAGGCTCAGGAGGCATGCAGGGAGCTCTGGGCGACGGGGCATCGCCATGAAACCAACAGGGCGAGGTGTCCCCAGGGGGAGTCTCTGGATGTTCCTGGTCGTCCCAGTGACGGGATTGCCACTGGCAGGCAGAGGCCAGCGTGGGAGAAGCTGGTGCCCTGCCCGCCACTCTGCAGAACGCCTCCAGTCCCCGGGGCCTTACCCTGCCCGAGCATCCTGCTGACGGCCCCTGAACCCACATCCTGACTTCATTTTATGGGCAGTGAGTACTTTTTATAGTTTTAATATAAGCTGAATTTTCCAGGAATGCAATTATGCCATTGTGAAATACACATTTAGTCTTCATGGGTGCTTCCTGGCTTCTAGCTTCTCACCCCTTGAATTTTGGGAGTGATAAGAGCTTCTTTTGTATGTGAGTGAGATGGCTGGGGGACCCCAGGTGGCTTCAGGATGGGGACTGGTCACCAGAAAGACCAAGGCAGGACTGGGATTTTCAGCCACTGCCCCGCCTCCAGAGAGGGGAGGGGGATGGGGTTGAGTTGATCACCGGTGGCCTCTGACGGGGCGGTCTTGCAGAAACAACAGGAAAATACCGAATCCCACAATTTCCCCAGGAACAGGTAAAGATCAGTGCTGTGAGCTCTCTCGCCAACAGGCACCAGCAGGAGTTCTTTTCCCACGACTTCTGAAACGAGCTGATTGGCCAGAAAAGAGATGTACATCTCTTTCTTTCAAAGTTGTTTTTTGAGAATCTGCTTTTACAGAGTTCCCGAGTAAACAGCAGAAGGAGCTACAGAGGACAGAGTCACATCTCCTGTGAGAATCCCTTCTCCAAGGAAGGCAGGAAACCGAGTCTTGGACTTTGACACCCTTGCAGCTTTTGTTATCTACCTGCGCTTTTGTTATCAACTGACAGCCAGCGCTGCCTTTCCCCTTCATCCCCCTTAAAACCAGGCTTCTCTTTGTTTGGGATGCCACGCCATCCCCCTGCTCCCTCCCCCACCCCTTTCCTTTCTCTCTTTCTCTTTTTCCCTCTCTCTCTCCCCCCTCCTCTACAAGGGTAAAATAACTTTTTTACGTTTATATATCTTAATCTCTGCGTGAGCAGTCTTTCTCCACCCGCGCCGCAAGCACCCACTAGTCTTCCCACCCTACCGCCTCCACAACCCCCGAGGACTGGCTTTGGGCTAGGTCCGGACAGCTGGACACGCCGAGGGTCCTGGCCGACGTGCCCGGGCGGGGCTGCGAGCGCCACCCGCTCCCGCGTGCCTTGCCACCTGCGCCTTTCCGCCGGGCGGCTCGGCTGCGTCCTCGGCAGTGTCCTCTGCAGTGAGCAGGTGGACACGGTGCAGTGCCTCCCTGAGCTCCGCGAGCCGCCCCAGCACCTTAACCCAGCCCAAAGACGGGGTCACGGGAACCCTGACTCCCAGCCAGTGGGTCAGGAGCACAGGCCACAACCCGGGGCTTGCGACTGGCGTCTGCAGCGGGGGCGTCCTGTGGGACCGGCCCTCAGCCTGGGGCTGCACTAAGTCCCCGCGGACAGCGTCAGGGCTGAGCTGCGCCCGAGGGACCGGCTGGGCTCCGCTGCGGCACTGCCCGGCGTGTGCGGAAACAAGCTGCGCGCCTGGCGCCGGGCATGTTCCACCGGGCGGTGTGAGAGCAGCAGAGTGCTCCGGGTCCGTGCGTGTGAGGTGTACCTGTTAGCGACTCACCTGTGACTTGAGGGAAGGTAGCACTTGATCATTTGGGCACTTCGTGAGGAGTCCACCGCGTCACCTGCCCTGCTCCGGGCACCTGTGCCAGGCGCGCCGCCTGCACATGCGCGGTTCCGCCTGCGCACGCGTGCCACGAGTTTTAAAACTCGTAACTCACTTCTATTTCCTCTTTGTATCGTAGTTTAGGCATTATCTTGCTTTCGAAACATGTCCGTCCGATAGGTTAAATCACTTCGTTTCAGGATTATAATCTAGTACAGAGAAAAGGAACGCATGAAAGCAAAGTTACGATCAACTATCCTAACATTCCACAAAGTGCTGCTTCCCGAGCCCCTGCTGTGCCCACCCGCGCTCGCTGGAGATGTCGCCGAGACCGCACACCAGGGGCCGTCCCGCCTGACCGCACGTGCGGCCCTGGGACTCCAGCGTGGGACTCCAGCAAACCGCCCGCGGGGAGCCTTGGCGCGCCGGGGTCCAGGGCCAGTTCCTCGAGACAACCATTGTTGTTCACAGAAAAATCCCCATATCGTATTTTTCTTTTTTATAGCGTGCATTTCATATGCCAATTTTATCACCATAATAAAGTCATTTGGGAACAACTGACAATAAAATCAGCAGATAAAATTTGGGAGTAATGAATCATGCCGAAATTGATTGCACCAGTGCTCTGCGATTTTTCCTCAAATAGTATTTGTCTTGTAAAAATAGATTACCTTGGTTTGAGAGGAAAGGATACACACGAGGCTACTTTGTGATTGGAACCTGTCAAAAGGGTCCCTGAGAACCTAAGTGAGCAAGAAACCGCCTGGCAAACCGCACGCTCTCGGGAGCTGTCAGCGTGTCTGCACCCCTCGCGGGGCTGCTGTCTGGGGCGTGCACACTTAGGCCGGCTACGGCTTCTCGGTGAGTGAGCTTCTGTGGTTATGTCATTACATAATGTCACTCTCTTACAGCTGTCTTTTTCCATCTGTCTTTAACTGGTGGATTTATATTGTTTTGTTTTGGTTTTTTTTTGAGACAGAGTCTCTGTTGCGTGGGCTAGAGTGCCATGACATCAGCCTAGCTCACAGCAACCTCAAACTCCTGGGCTCAAGCGATCCTGCTGCCTCAGCCTCCCAAGTAGCTGGGACTACAGGCATGCGCCACCATGCCCGGCTAATATATATGTGTGTGTATATATATATATATATTTTTTTTTTTTTTAGTTGTCCAGCTAATTTCTTTCTATTTTTCTAGTAGAGACGGGGTCTCACTCTTGCTCAGGCTGGTCTCGAACTCCTGAGCTCAAACAATCTGCCCACCTCAGCCTCCCAGAGTGCTAGGATTACAGGCATGAGCCACCACGCCTGACCTAGATTGTTTTTTTTTAATGTAGCTCTAAATATGTGAAGGCTTAAGTCTGCTATATTGTATTTGTTTGCCTCCTTTTTTCTTTTATTTTTTTTTTAAGCTGCTAGTTTTGAGAATTTCTTCCTTTTTTCTTTGTGTCTTTTCCCTGTTTTCCTGTGGGTTACTTAAACATTTTTTAGAATTCCATCTTGGTTTACCTATAGTGCTTTTGAGTGAGTCTCGTCGTACTAGTGTTTAAATGGCTGCTCTGTGTTACATTACATATATTACATGCAACTCGTCACAGGCTGGGCAGTCATTTGACTAGCTCGAGCAAGGTGTCAAAACCGTACCTCCCTCATGTCCGTTTGCCATGTCTCGTTTACAATGCCAGCATCCTACGTAGCTCCTCCGCGTACATTGAGAGCCACATCAGACAGTGTTTGATTTTTGCTTCGACAGTCAAATATAATTTAGAAAGTTCCGGAGGAGAAGGAAAGTGCCAGGTTCTTGGTGGGCACTGCACTGGCTGTGACATGTGCCATTGTCAACTGCCACTTGTGTAAGATGGAGCATGCTGGCTTAGGGGCCACCAACCTCATTCTATGTACAAAGAAACTGAGGCTCGGAGAGGCTAAGTCACATGTCCGAGGTCACACAGGAATAAACATTGAGGACTTCCAATGTGCCAGGCCCTGTGCTTGGCCCTCATGCTGTAAAAACAAATCAGGCTAATCCCCCCTCCACCCAAGGAGCACTTTTTCTTCCCTCCATCTGTCCCTCAAGTAAGGGGGCAGGAAGCTAACAGTTGAGGGTCCTAACATGGCCAAGCAGTGAGCTGGGGGCTTGCAAATGGCAGCTCACGTGACCTTTGCCACCCCACCATGTCGAAAAGTGCTGGAATTTGTTCACCTTCTAACCTGTTCGAGGCTGCCTGCTGCTTGGACCTGCCAGCCCCCAGGGTGGCGTGGGAGGAGGAAGAACCCTGAGAGGACTTGTCACCTCCAAATGACAAGCACATTTGGGCACAGGCGCCCACTGTGGGGGTGGGTTTCGTGGTTTCTGGCTCTGACCTTTTTTCTTTGGAAGCCAGTGGTTCCTATGATGCTTGGAAATTGGCTCAACTGGCACAGACTGAGCTCAGCAAACTCCATGAAACTCATAAGGCAATTTGAAGTCTGCAAAGTGAATCTGATGGTATGCCTGTAACTTAGTTAGTTAAGGAAGAAAATATCCTTCAGGCCCCCTTGGCCCTCACAGGACGCACACGGATCTTCTCAAATGAGTTATCTTGGAGAGAAAATGTTGTTCGCAAAAATGCCTTCAACACTCGGGGGAAGAACCGGGCTCAGACGAACCTGTGATGAAGTTTGCATAACTTGAGAGCGGGGAGAGGAGCCTTATCTGTCCTAAATATAGATGAGATTTTTCTGAAACTGTTTAGAGAATCCCACGGTGGCTGGCGCTCTCAGAGGGCTCTCTTTAGGGTCCTGCAAGAGGCGTGTTCTTTGAATGCAAAGAGAAGATTTCAAGCAGACGAGCAGAAAGGCAGAGGCCACCTGAGGCTCCAGGTAGCCTCACTGCAGTGCGAGAAGCACCCTCAAGCCCTTGCAAGGCTTCCTGCAGCAACTCAGCGCTGGCTTCTGGGACAGGCCCTGGCTGAGCCCTTTGCAGGGGCGGAGGGAGCAGGGTTCACTCAGCACCCCCCAGCAGGACCTGACGTCTCCTGTGGGCTGAGCCCTTTGACTGTCAGGGGATGGTGACGTGGTGCTCACATCCTGGGGGGTGGTGACAGGTGGGGTGACAGCCACCACCTGTGATGGACTGAATATGTGTCCCCCCAATTTGTGTGTTGACGCGCTGACCCCAGTGTCACAGCATTTGGATGTGGGGCCTCTGGGAAGTGATTGGGTCTGGAGGGTGGGGGTGACGGGCCCTTAGAAGGAGAGGAAGAGAGGCCAGAGCTCGAGAGCCCTTTTCTCTGAGCAGGCTTCGAGGAGGAGGAGGCAGCCTTGGCCCAAACCAGAAGCCGCCACATGGGCCCCTTGTAGTTTGAGCCCTCTCCTCTTTGGGACTTGGTTACAGCAGCCCGAGCTCACCAAGACGCTGTCCACACTGAGCACCTGCTGTGTGCACCGGGTCCTCCAGGCACGCCTCAGCCAATGGTCTCTGCCGCCTTCCATGGGTGGGGGACAGTCGTATTCCCCCTTACAGAGGAGGGTAGGAGGCCTGAGCAGTGCGGCCAGCCCAGGGCACAGGGTTGGCACCTGCAGGGCAGGGTCTCAAAGCCACAAAGGGCACAAGTCCAGAGCCCCCGTTTGTCCAGACCATACACGTCGGGGGGGGGGGGTAGCATCAGGAAAGGTGTCATTTCTGCTCCTGTAACAAGCAGGTCCAGAGAGCAGCAGCTGAAACAGTCCAGGCACTGACCCCAGGCTGGGCGGTGGAACAGAGACGTCTGCTGTGAGGTGGGGCACATACCAGGGCCCTTGCGCACAGCGCACTCGTGAGGTGCAGGGGGCGGCGGAAGGAGAGCAGCCCGGGAGCAGGCAGCTGGACAGGCTCAGGCAGTCACAGGGGAGGTGCAGGGCCTCAGGCAGGGAAGGTTCACGAGTCTCTGAGGTGACTGCAAATCCGAGGTGACGCCACTGAGCTCTCACTGTTGCTTGTGGGAGGGGCTTCACCACCGCCCAGCTCTGCTCCCAGAAACACCAGCCCACCCTCTCCCTCTGGGACCCTCCTACCCCCCGTTTCTCTCCAGCCCCATGGCCACCTCCCCTCCTGCCTGGATGACGGGTTCATCAGAGCTCCCTTTGTATCCCCACTCTGCCCTGCACCAGCACCAAGCAGGGCTTTACCGAATCCAGATATGCCCTTGAACCCCGTGTCAAGCCCTCCACTGGCGCCCTATGGGGGTCCTCTGCCACCTGCCTGTTCCCTGCCCCTGTAGCCAGCTGCTCTGATTCTCCTCCCTTATGGACCATGCCCTTGCCACCACAGGCCATCTGCACGCACTCCTCTCCTCCCAGCCTGGCCTGCCCTCCAGGTGAATGATGCCTCTAAATTTAGGCAGCAGCCTCTCACCTGGTGTTTTCTGCATCTACTCCTGCCCTCCCAAATCTGCCCAAAGCACACTTGACTGTTGAAGAGCTGACCTTCCCGCTGCATGCAGAGCAAGACACTTCTCAATAAACCTGTCATCTGAGATGGACCGCTGTCCCATTATTGACACTGTTGGCAACTCCCTCCCACCTCAAATCTGGGCTGACCTTGTTCCTTGCTGGTAGAACAGAGAGAAAGTAACACTGGACCAGCTCCAAGACCATGGTTAAGAAAGCATGGCATGTCCACTCCTGGGAGCTGGGAGCTAGCAGGTAAAAAGCCTTGCTGGAGAGAGGGGAGGCCCAGCAGTCACCTCTGAGCCCAGGCTACCAGCTGTCCCCATCAAGGCACCAGACATTAGGCAAAGCCCCCTTGGGTGTTCCAGACCCAGCCATCCCCTGACTAGCTCCATGAGAGACCTCTGCTGCCACAGCTGAAGAGCCACCCAGCTGAGCCTAGTCAAAGGGCAGACTTTTGAGCAGCTGTCACTTTGCACTGTGGACTAAATTAAATCTTAAACCCCCCAGCTGGCTGAGCCCCCTCTTGACCAAGGGGACTCCAAAAAACCCTAAAGCTGAGTTTCTGGTCATGAGAAGGAAGGAGAGACATTACCTTGTCATGCCCTCCTCTTGGAGATATTTGTAATAAGATGCTAAGTCATTAACAGGCCTAAGGCTATATAAGGCAAATCTTAAACCACACCTGCAGGCCATTGATTTACTTAGCAGATCACTTGAGTTTTGGTAAATGTCTGGGGGCTTGTTGCTGATTAACAGACTTTCTTTTTATAACTTACCTCTTCTTTTAATTGGCCTGACTCATTTAGTACCACCACTTTCATTGTTTTTACTATTGAGTTAACATAAATACACAAATGTTACTGAAAACAAGTTCATCTCTTCAGCTTGAGATGATCAAAGAAAAAAATCCAGAAAACTAGGGAATGACAAAGTACTGACCAGCATCGCAGTGACCAGTTGGAGAAAATATTTGCTAAATGTAGAAAATATTAAGATTAACATTCATGATATATAAAAAGTTTAAGAAGTGAAAGGGAAACAACCAATGAAACAAAAGACAGAAGACTTGACCAGGTAATTCACAGCAGAACTCTGTGATCAAAAATATTAAAAGTATACTAATAATTAAAGAAATGCCATTTAAAACATTAAGATAACAAATTTATTCCTATTAGATTAGTTATATTCATTTTTTTGATGTTTCAAATATTGATTCTTTTTTTTTATTTCAAAATGTTAAGGGGGTACAAACATTTTTGTTACATGGATACCTTGTGTAAGGCTTATGCCGGGGCTTTTTGTGTGCCCATCACCAGAATCGTGTTCACAGAGGTGAAAGATCTCTGCAAGGAGAACTACAAAACACTGCTGAAGAAAACACAGAGGACACAAGCAAATGGAAAGACATCCCATGCTCATGGATGGGTAGAATCAATATTGTTAAAATGTCCACACTGCCCAAAGCCATTTACAGATTTAATGCAACTCCCATCAAAATACCAACATCATTTTTCACAGATCTAGAAAAAATAATTCTAGACTTCATTTGAAACCAAAAAAGAGCCCGAATAGTCAAAGCAATCTTAAGCAAAAGGAACAAATGTGGAGGCATCACCTTACCAGACTTCAAACTATACTGCAAGGCTATAGTAACCAAAACAGCATGGTACTAGTACAAAAATAGAAACATAGTCCAATGGAACAGAATAGAGAACTCAGAAATAAAACCATCCACTACAACCAACTGATCTTTGACAAAGTGGGCAACAACATACACTGGAGAAAGGATGTCCTATTCAGTAAATGGTGCTGGGAAAATTGGATAACCACCTGCAGAAGAATGAAACAGGACCCCTATCTCTCACCACTCAAAAAAATTAATTCAAGATGGATAAAAGACTTAAATATAAGGCATTAAACCATAAAAATTCTAGAAGAATACATAGGAGAAACTCTTCTAGACATTGACTTAGCAAAGAATTTATGACTAAGACTCCAACAGACATTCTTATCTTAAGTTAAAACATTCCAAACCTTTAGACAAATCAAATTATCTTTAATCCCACCTATAACCCATAAGCCTTCCTCATGTTTACTTAGGCTCCTACGTGTAATTCCTGTCTCTGTGAATGTATAAAACCAAACTGGAGGCCGGGCGCGGTGGCTCACGCCTGTAATCCTAGCTCTTGGGAGGCCGAGGCGGGCGGATTGCTCAAGGTCAGGAGTTCAAAACCAGCCTGAGCAAGAGCGAGACCCCGTCTCTACTATAAATAGAAAGAAATTAATTGGCCAACTGATATATATATAAAAAATTAGCCGGGCATGGTGGCTCATGCCTGTAGTCCCAGCTACTCGGGAGGCTGAGGCAGAAGGATCACTTGAGCCTAGGAGTTTGAGGTTGCTGTGAGCTAGGCTGATGCCACGGCACTCACTCTAGCCTGGACAAAAAAGTGAGACTCTGTCTCAAAAAAAAAAACCAAACTGGAACCCCGCTACCATGGGCACATTTTCTCAGGACCTCTCCGGGGCATGTGCTCTGGACGGGCTACACACCTTCAGCTCAGAATAAACCTCTCTAAATTATTTCACAGAATTTAGGACTTTTTATGTTAACAGCACCACTGAGCTCTAGAGCGGTTTGTTATTTAGCAGATCTGCAGAGCAGGACAGAAGCCTGCCTTACTGTTCATTCCTTGGCTGTCTCCTTCCTCCCTCCCTGCTCTTGGATCTGACAGGCCCAGACCTCAGCCCAGGCTCCTGGTGAGCTGGGCAGGCTTACGTCCAGCCCAGCCACCCCCAGCTCCTGCTGCATGCCCCACCTGGACTCCTTTGCTCCTTTCTGCTGAAGGGTGACGTCTTCCCTGGAGCCGAGAGTGGGGCTGGGAGAACATGGAACGCCATGGGCCTTTCTCCCTGACCCTGCTTCCACGTGGCGATGGGCTCAGCCCAGGCCGGGGGTCAGGCATGCGGTGTCCCCCCATACCCCACCCGCACCATGCAGAGCCTGCTCACCTGTTGAAGCCCCATTTGTGAACATCATTTGTTCATTCAACACTCCCCGTGTGTGGCCGGTGGAGGACTTGGGTCCGACTCATCTCTGGGTCACCCGCCCATCACGGAGCCTGGTATACAGTCGGCTCTTGAGAAATGTGTGTACACTAAGGAGAAATGTGTTCTGGCGCCAGCTGGGTGCAGCGTTGCCATCCCACTGCCCCCAGACAGGCCTCCCCTTCTGTGCCCGGCCAAGGGTTCTGCCCACTCGGGTCCATCCCTCTCCTGGGCCGAGGTCACCCCTTCCTGCTGAGGCCTCGACCAGCTCGGCTGCAGACACACCTGCTGTCTGCAAGCCAGGGGCCTTGGACAGGACACCTACCCTCTCGGGTCTGCTTCCTCTTCTGTGAAATGGGGGCACAGATAAACTCGTGCTTCAGAAAGGCCTGGGGACCCGGGGCTCCTCACCAGACACCTGTGAGAGAGTAGAGCCAGCGACTCGCTCACGTAACAAGCCAGCGGCCATCCATCCACGCATTCCAAGTGCTGGAGGCTGCAGAGTCGCCGGCACCAGAGCGGATCATCACAGCCCTGTGTCCTCCCAGTGTGTGTGTGTGTGTGTGTGTGTGTGTGTGTGTGTATGTGTGTGTGTGTGTGTGTGTGTATGTGTGTGTGTGTGTATGTGTGTGTGTGTGTGTATGTGTGTATGTGTGTGTGTGTGTGTGTGTGTATGTGTGTGTGTGTGTGTGTGTGTGTGTGTGTGGCTGCTGGGGCAGGGACGGGGGTGTGATGCCACCCTGAGCACATTGGAGAAGGAAGATGAAATTCCACACACGCACTTTTCAAAACTGCCTCCTCTTTCATTGCTTTTCGGAGCCCACGGGCAGCCTCTGGACGCCCCTCCCAGCAGCCCCTCCCAGCTCTGGCCCACTGCTCCCTGGGGTTGGGGGTGGGGCAGCCACTGGTTTGCTCTCTTTTGTCTTTAGAAGCAGAACAGCCTCACATGTAAATGTCATGGGTGTCCAAACACTGGCAGGGACTGTTCTAGATTAAAGAAGACTAAAACCAAATGACAACTACATGTAATGCACGATCCTCAATTCAATCCTGGATATTAACAAACAGGTAAAAATAAGGTATAATAAGATAGTAAGCGAGGGCAAATTAGAATTAGGCTAACATTAGTGCATTGCTGTCCTGGCTCAGGCTGCCGTAACTCAGCTGGGGTTCGCTGCGGCCGGTGCTGATTTCTCAGTCTGGACACTGGAAGTCCCAGAAGAGATGGCTGCCCACAGGGTGAGGACCCTCTGCCTGGCTGGTGGCGCCCAGAGAGGGAGCTCTGGTCTCCTCTTCTCTTGAGGGACCTCACCGCCAGGCCCTCACCTGAGCCTAATCACCCCCCAAAGGCCCCAGCTCTTAACACCGTCATGTTGGGGGTCAGGGCTGCAAGATGCTGTCAACGAAAAAGAACCCAAACTCTGTAAAATAATTCGAAGAAGTATATTCTGAGCCAAATATGTATGATCGTGGCCTGGAGCCACGCCCAAGGAGCTTTGAGCAAGTGGTAACTCTGTGGTTGGGTTACGGTTTGGCTTATACATTTCAGGGAGACAGGAATTACATGGAAATTCATAAATCAACATGTTAAAGGCGTACACTGGTTGGCTCCAAAAGGCAGACATTTTGAATTGGGGCTTACAGGTTATAGGTGGGTTTAAAGGCTCTTTGATTTGTAATTGGTTAAAGAAATGAAACTTTGTCTAAAAGCTTAGAATGTTTTAGGTTAAGATAAGGAAGTCCGTTAATCAGAGACAAGCCACCGGACATATACTCCCACTCAAGTGACCCATTAAGTAAATTGGGGACCTGCAGGTGTGGTGCAAGCGTTGTCTTGCATGGCCTTAGGCCTGGTAATGAGTCATAAAGAACATCGCCAAGCAGGGAGGGGGCATGGCCAGTGGTGTCTCACCTCCCTTCTCATGGCCAGAAACTCAGTGTTTTGGTATTTCTGGGGTCCCTTGGCCAAAAGGGGGTCCATTCCATCAGCTGGGGGACTTAAGATTTTATTTTAGTTCAGGATATAAATTTTGGGGTGACACATTCAATCCACAACAATTACGAGTATCGGTGTTAAATTTTTCAGGTGTGGGATGTTTCAGAGCCTCTCGACGGAGGGGCGGAAGACAGTCACAGCACCTTGTGCCGCTGCAGGGGAGGTCTGGCATGTCCCAGGTCAGGGAGATGCTGAGGGGAGCCTCGGGGTGGGGTGCAGGTGGCAGAGGGGGTGTCGCATCTGGATTTGTCTTGGAGACAGAGCAGACGGGGCCTGCTGATGGACGGTAGTCCACAGTCATCTGCTGCAGGACCCGTGGGCGTCCTCAGGCCATGCCGTGACGTCTGTGTCACTGGCACATGGCCCATCCCAGGCCGGCTTCCAGGGGCAGGTGCTCGGGGAGGGGCTTCCAACCCAAGGAGAGTCGGGCAGACCCTGGGCCCTGTGCTCAGGCTGCTGGGGACTGCGGGGCGGGGCAGGCTGTGCGCTTTCCCCAGCCTGGGCCAACACACCCCAAGGTGCTGTTAAATCACAGCGTTTGCATACTCCCTCTTAGACCCTGAGCAGGGTGGGTGACAGTTTTGAGAACCTGCTGCCACCAGGCAGAGGCTTTAGTTGCTTCTCTGGCGCTCCTGGGCAGACTCCTGGGTGGCCAGTGCCCGGTACGTAGTAAGAGTGCACCCCTCTCAGCCCAGCAGCTGAGCCCAGTGTCTGGCCTGTGCCTGGCACGCAGAAGTTGTGTGTTTTCCCGACACACAGCGCCCAGAGCTGCCTGGGGCCCAGACGGTGCAAGGCAGTGGCTGCGCTGCTCCCCTCGCTGACCGGGGCACTGGCCACAACTCATGCAGGAAGCTCAGCTGGGGCAGGCCGGACCCCCAGCCTGGTACCTACACCCTCCCTGAGGTCCCCTGAGCTGCTCTTAGAGCACTCCTCTGTTGACGGAGCCTGCAGACACAGCCCCGAAGCCACGGGGGCATCGGAACCTTCTTCCTGTTGCAGAAATTCACAGGCCAGCCGCCCACTGGGCCAGCAGGTTCAGGGAGACGTACTCGCAAACGAGGGGGTACCTCCATAAGAGGCTGTGGTGCAGGAAAGCAGTGAGAAGGGGCAGCAACCAGAGGGGCCACACTGTTCAGGCAGGAGGTGCAGGGTGGGAACAGCAGCGGGAACAGCATGTGCACAGGCCTGGAGGCAGGAAGACTGTCCCGAGGCGTCTAGGGAGAGTCAAGGGAAGCAGGCAGAGGGCTGGTGCAGACACCAGATCGCGCAGGATGGGGCTGTCACCCAGGCACAGGCGCAGAAGCAGAGGCACTGGCATCGAGGAGGAGGTGGGTTCTGCAACACGAAGGGCTGGGTGGCCCGACCGTCCTGTGAACACCAGCAGCGGCTCAGTATCCCCCAACCCACATCCTCTTATTTTTGCCACACTGAGGCCACGTGGATTTAATGAGTTAATTCCCCAAATTACTGAATCAATACCTAATTACAACCACACACAATTCTGACAGCCCTGGGAGCCGAAGTCTGTAATCACCACATTTGCGGCAGGAAGCTGAGGTTCAGAGAGGTGACGTCACTAGTCCGCACACGTGGCTACAAGCTGCTGCGTTCAGAGGGGTCGGGATCTGTTGCCCGAGATGCTCACAAACCAAGAAGGGGCTGCAGGGTGGGAGGGACATGGACTAATAGCTCACAGCCCTGCAGACTGCACCCTGGATCCTGCCCCTGTACCCCTGCAGTTCTGCACCCTACACGCCACGCCCCTTCAGCCCCGCAACTCTGGACCCTGCACCCTGCATCCTGTACCCTGCACCCCCACAGCCCCGCACCCTGCACTTCAGCACCCTACAACTTTGTGCCCTACACCCCTGCACCCTGCACCCTACACCCCTGCACCCTGCACCCTACACCCCTGCACCCTGCATCTCCTGCTCCAGCCTATTTTTACACTCCAGGAAGGTGCCCCCAGAGGCACATAATCAATCCCCTCTGGGAGCCGGGGCTGGGAGCAGCAGGAAGGCGTGACGGCCCTTCATCCTTCTCCATTTAAGGCAAACTTTAGGGGAGTGTGGGCTGGACAGGGCTTGGAACTGAGCTTCCATTGCGGCCTGGGCTCTGGGGGCTGCCGTGGGAAGGGGTGGGGGAGGAGACTGGCCCCTTGCAGGGCAGTCCCTGTGGGGGTAGATTTCCACTGGGACAGGAAGGTGATGGTTTCGTATGGATGAGATCAAAACTCCTGTATGGATGAGATCAAAACTCCTGGGACTCTGCTGGTGACAGACCGTGAATCACAGAGGCCCAAGAAGGGTTTGGAGAGCAGGGATGGGGTGGTTGGGGTGGGGTGGTGGTGCAGAGAGCCCTGGGGACCAGAGCCCGTGGAGGGGTGTGGGGGGCGGAGTGTGACGTCAACAGCCATGAAGGCAGCAAGGGCTGAGCCCTTGCTGCCTTCATCCCCCCGCTCTCACACCCCCACTCCCGCTCACACACACTCACACGCATTCATACTCTCTTACATGCACACACACTCATTCACACACTCACACTCACTCATACACACACTCATACCTATACCAACACACACTCATACACACTAACACTCACTCACACCCACGCATATTTACACACTCACATGTAAACCTACTCACACACAAACCTACGCACATACTCTCACACTCACTCATACATGTACTAACACTCCCACACTCTGATACACACACTCACACCTGCTCACACACCAGCTTACATAAGTACACACTCATACTCACACTCTCACACCCACACACTCATATACACACACGTGAGCCCTGAGTCCCCAGGGCTCACGCACACTCTCACACTCATGCATGTAATAACACACACTCTCATACATACTCTCCCTCACACCCACGCACACCCACGCACTCACACATGCACTTATACTCTCACGCACACACTCATAATCACACTTGCGCACTCATACGTACGCACACTCACACACACTCACATTCTCACACTTACACACCTACACACACTCACACACTCACATACCCCACCGCCTCTGCTGCCAGTCAAGGCAGACACAGAATTGGCATGGGACACCCTCCAGGCCACCCGACCCCTGAGCCCCCCGGGAACCCGGCTAGCCAAGCGCATGGGGGCCGCTGCCTCTTCATGTTCTCGTCCACCAGCAGAGCCACAGCCCAGCCCATCGAGGCTTCGGCCAGCATGAGGGACGGTGGCTGCCTGGCAGGTGGCAGACTCCCGCCCCTAGGTGGGGGACCCGCAGCCTCCTCTTGCCAGCGGGCACTGCGGGTGGAGCCCGAGCTGCACTCTTTGGGTGCTTGGGGCTGCGTGTGAGTCCTGGGCCTGGAAGGCAATGGAGCACTGGGCAGGTGACCGTGTAGCCAAGGAGGGGAGGAGGGCAGCACTATCCCTGCAGAAATGTAAAAACTGGCTGTCGGGCTGGTCAGATGTCTAGGGGCCCTTGGGTGCTCCACGTGTCTCAGGAGCAAGGTGCCATCTCCTTGCCAAAAGGCTCCTCCTCCCCCGCCTGGGTACCAAGCCCAGCCCCCAAGCTGCCCGACCCTGGGACTCTCCTGCCCACCTGAGAGGGACTCTGCCTGCAGCCTGGGGCCAGCCAGGAAAGAGGGGCTGTGATCGGGGAGTAGTCACACAAATGTCAGAAGGACAGAGAGACCCTGAGATGGCGACTGCAGGCAGCGCTGCCGCCCTCGGGCTGGAGTGGCAGCAGGGGCTCGCAGGGCTGCAGGAGGGCACCTGAGTGCTGGGGGCTGTGGCCCAGACTGCCTGGAAGCCCCTGCCCTGACCACCAGCAAGGACCGGCCAGGAAAGCAGGGCCAGGCTGGGGGAGTGACAGGGCTGGTTGTGGGGGGGCCAGGGATGGGGCTGGGGTCACAGCTGTCTGTCCACTGCTGCTGGGAGGACACCACAGGGCTGGAGCAAAAGGAAGACCCCTGTTCCCTCCTCCTTCCTCCCCCTCCTCCCTCCCTTCTCCCATTCCCCTTTTCCTCCTCCCTGCTCCCTGTTTCTCCCTCCTCTCTTTCCCTCCTGCCTCCTCCTTTCTTCCTTCTCCCTGCTCCATCCTCCTCCCTCCCTCCTCCTCCTCCCTCCCTTCTCCTTTTCCCTCCTCCCTCCTCCTTTCTCATCAGGCTCCTCCTCCCTTCTCTCTGCCTCCTTTCAGGGAGAAGCCAGGGGAAACAGACCCACCTCCCCGCCCCTGCTCTTGGAAATCAAATCCTCACCTGGTCAGGACAGGGACCCCACCATCACCAGCGGCTCCCTCCTTGGCCACTGCAGACACACAGGGAGGATGAACAGGGGCTGGGACAATGTTCTGGGAGAAGTGGCCTCCCCTGCCTGCCTGCCTCCCCAGGAGGATCCTGGGCCTGGGGTTACGGGGTCACCCCAGCAACCTTTGTGCCCCCTCAGGCATGTGCTGGGCACTCAGAGCCAGGAACTGCCAGGCAGCTATTATCAGCCCATCTGCCAGAGGAGGAAACTGAGGCTGAGGCAGCCTGTCCAGGGCCAAGGAAGTGTCACTCCCACTGTCCCGCCCGCCCCACCTCGCGGTGGCCTGGTTGCACCTCTGCCCACCCGATGACCGATTAGCCAGGCCATTGTGCAGGAGGGGAAACATCTTCGTGTTTCATTTCCTCTGCATTGTGGGGA
The DNA here is from genome assembly GCF_040939455.1 of Microcebus murinus. Classification (NCBI taxonomy): domain Eukaryota; kingdom Metazoa; phylum Chordata; class Mammalia; order Primates; family Cheirogaleidae; genus Microcebus; species Microcebus murinus. The sequence goes on along the minus strand of NC_134119.1, from coordinate 48,348,204 downwards.
GATGGCCTGCTCCCCCTCTGCGGTGGGGTGGCTATTACAGTTGCCACCGCCTGGGCTGGAAATACGCCCGAGACGACACTTCCCTTAGTGAGCCCAGCACTGGGGAACAGTGGAGAGTGGCTGGCTGTGGGGCCATGAGGCCGCGGGAGTGGGGTGGGGGCCAGGGCGGCCTCCCCTCGTCCCTGCCGCCCCGCCTGCTGGCCCCACTGCAGAGCTGCGGCTCCAGCAGCACAGGAACCCCCGGTGCAGGCGGGACTTGCGGGTGTCCAGGCCCCGCCGCCCTCACCCCTTTCCTGCCAGGGCTGGCTTGCTGGGCGCTCCCGCCCTCTGCCTTGGATCCTGCTCAGCTGGAGCCCTCCTGGCGACAGTGCTGGAGGAATGTTTCTTGCTCTCAGAGAGACCCTGGAAGAAACAGCCTCTCCCTCCACCTCGCATGGCCACGACTGCTGCTTTCGGAGCAGCGGCAGCCGCCTTGCAGCCATGAGGGGCGTGTGCCGCTGGGGACCACAGAGGTGGGACGGGCCTGGGCCCCTCCCTTCCTGTGCCTGAGAATTCGCCGGCCCCGGGCCAGCCCCCCTCAGAACGTCCTGTAAAGTGAGGTGAGACTTAGTCCTCATGTGGGTTCCATTTTGAGATGGGTTTTCTGTTATTTGCAGCCAAAAGTATTCAGATACCCTCAGAGTCTCCATTTGCAAAAGGAGATAACAGTAGGAAAGCGTCCCCATCCTAAATAAAGGAAAATCCAGGGCCTTCCGCAGTCCTTGGCAGGGGACCCTGCTGTTAGCTGCCTCTCTCCCTCGGGCATCTGGTGGTCACCTGGTGGTCGCCTGGCTAGTTCGCCTCTCCCTGCTCCTCGCTGTGCCTCCAGCGGTGCCCGTGGTGTTCAGCCGCAGCGTCCTGGGACCCCTCGCCCCCCTCGGCCCCTGGAAAGCCAGCTGGGGAAGCTTCCTCCTGAAGAAGAGGTCTCTCCCAATATTTGACCTTTCGTATTTTTAGGTTGCACAACTAAGTGGGGTGGTTCGGTCTCGTCTGTCTGCGCCTGCTCCTCTCACCTGCATCGCGCCCTCCAGGCCCCGCGGAGCGTCACAGGGCCTCCTCCTGTTCCAGGCCGGGCAGTGTTCCATCCTGCACACCCGTCTGTCCACGGGTCCCACGGCCGCCGCGCAGCTGCCTCCGTGTCTTGACTGCTATGAACCGTGCTGCAGTGGACAAGGGAGAGCAGACATCCCTGCAAGTCGCGCTGGCACTTCCCGTTGGGGGCGACCCCGGAGCGCGAGTGTGGGGTCCCATGGCAGCTCTATTTAATTTCTTTAGGAACCTCCACAGACTGTCTGGACAGCCGCGTCATCCTAGGTTCCCGCGGTTCCCAACAGCAGGGCTTCCCTCCGCCTCGCCCTCCCACGCTGCCCTCTTGGCTGTCTCGTGACGACTACGCAGCAGGCGTGCGCTCGTCTTCTTAAACAAAGGCCGGTCAGGGGGGCACACAGTGCACAGTTTTGCCTGGCGGCCCCTTCCCTGTCAGCAGTGCCAGCTGGCAGGTGGAGAGGCGACACCTGGCAGGTGGAGAGTGGGGGCGCCCTATGGGGAGGAGGGGGCAGGAAGGAGGGGGAGTCAGGGGCCTGAGTGTGGCCCCAGCCAGCGCCGCCCCCTCGTGCGTCTCTCTCCACAGGACGGTCGTGGAGTCCCCGAGGACACCTGTCTGGGCAGCCGTGTCCTGAGCGGAGGCTGCAAGCAGGAGCCCCGACAGCCTTCCAGCACCGTGCCCTGCCGACTTCTGCCCTCCGGGTTTCCCATCCCCCAGGGGCACGGTGGGGCCAGCCCTGCCCTCGGCCACCCTCCTCCAGTGACGTCATCTGAGGGACCAGGTGGCATCAATCACCCCCTAATTGAACGAGACCCAGGATGGGCAACTGCTGACCTTCCACCTCCAGGCGCCTGGGAGAGGAGTTAATGTAATTAGGGGTGTGGGGTGCTAGGGCAGGCCAGGGCCACCAGGAGCCTTTCGGGGAGCAGAGGGGGTGCAGCAGCCTGGGACGGCCACAGCCTCTCCTGGCCTCCCCACCGCCACCTGCTGCTGACCACGCCCACCCAGGCGCAGACAGAGCGTTCTAAACACAGAGCTGCTGTGTCGCCGCACCCACCCCCACCACAATGGGACAAGGCCCTGATCCCAGAGACGCCTGGGTGTGACTCCCACACTCCAGGGCCCCAGGCTAGCGCAGGTCAGCAGGGGCTGCAAGGAGGCCCTGGGGTCCCTGGCTGCGCTGTGGAGGGGCCACCAAGGACAGAGACTTGGGGCACCCCTCCTGCCTCCTGCTCTGTCCACCCGTCTTCCAAGACTCTTGATGGAGCCCCACCCCCTCCCCGCAGCTCAGGAGCTCCCCCCAGCCCCCCGCAATACTATCCCCTTGAGCCACTGTGCTTTCCCCTGGTACCGCCGTGGCTCAGCCCTGACCCAGCTGCCCCCATGCACCCCGCCCCCGCCCCCCTATGCTCTTCAGCCAGCACAGGCTTCCGGAAACACACCCCTGGCCCTGCACTGCCACCTGTGCCCACGCCCAGCAGCTCTGCCGGGGCCTGGTGGAAGGCACAGGGCCTTGGTGGGCGTCACAGCACTGTGCTTTTGCTCGGGCTGTCCCTTCATTGGTGTCCCTTCCCCCTCCTCACCTGCTGAACTCCTATTCATCCTTCAACACCCAACTCTGGTCATCCCTGGAAAGCCCGCCCACCTGGTGGTTGTCATCATGTCCCCAGTGCAGGTGTAGGAAGCAGTTTTCACAAGGTTGCTGAGTTGGCCATGCGGGTCTCTGGGGTCCCTCTGCCTGGCACACCACACTCCTGGTTTGGACTTGCGGGATCCAGCCTCAAGCATAGGGGGAGGCAGGACATTGTGGTGGGGGGAGCTGTTCCCCACTGGCCACGGCTCCATGTGGATGGGAAGCCTCGCTCGCCACGTGGTCCCACGAGAGTCATGAGGCCACTCGGCAAAGACTGACTGCTCCCTCGTGTGACGAGTCCAGGGCCAAGAACCAGCCATTCCTGCTTCCCAAGGGGCCGCCATGTCTCGCGCCACCCTGAATGAGGGTCGCACTCAGCTCTGTGGGCTCAGAGACGCCCCTCTGTGCTGGGGGACAGGAGCCTCCAATGTCTGTCAAGTACAGGAAAGGCGGCCCCTGTGGTGGAGAGCCGGGGTGTGGCCTCCCTGGGCTGTGACCCTGGGCAAGTCACTTGACCCCTCTGGTCCCCTGAAGACCAAAGAACATGAACCCTGCCAGCCTCTGGGGACATGGTGACACACTGCAGAGGTGACCAGGCTGCATCTGCCCACAGGTCGTGGGTCACCTCATTTCTGGCCCCCGTCAGTCCCTCGTCCCCTCTCAGGAGGGCCCTTGCCCAGACTCCGTCGCCTCCCCGGCACTATCTCCTGGTCTCTGAATGGAAATAAACCCAGAGCCACTCGTCTCCTCCTCTGCAGACGGAGCGACCTGGGTTTCACAAGGACAGTGTCCAGTGGCCCGAGTGGGAGAGGAGGAGCCTGGCCGGGATGTGTGCAGGGTGGGGTGTTCTCTTCTCCTTCCCCGGGGTCCCCATGCTGGGGCTGATGTGGCCTCACTCAAGCCTCAGGACAGTCACAGATGGGCACTGCGCCCTCTCCCTCTGCCAGGTCTGCTGGGCTGCATTGTCTCCCCTGCCAGGCCCAGGAGCAGGCCAGGCCGGCATGTGGGGTCCCGCCTCCCTGCTGCTGGCCGGTGCCCCGAGGTGACCTCTGCCGAGGAGGGTCCCGGATGCTGGCCGTGTGGACCCTGGGGAAGGGCCCCCATGACTCTCAGCTCCCGATACCCACAGCCCTGGCCCACCCTCAGGCTGGGCTCGCACACCTGAGGACCCCCCACTGCGGGCAGCCTGTCCCAGCTCTAGAAGTGCCCCTGCCACCTCCAGGAGGTGCCCGCAGAGCTCCCCATGCAGGTCCTCCCGGGGCTGCAGGAGCCCATGGCCCCCTCTTCCAGGGAAGAAAGGAGGGAGTGACTTCGCCTGCCCATCTCCTGGGGAAAGGCCCTGGCACTGTGGCTGCCATCACTGGGTGGCATGTCCTGGTCCCCAACCCAGGCACTGTCCTCTGCGTCCAGTCTGGGTGGCCCGGAATGAGCACAGTGCCCAGAGGTGGTAGCCTGCCTGGCTGTTGAATCCCTCCCTTAAGGGACATCCTCCCCAGAACGTTGCTACATCCCCTCACCCCAACAAGCTGCCCGGGCCATTCCTACTGACCCACCCACAGCGTGGCTACCCGGGGCCTTTTCCCCATCCTGTAGGCCAGTCAGGGCTTATTTCCGCAGGCACAGAAGGCTTCCTGCATCCCCGGGCTCCTGGGCTGACAGAGAGTGTGCAAGCTGGCCTGCTAGAGACAGGTGGGATGTGTCCCACATGGAGACAGGTGGGGATGTCTCCCAGGTAGAGACAGGTGGGGTATGTCCCAGGTGGAGATGGGTGAGGTGTGTCCCAGGTGGAGACAGGTGGGGGTGTGTCCCAGGTGGAGATAGGTGGGGTATGTCCCAGGTGGAGATGGGTGAGGTGTGTCCCAGGTGTAGGCAGGTGGGGTGTGTCCCAGGTGGAGACGGGTGGGGTGTGTCCCAGGTAGGGAAGCAGCATGATGCCTGCAGCCCCATTTGAAGTCATGGCCACCCAGAGGTGGCAGGAGGGATGCTGGGCTGAGAGGTGGGGACTTTATCAGGAAGACCAGAGCCAGAGGATGGGCTGCCACAGCCAATCACTGGATACGGGGAGGGTAAGGCGAGCTGGGTGGTTGGGGGAAGGATGAATCCACTATTCCAACTCAGGTGATAGTTGGAGCCCTAACACTCCCTGGGTTTCTGGGGCTAAGGCCTCAACTTTCCGTCAAGGGGTAGGAGTGGTCACGCACGGAGTCACCAGCTCCTTCAGGAGCCAGGGCTGGGCTTGACTCCTCAGAGCCTTCCTGGTGGTTGCAAAGAGCCTTTGGTCAGCCCCTCGTCCAGCCTTGCTTGAATTCCCCCAGAGCCAGGAGACTTACTACCGAGCCACCTCCATCACTGCCATGGAGGCAGGAGGTGAGGCCCAGCGGGGCGGGCCGCATGGAGGGGTGGCAGGGGTGGAGAAGAGAAGCAGGAGGGTAGCAAAGCTGGGACCGTGGGAATGGGTAGTGGGAAGATGCCAGGCAGCAGGTTGGGCCCACCCTGTTTGCCCAGATAGACTCTTTCCAACTGACACCCCTGGATTCACGTCCTGGGGCTGCCGGAACAAAGCCCCACAAACTGGGGGCTTCAAACAGCAGGTATTGATTTTCCCAGTTCTGGAGGCCGGAAGTCGGAGATCAAGGTCTCAGCAGGACCTGCTGCCCCTGTGGGCTCTAGGGAGGGCCGGCCTTGCTCTCCAGCCCTGGTGGCTGCAGCAGTGTGGCGGTCCTGGTCTGGTGGCTGCACCACTCCACTCTCTGCCTCCGCTGTCCCTGGACCTTCTCCCTGCGTGTTTGTCTCTCCTTGTCTTATAAGGACAGCAGCCCTGTTGGAGGAAGGCCCACCCTTATCAAATATGACCTTATTTAACGTAATTAATTACATCTGCAGAAACCCTATTTCCAAATAAGATCCCTTTCTGAGGTTCCAGGAGAGACATGAATTTGGGGGGGACACAGTTCAGCCCAGTATACTGGCTAAAGACTTGGGGGCCTCCTGGGCTGGCCTTGGGGCAGGAGAGAGGCCTGGGCCCTGTGGGTGCAGCCCAGGGCACCCTCGGCAGGCTCTGCAGACGTTTGTGAACCCACCAGGAGGGAGATACATGATCGTTGCCCTTGAGGGACAGCCCTGACATAAGGTCCCTGGGGGGGGACATGAGTAGAAGTGGCGATGCCCTCGTCCTGCCTGGGGAAGTCGGGGGTCTCTTAGGGCCTTGGAGGTGAGGACGGACGTCTGTGGGCATCCACAGCTCTGGGCTGGGTCACAGTCTGCACTGTGGCCACCCACTGTGCTGGCCACTCTGACTGTCAAAGAGCAGAGTAGCCAAGCCTCCTGCAATGCATTCTGGAACTTTCTGCCTTGGAAAACATTAACTCTTCAACTTTGTTCCTTTCCTCTGGGAAAAAGAATGGCCGTTGTGTTGCTCCAAAGCTGGGGAACAAAGCCTTTATCAACACGTCATCCTCCACTTCCGTTTCCTGGGCTCCTGCCAGATTGTGTCATGGCCTCACTGTCCTTGAACATTCTCATGTTTAACCTGTGGGTCACCACTTGCTCAGCATGACAAGAGAGGAGCTGTTTGCTGTCCTTACTGTCAGCTCTGAGGCTGTCCTCTGCCAAGTCAGAAGACCCGTGGTGAGCCCTCTGACGCATCTGATTCTATGGAATGCAGATGAAGTTGGGGGCGTGCACAGGCCCGTTGGCAGGGGAGCAGCAAAAATGTGCACCAAAAGCTTCAACCAACCAGGCTGGGCCAGACCCCGTCAGGCCCAGGTGGCATTTCACACTCTCAGTGTCCCCTCACCCCAGGGACTCTGTTACCCTCTGATTGCCCAGGTCCAGCTCAGGAGCTAACTCTGCTACCATCTCTGGGGATGGGGTCCTCCTTCAGTCCATGGCTCCATTTATCTACTCATCCATCCACCATCCATCTACCCACTCATCCATCCATCCACCCATCCACCAATCCACCCATCTATCCATTCATCCATCAATCCATCCATCCATCCATCCATCCATCCATCCATCCATCCTTCCTTCCTTCCATCCATCTATCCATCCATCCATCCATCCATCCATCCATCCATCCATCCTTTCTTCCTTCCTTCCTTCCATCCATCCACCCACCCATCCACCCATCCATTCATCCATCCACCCATCCTTTCACCCATCCATTCATTTATCCATCCAGCCAGCCACCCAGACACTGTCCATCTACCTACCCACATAGCTAACCATTCATCCACCTACCCATCCATCCATCTACCCACCATCCATCTACCATCCTTCCATCTTTCCACCCATTCACACATCCATCCACTCACCCATCCATCCACCCACCAATTCATTCATCATCTAATCACAATGTTTTCTTTTTTCAACACTCATTTTTAAACGAGCATTTATTAGAGATCTATGTAGCAATACTAATCTCTGCATCACAATACAAAATCTTTCTTTATAATTTATTTCATTTCTTTTACTTAATCTTCACAACAACACTAAGTATGTGGCAGAGATGGTGAGTTGCCTTGTCTTCCTGGGCAAGTAGCTCTGTGGCATTTCCTAGCCACCCTTGGAGTTCTCTGCAGCCCCGTGGCTGAGGTCTGGCCAGAGGAAGGGGAGAGCAAATGAGGCCATTTCTGGGCTAAGGCTTTGAAGAACCTACTCCAGGTTCTCCTTTGCCCCTCCCCAGCTGGATGCAGGTGATGATGGGTCCCTGAGAGGGGCAGAGCCACAAGGTGACAGTGAGGGCTCACAAGTCCCTGCCGGAAGATGCTGCCCACCAACCAAGAACATCCACCAGGGAAGGTTTTACAAGCAAGAAACAAGTACCTGTGCTCTTTGAGCCAGAATGTATTTGGGGGCTTACACTTAGTGTAGCCAAACCTACTTTAGCAGAATTAGGCAGCATTACCCTCGGCACACAAAAGAGGGACCTGAGACCACAGGTCACACAGCTGGGTGGCAGGTGGCTAGGACCCCAGCCTGGTCTGCTGTAGTCACGTTCCCTCTACCAGCCCCTGAGCACCTCCTGTGCCCCAGGCCCTGTGCCAGGTGGGGACCCAGAGATGACAGGGCACTGTCCCCACCCCCAGGAGCCCTCAGCTTCATGGGGAGACACACAGAGACCTGGCCGGCTCATCTCTGCATTTCCAGTATCTTCCGCACCTGCCGTGTTATGGCCTCTGGGAAGTTTTCTGTGAAGAAAAGGAAAGAATTCCAGTGTCTTTCACGGAGTAGTCAGTGCTGAGTGACAGTTACCTGCTGTCTTATCCCTTTGTGCTGCTGCAAAGAATACCTGAGGCTCACAGCTCTGCAGGCTGCAAAGCAGCGGGCCGGCAAGGTCTCCAGGAGCCGCCACCCTGGGTCAGGTGACGGGAGCCGTGTGCAGAGGTCACATGGAGTGGGGGTGCTAGGTTCTTGTTAATAACTAGCTCTTACAGGAATTAACAGAGGGAGAACTTACTCCCCTGCTGCAGGGAGGATTAATCCATTCACGAGGGATCCGCCGCCACCACCGAGGACATCCCAGGGGGCCCCGCCTCCAACACGGGATCAAATTGCCACAGGCGCTTGGAGGGGCAACCTCTGTGGCTCTGCTCTTTGATAGGCCGGACACTAAGTCTGTCATTTTCAATCACAGCACTCGCGTTACCAAAGACGGGGCCTTACCCGCCAAACTGGCTTCCCAGCAGGGTCATCGGGACTCTCAGACTCTCCCTGGGCTCTACCGTGAGCCGGGCTCGCTGTCTGCGAGGGCCCACAGAACCAAGCGGGGCGGGGCTGAGCAGGTGCACACAGGGCCAAGTCCCCCCCAGATGTCCTTCATGGGGGTCCCCAGATATGCTCCCAGAGGACCCGGAAGGGTCCACATTCTCACCATAAGCAGGACCCTCACACAGGGAGGTGGGCAGAGCGACAGCAGCCCCCGAGAGGAGGGCCAGAGGGTCCCACGCACCTTCCCAGGGCAGGCCTGGCCTGGCCCTGCGGCCAGGGAGCACCGCAGCACAGGCTCTTCTGGAACAGGGAGCCCAGCCCCACCCCCACCCGTCCTACTCCGCAGACCACCCAACACACGGGCGTTTATCTCCGAAGCAAGTGAGGAGTCCTGGTCTGGGCGTCCCCAAAGCCCGTCAGAGGCAGGCTCTGTGTGCGCACGTTTCCTTGGGCGGCGAGGAGAGCGGCGTGGGGCGTGGGGAGGAGAGGGCGGCGGGAGGGGGCGGGGTCCCGCTCGGCGCCCTGCTGCGATTCCCCGCGGCTGCTGCAGCGAAGCACCCCGACTGGACGGCTGGGAACAGCAGCTCTGCCCTCTCCACTCCCAGAGGCCGGAAGTCCCAGATGAAGGTGCCTGGGCCCGCTCCACTCAGCAACCCCAACCCCGTGACCCCACGGCGCCAGCCGCGAGGCCCACACGCTGGGGATGAAGTCACGGAGGGGCCTGGCGCCAGCATGGATTTCCGAACATCAAGGTGCAATTTTTGGAAAGGTCATAAAACATTTAAGCAATTGACGGAGGGAAAATATTGAAGATTTCGTCAGCAATTTCTCGCCTATTTCACTTACGTTAACTTTTTAATTAAAATCGACTGCTCGAGGCTTTCCAGTGGAAGGAAGTTTCACTTCCTCTCCTGGAGGGAGTGCACAGGGGACTCCTGACCCAGAGAACCTTCTGGAGAGGAGGGGATAGGGCCAGAGGTCAAAGGGGGCCAGGTGTGGACCACAGGTGCTGCCAGCCTGGAGCAGGTGAGCCCTGGGGCGGGTGGGCGTGGTTGGGGAGGGTCCTCCCGCCCACCGTCAGGGGCTGTCTCAGCTCCCCTCAGCCAGCCGGCCTGCCGCAGAGCACTGTCTCCCGCCCTCACCGTTGGGGTGACAGGTGAATCCTCCCTTCCCCACGTCTTCAACTCCAGTGACTTGTGTAGGTCTCCGCTCAGTGCTGACCTCACTGCAGCATGCCTCCCCTCAAGAGCCTGCGATGGCTCCCCATTGTTCAGGATGAACTCCCAGCTCCTTAGCATGGTTCTGCCCCTTGGGAGGTGTGTGACCCCAGGTACTTTACTCAACCTCTTGGTGCCTCAGTTTCCTCTTCTGTAAGATAGGACTAATGATAGACCCCCTCAAAGGACTGGGTAAGAGTGAGGGGAGCTTGTTCGTGAGCAGGCCCAGCAGGGGCCCAACACAGGCTACAAGCAGCCCCATGACCTTGGCCTCGTCACTGGCATGGCCTGGTGCTCACGGAGCCCTGCACCTGATGCCACCGTCCCCAAAGCACCTAACAGGTCCCCAACCCCCCGTGCCCCAGCCACCACACTTGAAGCCCACTGCTCCCTCCCCTGGCACTCTCCCCCTGCCCCCGGCCTGGCCCAGGCTGTACCAACTACAGCACAGAGGTCAGGGAGCGAGGAGCGGGAGGGGAGGGAGACAGGAGACAGAGACATGCAGAGACAGATGCAGAGAGATAGGGAAACCAAGTTGCAGGGACAAGAGGCACACAGATATGCAGAGACAGAGAGACACAGAGAGATAGAGACAAGACACAGGGCCAGGGGAGACAGGACGAGACAGAGGCACTTGGCTGCAGAGGGGTCCTTGCCTGGCCTGCCGCCCGCGCCGCCCAGGGCTGTGCAGCCTTAAACTCAGGGAGGCCACGTCCCATGGGGCCAGAGCCCTGGGCATCAGACAAGAGTGATTGTGGCACAAGGGGGGTGGGGAGGCGCAGCTGTGGGGCCAGGCCCTTGACACAAAATGCCCCCTGCAGGCTGCACCCGGCCTCACCTGCCCGGGACGGGGCAGTGGGCTCCGTGGGGGCACCACGTGGCTGTGGTGACTGGGATGAGCCTGGCGAAGCCCTCGGGCAGGAGGTGGGAGCTGGGTCCTGGCCTACCTGGCCCCCACCTCCCGCAGCCCCTCTGTGGAGAAGCCACCCTCTTGAGTGGCAGCTCCGGTGGGCAGGAGGCCTGGTTTGCCACGGAGAACCAAGAGTCCCCGGTATGCCCGGTGGAGTGGAGACTCTCAACTGGCGCCGTACAAAGCTGCACCGAGTCGTGTCCTGGGATCCAGAGCAGGTTCCGCAGGCCCCGAGGGCAGGCTGGGGGCGGGGCTGGGGAGGGACTACAGACATGCCACCTTTGGGGCACAGGGTCCCGGTGGGGGGACACAGTGGGGGGGCTGGCCCTTACTGTCACCCACTCGGGCACAGTCACAGCTGGCAGGCTCACACAGCAAGCACCTATTTACCGCCTGCCAGCCCCGCCTGGCACGGATTCCCCTGCGCTGGGCGTGTCGTGGACGGAAGGCCGTAACTGGACACAGGCCGCACGCTGGGGAATCACGATCCCATTTTACTGACGAGGAGACTGAGGCGCAAAGGCAGCTCGGGCCAAGTCTCTCAGGCCTCCTGGGGGGCCCAGATCCCAGCCCGGCCTCTGTTTGGAGAAATGGAGGCCGAGGGCCCAGGTGCAGCTGTCCTCAGTGCAGGGAGAAGGCAGCTGCCGGAGCAGCCGGAGCAGCCGGGGCATCGGGGCCCTGCCGGCTGCACTGGGGGGCTGGCCTCCTGCCCGTGTCCTCCCTAATGGAGAAGGATGCTGCTGACCGCATGGGGGGGGGTGAGTGCCTGCCTCATGGGGAGTGGCATGTCCAAGCACCCTGCAGGGTTGTCACCACCTCCGCTCACCTGTGCTCCCAGCCGTGTGTCCTGAGTACCTGGGCTCAGCAGGCCTGCAGGTCACCCCTGGGCAGGGAGGGCAGACAGACGGGTGGAGGGTGGGTGGGCAGGAGGCCAGCTGCAGGGAGGACCTGCCCGTTCCTCTTGTCCGCAGCCTCTGAGGAGGCCGTGCTGCTCGGTCCAGGCCCAGCTCCCTGCCCTCCCGGACCACCACCCAGGGCCAGCCTGGGAGCTCGAGTGTTCACAGTGTCCCCCACACCTGCTGTGTGCCAGGCCCTGTCCTGGGGGGCTGAGATGGGCCAGATACGACCTGACCACTCAAGGGCTGTTCGGGACAGGGGTGGTGGAGCCCGAGGGGGCAGGGTGGCGCACCGCACTGCACACCCTGCGGGACATCAGATGCCACACGTAGGTTTGTCACCAGTCTCCCAGCAGACAGCTTGAGCTGTTTGGAGGGAAAGGCACCTTTTCCTAGTTTGCACAATGGCCCCAAAGGCTCTGCATCTGCCAAGGAGGCGGTGGCCCAGCCTAGGGTCGTGGGGTATTTTCTGGAGCCAGGCCCTGAATCAAAGGGGCTGGGGATTGCTGGGCCGTCCTGCCGCCCCCAGGGCTGGGCCGTCCCACTGAGGGGTGTGGGAAGGGCCTGTGCCCTCTTTGGGGTATGAACTGGAACATCCCCCTTCGGCCTAGGCAGATCTGAGGGCTGCCCCAGGGCAGGGTCACTCTGGGACAGCTACGGCACCTCCCGGCCAGGGCCCCTCCCAACCAGGGCACTGTCTTACGTACCTGAGGGTGGCCACCCCCTTATGGGGGTCCCTGGCCTCTCCTCTCGCCCCTCGCCCCCAAGGCTTTGCACTCCCAGCCCTTCCGCCCCCATGCTGCCTCCACCCATGGGTGTGTTTGATTTAACTGCTTTAGCGGGGCCAGGCCAACACCTTCTCGTGTGAGCGCATGCCGGGGAGGTTGACTTTGGATGGGCCACCGCCCACGAAGGACAGTCTCCAAGAGTCCCTCGGCACCTCTGGAGCCTGGCCTGGCAGGAACCTCCTCTGGGGACAGTCTGGCGGGGCAGCGAGAGTCTCAGAGGGGACAGAGTGGGGGCATGAGGGGAAGAAGACAGCCTGGGGGAGATGACACAGGGAGAAACTGAGGAAGGCGGGGGAGTGGAGTCTGGCCAGGAGGCGCAAAGCTAGACGGGCCACGTGTGGACCCAGCTGCTGCTGCTCGGAGCTACCCTGGTAACTCCTGAAGAAACTGCCCCAAAACGCGAGAAGCAGGAAAAACGTCAGCTTTGTCGTGACACCAGCCACGGGGCTGTGCTGGCACTTACTGGTCCGTGACTGAGGACAAGGTTACCTCTCAGAAGCCTGCTTTCTTTGCCATGGAGCGGGGCGTGCCACCCGCTCATCAGCGCTGCCGCTAGAATCACTTTGTTAAACCACAGATTTACTTTTTAGAACAGTTTCCTATTTACAGAAAAATCGAGAGGACAGCAGAGTCCCCCATGTGCCCCACTGGCTCCCGTTGCTGGCTCCTCACGCTGGTTGCGATGGCCAGACCGACACCGACACGTAGCTGTTGGTACTGCCCAAGGCCCAACTTCACCCGACTCCCTTAGCCTCTCCTTGACGTCCCACCCGGACACCACGTCACACCGAGTCGTCACGTCTCCTGGGGCTCCTCTTGGCCGCGACAGTTTCGCAGATGTCCCCGCTTTTCACGGCCTTGACCGATCGGAGGACTGCAAGGGTCTTGTAGACCGGGACTGTCTCCTGCTCAGGCTGGGCCTGTGGGCGTTGGGGAGGAGGAGCACAGAGGCCAGTGCCGTCCCCGTGGCGTCCTGCCAAGGGCACACTCTGTCACGGGGTTATGTCAGACTCCTGGTCAGAAACCGCGCACGTGAGAAAAGAGTGGAGTGAAACGTTTAACGTGTTCTAAGAGAAATCCACCAGCCTACAATGCTGCTCCCTGAGAAATTGCCCATCAAAAGCGAGGGAGAGCCGGGCGTGGTGGCTCACGCCTGTAATCCTAGCACTTTGGGAGGCTGAGGCGGGCGGATTGCTCAAGGTCAGGAGTTCGAAACCAGCCTGAGCGAGACCCCGTCTCTACCAAAAATAGAAAGAAATTAATTGACCAACTAAAAATATATATATAAAAAATTAGCCGGGCATGGTGGCGCATGCCTGTAGTCCCAGCTACTCGGGAGGCTGAGGCAGTAGGATCGCTGAGCCCCGGAGATTGAGGTTGCTGTGAGCCAGGCTAATGCCACGGCACTCACTCTAGCCTGGGCAACAAAGTGAGACTCTGTCTCAAAAAAAAAAAAAAAAAGCGAGGGAGAAATATGAACTCCGACAATCAAACAACAGCGAGTTCCTTTCCCTGCTCCTTGTCTTAGGACACTTACAGAGGCTGGACCTCAGGCCCGGGGAGCGGCTCCCACGCAGGAAGGGGGTGGGAGAGCCCGTGCGGCACAGGGCCGGGGCGCGGCGCAGGGCCCGGGCGCGGCGCAGGGCCGGGGCGCGGCGCAGGGCCGGGGTGGCGGGGGCCTGGAGCTATGCCCGGGCGCTGGGGAGAGCACGGCTGGGCGAGTTTCGAGTCCATAGCGTACCTGGGACAGGAAAACGGTGGTAGGCGGAGCGATTATGGCCTGGACAGACACTTCCCGCCAGCACTCGGCGCAGGGCAGTTCGCCAGGTAAAGCCCCCGACCCACACTAGGAGGCGGCCCCCAGCACCCCCTCGGGCCTCTCCGACCAAGGCTGGCCCCAGCCCTGACCTCTGATGGTGCGGGTTAGCTCTGCCTGTTTTCGTGCCTGATGTCAATGCCGTCGGGTGTCGCGACGTCTACGATACTGAAATACTGGCACGACGCCAACAGAAAGATCTGTATTTTGGTACTTAAAAGTCGTCCAATATCCTAGAACACGGGGGTGCAGAAAACCGTTATCACAGTCACAGAGAGAATGAAACCCGAGGTCACGCCTAAGTCTAGGAAGAAGAAGATGCTAGGGATGGCAGCGGAGTACATGCGCACCTCGGCTCAGACTGCCCGAGACGAAAGCACCAGGGAAAATACCACGATGAGGGGCGGGGGCTGAAAGAGGGGGCAGAGGGTGCAAAAGAGAAACTGTTCTGACAATAAAGGCTGTGAGGAAGAGCTTATTCCGGGCCACTGCAAGGGGGGCGACAACATCACAGGCAGAGAGCGAGCTCACCCCCAAAGGAGGCCAAGTGGGGCTTTGTGGCCTGGGGTGGGGTGGCAACTTCTAGGAGGAGACCAGAGGGGGCACTCCTGCTGAAGGACTCAGACTGCAGTGGGAGGAACTTGGGCGACCGTACTGGGCGACCAGGTACCAAAGGTGGGATTCTCTCTAAACTAACTGGCGGGATTCTTGCTCGGGCTGGAGTCAGCCCAGATGAACAGGGACGCCATGGAGGCCTCGTGAAGAAGAGGGCTTGGAGGAGCCTGATGCAGTTTGGCCAAGAAAAGGGTCTTTGTTAGGGGCCTCGCAATGCAAGTCCCACCAGGGGGATCAGTGGAAATTGGAGGTGGTTTGCCAGAAGGCGAGGGTAAACACCCGAGGACAGCTGGAGAGTGGAGGCTCAGGAGGGTGGGGCCCCCAGGGCACAGTTGTTCTGTTGTTATCAGTTTACCAAGATTTCACTCTCAGCCACATCTGAGTGTTAAGGACTGTCTCAGATTCAGCTGGGTCCACCAGCCAAAGGGAGGGGAGCCCCCCTGCCACACGGCTGACCCTCCCTCCCACGGATCTGGGTCCCTGCACACAGACAAACACGCACACACACACATACATGCACACACATGCACGTGGATGCTTCCCTCCCTCCCCCGCCCCCGGGCCTTTGCCGAGGCTGTGCTGGCTCTTCCTTCGCTGTCCTCGAGAGGCGGCCCTTCCGCGGGAAGCTCGGCCTCTGGGGTAGGCGGGTGCTCTCTGCTCGCCACACGCCCCGCGTGGGGCAGGGACCACAGACACCATCTGTCTCCCCTGGCGCAGGGCCCTGTCCAGAATAGGTGCTCAGTAGGTGTCCCCTAGGCTGCTGGGGCCCATGTGCCACGGCCCCTCAGCAAGGCCTGGTTGCCCTGGGGCTGCCAAGGCGGGGGCGGGGCTCAGCACAAGTTCCATCTCCCAGGGGAGTCAGGGCATTTGCAAACCATTTGCACGTCCACTTAGGAAAATGAGGTGCTACGGGGAACCTTTCCCAGTCCAGAAACCTGGCCGGGGCTGTGCAGAGGTGCTGAGGTGCTCTTCCCCCCAGGTGCGGAGCTGGGGGCCCTTGCTGCCCGGCGCGTGGCCACACGCCCTACAGGAGCCCCGGCTGCCCTGCCTGACCTGCCGTGCACTCCTGCAGGGGGCTGCTCCGCGGATCTGCAGACTCACGCGGTCCCCGGGCCAGCGCAGGCGGCCTGTGCCCGCCCAGTTCCTGCCACTTGACAGAGCTGATGCTCCCTGGACACGAAGGAGGGATGCTGCCACCTGCTGGCCACTTGCCATCAAGGCAGGGACATGCTTTCACCTGAGAACTCGGCTGGCAGGAAGGAGCGGGAGTGGGGCAAGCAGGTGAAGAAGGAGGATAGGAGGAGGATGGGAGGGGGATGGGAGAACGGGGAGGGGAGACAGGAGAGGGAAGGAGGGGGGAGGAGAAGGAAGGGGCCAAAGCTGTTGGCCAGAGGAGTCAGATACATTAATCACATCATCACAGTTCGACAAGAGAATAAAAATACATTTCAAAACCCAAGTGCCAAAATGGGTGGGCATATCCATCACTTCAAACAACTACCTTTACTTTAGGTTGGGAACATTTTGCTTCTCTTCAAGCCATTTCGAAATAAGCAATAAATTGTTGCTAACTGTAATTTCCCTGCTGTATATAATCAAGCACTGGAACTTAGTACTTCTGCCCAACTGCATTTTGGTGCCTATTCACCAACTTCTCCACATCCCCTCCCGCCCCCAGCCTCTGGCAACCGCTCCCCCTGTACCTCCGTGCGGGCCACGTTCATAGCTCCCAGGTGGGAGTGCGAGCAGGCAGTGCCTGTCTTTCGGTGCCTGGCTTATTCCACGTAACATAGTGACCTCCAGGTCCAATGCAGGATTTCATTCTTTTTACTGCTGACTAATATTCCGTTCTGTGTATGTACCACATTCCTTTATTCTCTCACCATCGGTGGACAGCGTGGGTGGATTGCACATCCTGGCTACTGTGCACGGTGCCGCCGTAAAGCCGGGCCTGCAGGCGCCTCTTCGATACATGGATTTCTTCTTTGTGGGGAATATACCAGCAGCGGGTTGTGAGATCACGGGGTAGTCTCGACTGGGTTTTCTGAGGTGCTTCCATGCTATTCTCAGAGTGGCTGTCCTACTTTGCATTCCCACCAACAGTGTTCCAGCGCCCCCTTTCTCCACATCCTCGCCGGCATTTGCTATTTTTTCTTTTTGATAAAAGCCTAACCGGAGTGGGATGATACCTCAGTGCGGTGGGGTTCGCATTTCCCTAGTGACTAGTGAGGGCCAGCATATCTTCATATACCTACTGGCCATTCGTATGTCTTCTTTTGAGAAATATCTATTCAGGTCTTTTGTCCACCTCTTATTCAAATTATTGGGGTTTTTGCCATTGAGTTGTTAGAGTTCCTTATGTATTTTGGTTATTAATGCTTTGTTAGATGAATAGTTTGCAGATATTTTCTCCCAGTCTGTAGGTTGTCTCTTCATTGTGTTGATTGTTTCCTTTGTTGTGCAGAAGCTTTTTAGCTTGGTGTCTTTTTTTGCTTTTGTTGCCTGTGCTTTTGAGGTATTACCCCCCAAATTTTTCTCAACCCAATGTCCTGTAGCATTTTCCCAATGTTTTCTTTTAGTTGTTTCATAGTTTTGGAGCTTACATTGAAGTCTGATCCATTTTCAGTTGCTTTTTGTACTTGCTGAAAGACGGGGTCTAGGTTCATTCTTCTGCATGTGGATATTTACTTTTCCCAGCACCATTTATTAAAGACTGTTCTTTCTCCAATGTATATTCTTGGCACCTTTGTCAAAAATGAGTTGGGGCCAGGTGTAGTGATTCAGCCTGTAATCCTAGCACTCTGGGAGGCTGACACAAGAGGATCACTTGAGGCCAGGATTTTAAGACTAGCCTGAGCAAGAGGGAGACCCCTTCTCTACTAAAAATTAGAAAAATTAGCCAGAGGCAGTGGTGCACACCTGTAGTCCCAGCTCTCAGGTGGCTGAGGCAGGAGGATCACTGGAGCCCAGGAGCTTGAGGTTGCAGTGAGCTATGATGACACCACTGCACTCTAGCCCAGATGACACAGTGAGAACCTGTCTCAAAAAAAAAAAAGAAAGAAAGAAAGAAAAGAAAAGAAAAGGAAAGGAAAGGAAAGGAAAGGAAAGGAAAGGAAAGGAAAGGAAAGGAAAGAAAAGAAAAGAAAAGAAAAGAAAAGAAAAGAAAAGAAAAGAAAAGAAAGAAAAGAAAAGGAAAGAAAAGAAAAGAGTTGAATGTAAGCATATGAATTTATTTCTGGGTTCTTTATTATGTTCCATTGGTTTATATATCTGTCTTTATGCCAGTCCCATGCAATTTTAGCTACTTTAGCTTTGTAGTAAAATTTAAAATCAGGTAGTGTGATGCCTCCAGCTTTGTTCTTTTTGCTCAGGAATGTTTTAGCTATCTGAGGTCTTTTGTGGTTCCATATAAATTTTAAGATTGTTTTTTCTAGTTCTTTGAAGAATGTCATTGGTATTTTAATAGGGATTGTATTACCATTGAATCTGTAGATTGCTTTGAGTAGCGTGGACATTTTAATAATATTAGTTCTTCTAATACATGAGAATGATATAGCTTTCCATTTTTTTGTATCTTCTTCAATTTCCTTCATCAGTTTTTTATAGTTTTTCTTGTAGAAATCTTTTACTTCTTTGGTTAAATTTATTTCTTGGTATTTTAATTTTTTGTAGCTATTGTAAGTTGCTCTCTTGATTTCTTTCTCACATGTTTGCTGTTAGCATATATAAATGCTACTGATTTTTATTTTATTATATTATTTTATTTTGTATTATTCTATTCTATTTCAGATGGGGTCTTGTTATTTTGCCCAGGCTGGAGTACAGTGGCATGCTTATAGTTCACCGTAGTCTCCAGCTCCTGGTCTCAAGTGATCCTCCTGCCTCCACCACCTCATGAGTAGCTGGAATTACAGGTGGATCCACTGTGCTTGATTCTGATTTTTTGTATGTTAATTTTGTATCCTGCACCCCCCCCCCTTTTTTTTTTTTTTTTGAAGCAGAGTCTCGCTTTGTTGCCCAGGCTAGAGTAAGTGCTGTGGCATCAGCCTAGCTCACAGCAACCTCAAACTCCTGGGCTCAGGCAATCCTCCTGCCTCAGCCTCCCGAGTAGCTGGGACTACAGCCATGTGCCACCATGCCCGGCTATGTATCCTGCAACCTTACTGAGTTCATTTATCAGTTCTAAGAGATTTTGGGTGGAATCTTTAGGTTTTTCTAAATACAAGATCATGTTGTTTGCAAGCAAATATAATTTGACTTCATCCTTTCCAGTTTGGCTGCCTTTTATTTCTTTCTCTTGACTAACTGCTCTGGCTAGGACTTCCCATAGGATGTTGAATAGAAGCATCCTTGTCTTGCTCCAGATCTTAGTGGAAAAGCTTCTCATTTTCCTCATTCGCTAAGTATACTATTCGCTGTGGGTCTGTCACATAGGGCCTTTATTGTCTTGAGGTATGTTCCTTCTACGCCCAATTTGTTGAGAGTTTCTATCATGAGAGAATGTTGAATTTATCAAATGTTTTTTCAGCACTATTGAAATTATCATATGGTTTTTGTCCTCGATTCTGTTGATGGGATGTATCACGTTGATTGATTTGTGTATGATGAACACTCCTCCTATCCCTGGGTTGAATCTCACTTGGTCATAGTGAAAGATCTTTAAATGGGTTGTTGAACTTGGTTGGCTGATACCCCACTGAGGATTTTTGCATATGTGCTCATCAGGGATATTGGCCTATAGTTTTCATTTTTTATTGTGTCCTTATCTGGTTTTGGTATCAGGGCAACACTGGACTTTTAGAATAAATTTGGAGTATTCTCTCCTCTTCAGTTTTTTTTTTTTTTTTAAGAATTTGAGTAGAATTGGTATTAGTTATTCTTTAAATATTTGGTAGAATTCAGCAGTGAGTCTATCAAGTCCCTGCCTTTCCTTTGATGGAAAACTTTTTATGACTGTTTCAGTCTTGTTACTCATTATTGGTCTGTTCAGGTTTTCTCTTTCTTCATGGTTCAATATTGGTAAGTTGTGTGTGTCCATGAATTTGTGCATGGCTTCTAAGTTTTCCAATTTGTTGTAGTGTAGTTGTTCATAGTAGTTGCTAACGGTCTATTGTATTTCTGTGGTAGCAGTTGTAACTTTCCCGTTTGTCTCTGATTTTATATATTTAAGTTTTCTCTTTTTTTCATAGTCTAGCTAAAGGCTTGACAATTTTGTTTATATTTTGAAAAAAACAGGTTTTGTTTTGTTGATTTTTTGTATTTTTTTACTTTCAATTTTATTTCTGCTCTGATCTTTATTATTTCTTTCCTTCTACTAATTTTGGGTTTGGTTTGCTCTTGCTTTTCTGTTACAGTTCCTTGAATGCATTGTTAGAGCATTTATTTTAGTCTTTCTACTTTTTATGTAGGTTTTATTGCTACAAACTTCCCTCTTTGTACTGCTTTTGCTGTATCCCACAGGTTCTGGTATGTTGTGTTTCCATTTAAATTTGTTTCTAGAAATTTTTAAATTTCCTTCTTAATTTCTTCATTGCTCCATTGGTTCTTCAGGAGCACGTTGATTAGTTTCCACATATTCACACAGTTTCCAAATTCCTTTTATTGCTGATTTCTAGTTTTCTTCTGTTGTGATCAGATATTTGGTTTCATTTCAACTGTTTTTTAATTTGCTGAGACTTGTTTTGTGGCCTAACAGGGGTCTGTCCTGGGAAATGTTTTGTGTGTGGCTGAGAACAACGTGTGTTCCACACCCACTGGCTAGTGTGGTCTGCCAGTCTCCATTGGGTCCATTCGGACTCTAGGGGACAGTTTCACTCCAGGGTTTCTTCGCTTGTTCTCTGCCTGGGTGACATGTCCATTGCCAAAGTGGACTGTCGAAGTCCCCAACTGCAATTATACTGCCGTCCGTTTCTCCCTTTGCATCTATTCATACTTGCTGTATACACTTGGGTTTTCCAATGTTGGATGCATGTATATTTACTATTGATATATTCTCTGACTGTATCTATCCCTTTATCATTATATAATGACCTTCTTTGTCTCTTTTTACAGTTTTGGGCCTAAAGTCTATTTTATCTGATAGAAGTATAGTTAATTATACTCTTTTTAAATTTCCATTT
Source organism: Microcebus murinus (assembly GCF_040939455.1). NCBI lineage: Eukaryota > Metazoa > Chordata > Mammalia > Primates > Cheirogaleidae > Microcebus > Microcebus murinus. The sequence goes on along the minus strand of NC_134119.1, from coordinate 48,327,414 downwards.
GCATAGAGTATCTTTTTCCATCCCCTCACTTTCAGTCTATGTGTGTCTTTATAGGTGAAGTGAGTTTCTTGTAGGCAGCACATATTAATAGTTGGCTCCTTGGGCTTTTCTGCAGACAGAGAAGAAGAAGAAGAAGAAGAAAAAAATAGTTGGGTCTTATTTTTTTTTCTTAATCTGTTCAGCCACTTTATAACTTCTAATTAGAGAATTTAGTCAATTTACATTCAATGTTATTATTGACAGGTAGAGACTTACTGCTGCCATTCTGGTACATGTTTCTGGTTGTTGTGTAACTCCTTCATTTCTTACTGTCTTTCTTTGTGGTTAAGTGATTTTTCTGTTAGTGTGTTCTAATTTGTTGGTTTTTATTTTTAGTGTATCAATTATAGGTTTTTGTTTGTGGTTATCAAGAGGCTTACCAACAGCATCCTATAGTTATTACAAGTTATTTAAAGCTGATACTAACTTAACCTTGATCACAAAGAAAGAAAGGAGCAAACAAAAAGCCTATACACATTAACTGCCTTCTCCCCCCACATTTTGAGTTTTTAATTTCACAATTTGTATTTTTATATTGCCTTTCTCTTAACAAATTGTTGTAATTATTATTCTTAATGGTTTTGTCTTTTAATAAAGATATAAGTGGTTTACACACTACAATTACAATATTAGCTTTGCAATCACATTAGCATCCTTGTCTCTTGGTTTGGAAAACTTCCTTTAGCATTTTGTGCAGGCCAGGTTTGGAGGTGATAAATTTCCTCAGCTTCTGTCTGTCCGGGAAAGTCTTTCTCTCGCCTTATTTCTGAAGGAGAGCTTTTCTGGGGACAGTTTTCTTGGTTGGAGGTTTTTTCCTTCAGCATCGAGGATGTTGTCGCACTCCCTGCCAGCCTGCGAGGTTTCTGCTGAGAAGGCTGCCGCAGGTGCGCTGGGTCTCCCTTACACGTTATTGGCTCCTTTTGCTGCTTTTGGGATCCTCTTCTTGTCTTTGACCTTTGAGACTTTGTTTGTATGTGTCCTCTATATTCTTATTTGGGTAAAATCTAATTGGTGACCTTTGACTTTCCTGCACCCAGATATTTATATCTTCCTCCAGATTTGGAAAGTTTATTGTTATTATTTCCCTGAATATGTTTTCTACCCCTTGTCTTTCTCAGTTCCCTCTTTAACTCCAATAACCAGAATGTTTGCTCTTTTGATGTTGTCTCATAGAGCCTGTAACCTGTCTTCATTTCTTTTCAATTCTCTTTTCTTTTTCTCCTCTGATTGTGAATTTTCAAATAGCCTGTCTTGAAGCTCACTGATTCTTTCTCCTGTCTGATCAGTTCTGTTGTTGATGCCTCTCTATTGCATTTCTCTTTTCATTCATTGTATTTTTTTGGCTCCAGGATTTCTGTTTGATTTTTAAAAATTATTTCAATCTCTCTGTTAAATTTCTCTGATAGATTTCTGAACTGATTCTCTGTGTTTTCTTGAAGTTTATTTAGCTTTAAAACAGCCAAAAACCTTAACAACAGCTATTTTCAATTCTTCATCTGAGAGATCACACATCTTCATCACTTTAGGGTTGGTCTCTGGCATCTAAGTCTGTCTGTCTGATCGCATTTCTCTGAATGTTCCTGACGTTTATGGACTTGGAGCAATGTCTTCACGTTGAGGATTAGGTATTTATTTTAACCTTCTCAGTCCAGCTTTGTTTGTGCCTGTCCCTCTTCAGAGGGCCTTCCAGGGATTCTGAGCAGACTGACCCTCGAGTCCCTGAGCCTGTGACCACTGAGTGTCTCAGCACTAGAGGGCGCTCTAACCCCAGGCTTGCTGCAAGTCTTCCAAGGACGCAGGTGGACGCAGATTTCCAGCCCAGATGGAAGACCCAAGGAGGGCACTGGGGCTATGTGGGAATTCTGGCCAGGGGCCCGAGTCCAGGAGACTGTCCCAGTGGCCCAGCCGGTGCACTCCCAGCAGGTCTCTGCATGGGCAAGATGGGTCCTCGGCTACAGCAAGAAGGCCAGAGTCGAGACTGGGCCCCCTCAGGATCTGCTGTGGGATGGCCGGGGCCTGTGTCACTGGCTCAGGTGGGCGTGCGTCATGGGCAGGTCCCTGCACCAGCAGGGTAGATTCTCAACTGAGGCAGGAGGGGCTGGACCGGAGCCCGGGCTGCCTTGGAAGCTGCTGTGGGAAGGAGGCTGGCATGCTGGCCATGGTGGCTCATATACTTACACGTCTCCCAGCCGTCCCTGTATAGGCAGGGTAGTTCCCTGACGGCAGCAGGAGGGGCCAGAGATGAGACTTGGTCCCCCCGGGATCTGCTGTGGGACAGAGGTTGGCGGGTCCTTTGGGGAGGCCCAGGTTCCTGGGCTGTGAGGCCCAGGTGACTCTCCTTGCATGAGCAGCTCTGAGCTGGGACCTCAGCTGAAGGGCTGGAGCAGAACCACAGGGCAGCTTTCGGGTCACGGCTGAGACCAACGGCTGGGGGCAGCCGAGCCTCTCCGCCAAGGCACTCGTGTGTGCAATTCCTTCTGGCCCCTTGCGGAGGACTTTGGTTGCAGGCTCAAGGCCAAATAGGCTGTCGCCAAACCCCTTTGGAGAACTGGGTTGTCCTGGGCTTGATTCTGGGGCAGCTCAGTGGGTCGGCCACCCAGTGTTGGCCTGCACTCCTGCACTCTCACAACCGCCCTCCACAGTCTCGGCTCCGCTGCGGCTTCACCACCTCCCACCTGAATTTGTGGCTCCTGCAGAGACACTTGCCTGTGGACGGGCGCAGAATTCTTGTTGTCGTGGGGGACATGAGCAGGTGACCTTCTGGTCTGCCATCTTGGTGATGCCACCTCCGTATGCGGATGGTTTCTGATTCCAGGCAGTGGTCAGTGCTAAGAGGAGTTCAGCAGGGGATGACAGGGATGAGGTGACAGAGCCAGAGGCCTCTCAGAGACGGCGCTGTGTGAGCAGAGACCTGCGCGGCAGAAGGACGCCTGGGAAGACCTGGGGGAGCCCGAGGTGGGGCTGAGCTTGGGGGCTGTGGGCAGCAGAAGGAGGCCCAGAGCCAGGCTGCTCACCAAAGGGGGTTCGGGCTCCAGGCAGCTTTCGGGTTTCCAATCAGCTGTCCTTCAAATTGGAGCTTACTCTGCAGCAGCAGGTGGCCGACACCCTCGCAGGACCCTTTGCTGCCGGGGAGGGGGCAGAAGTGGAGCCCAGACTGAGGCAGAATCAGGACTCGACCCAGCCCGAACCGGAACCCAAACCCACCGCTGCAGCCCTGGAGGGTGGAGGGAGGGGCCGCGAGCGGGGAGCGCGGGGGCCTCTGGGGGCTGGAGAGGCAGAGCAGCAGGTCCTCCGGTGCCGGGAAGGGGCCGGCCCTGCCCAGGAAGGCTCTTGCGGACTGCTGCCCCCTCCCGGTCGTGAGACAACACAGCAGCCAGAGAAACTAGCCCATTGTTCTAGAGAGCCAGAAAGAATACCAGTGCACCGTAGGCAACTCCCTTCACATCCTGGGGCCTCAGTTTCCCCATCTATAAGGCGAGAGGAGGGCACCCATTTAAAGGCTGATTTCCCTTTGCCCTCGCCCGGAAATCACCAGGAACATAAGGATGCTGGCAGGGGTGTTGTGGTGGTGGACGTCACTTGGCTCCGTGGACTTCCCTTGGTGGCCATGACAACCGTCTCAGGCCTCGTGGGTGCTGGCGCACGGCAGGTGGGCCGGGGCCTCTACAGTCAGTGGGCCCCTCCCCAGGGGCCGCCACCCAGGCCACCGCCGGCTGCAGACTCCCGAGTCAGCCCTCAGCCCAGCCCTCCCCCGAGTGCAGGCGTCCAGCGGGCTGCTGGCCTTGGCCCCGCTGGGTGTCCACCGCACCTGCACAGAAGGCACTCCGGCTCCCCACCTCCCCGCTGCCCAAAGCCATCGCTCACCCTCGCTCACCTGCTTCCTCTCATACTTAGGCCGATTCCCAAAAAGTCCTGATGGCACGGTCTTCACACAAAGCCCCCTCCCCAGCCCTCCCGCCCCGGCCCACCCCCCACCTCACGTGCTGGGCCTGCTCAGCTGCCTCTTCACAGCTGAGCCCCATCCTGCCTGTGCACACACGGGGCAGCAAAGCTGCCTGCCTGGCACTCCTGGTGGCCTCAGTGGTGACACCTGCACCCCCAACTCATTACCCCCTACTTGGCTGCCCCGGCCACCTTGCTGTTCCTCACATACCCCAAGCTCACGTCTACCCCAGGGCCTTTGCACTTGCTGTGCTCTTTGCCAGGGAACTTTCCTCCTGGCACTGATGGACTCTCTCTTTCATGCGTCACTTTATCCCAAGGTCTTCTCTGACCACCCCGGAAAGCTGGAACCCCGTCCGCTCAGCGTCCCCAGAACCTACCTGGACACTGCCACAGGCCCTGGGACCGCAGGTGCTCACCAGCCCCTGGTGAAGTGGCTGGAGAACGAATGCCCACTAAGAAGGAGGAACGAGTGGCCCACACCCCGATGGCCTCTGCCCTCGTCCTCGGAGCCAGCCCAGAGCTGGGCTCTGCCCTGGGCTGTGCCTGCCCCTGTGGTGGCCTGTGGGCTCCCTGCTGCCCGGCACGACGGTCAGCTTCTGCTGGTCTCTGCTCCTTTGGGGACTCCACGCATGTCCTCCTGGGGACAGTGTCAGGAGAAAGTGCAGAGGCCCAGCCCTGCACGGTGGCCCACAGGCTGTGTGCACTCGCAGGGCTCCACCCCGAGGGTGTGTCTCCTGCCAGCCACAGGGAGGGCCCGTCCCCACTGTGACGCTGCCCCGTCCCCACTGTGACACTGCCGTGTGGTCTCCCCTCTCCCGGACTGAGGTGGCGGTGCACCAGCCCTCCACCTGTCCCCGCGCTCGGGCAGGGCAGTGGCTCAGAGCAGGCCTTGGAGCACATCCGTAACAAAACAGCCCGCACTGCGTGGCTTAATCAACAGACGTTTATTTTTCTGGAGGCGGAAGCCGCAGGTCAAGGGGCCAGCGTGGGTGGGGTCTGTTGTTGGGCCTCTCCGGGCTGCAGGTGGCAAGTCGGCACTGTGTGCTCTCATGGGGGGCGGGGTGGAGATCTCACAAGAGCGCTCCTCTCCTCTGGTGAAGGGTCCACCCCATTCCCGTTCCGGTTCCCGCAGGCTCCACCTTTACAACCCATCACCCCAGGGCCCCACCTCCTACCACCGGGGTGAGGGTTCCAACATGCGGATCCGGGGGACAAACTTTCAGTCCGCAGCAGATCACTTGCTAGCTAAGGACAAGCCACTTTGCTTCTCTGAGCTCAGGCCCACCTGCAGGGTGAAGACGACAGTGGTCCTTGCCCACCTCTGAGGAGTAAATGAAGGAGTCCCCACGTGCCTGGCGGGCGCTGGCCCCGAGGAGGGCCTGCTTTCTATTGTCTTGTTCTGTCCCGATGCCCCTAAATCAATGGCAGGCGGCAGAACCAGCCTTTTGATCCCCAAATCCCAATTACAATGACCCCCAATAGGAAAGCCTTTGTTGTCCTAGGAGTCAGTGGAGCTGGGTAAATAAATAGAGAAAATATGAGAACACAGTTAAAGATAAATTTCAAAGAAATGATAGATGACTTTTAGCATAAGCATGTCCTGTGCAATGCTTAGGACACAGTTATACTAAGGAAATTATCCACTGTTTATCCAAAATTCTCATTCAGCTGCTGTCCTGTGCTTTTATTTACTAAACCTGCAGACACCTCCCAGTTCAGAGACCCCATCGGGAGTGTGGCGGGGTGGGGTCTCTGTGGTCTCTGGTGGCTACAGGCGCCCCAGGGCTGCCCACAGCTCTGGTTCCAGTGTGGATGCAATTTGGGGACCGGCCACTGGGTGGCACCATTGCGCTGCAGACAAACCTGCCCTGAGGCCTCTTGTCACACCAGCCCAGGGCCGGCACCCTCTCTGGGCGCCACAGGACACAGGGGGACGAGCTCTGACTGCCCGGGCCCTCCTGCTGCAGGGCGCCTCGCCTGGGCAGGCGGGCGTGGTCTCTTCACCCGTCAGGTCAGGGTGGGGCCACCCATGCTTCAGGGCCCTGGGGTGTGCACAGTCGCGTGGCTGTTCCCTGCCGTCCCTGCCTCCTGCCCCTGCCCACGAGTCTCCAGGGCTGTGTGCCTGGGCGTCTCTCCCTGTGCCTGGCACCTGCCATGTGGCTCCCCCACATTCCCCAAGCTTGGACAGTCTCCGTCCGTCTGAGCAAAGGAGGGGCTGCTGATGGCTCTCGGGAGGTGACCAGCCCAGCCCGAGCCCAGCCTGCAGAGTGCTCGCTGGTTGGACTGGGCCTGCGTCTGGTGGGGGCCGGGCATCAAGGGTCCAGGCACCTGGTGGGGGCTGGCAGGGAGCACCCTCGCTCCCCCCAAGGCCCCGGCTAATAGCGCCAGTGGGCACAGACCAGGTCCCGTGAGGCCTTCGTGTGCACTGGCTCGCTGGGTTCCCACAGCAGGTGTGAGGCAGGTGCTGTGTTTCAACTCACGCAGGAAGTCCGGGCCGCGGAAGCCGAGTTGCTGACCCAGCCCCCACTCTGCAGGGGCTGAGCTGGGCCAGACGAATGAATGAATGAATGAATGGTACAGCCTTGACCCTGGAGGTCTTGGGAAAGAGCAGCTTGACCGAGTGACCTGGCAGATGACCCCAGGCCTCAGTTTCCCCTCTGCCCAGCTGCTCAGGGCTGTGAAGCACTGGGAACAGGAGCCAGCCAGCAGCTTTGCCCAGCGAGTCTCAGAGTATCCCGGCAGGAGCCTCCAGCTCTGCCCAGGCCCAGATGGCAGAAAGAGGGGCCTTGTGTGTACCCCGGTTCTGAGGGTTCCCTTGGCAACCCCTAGGCCACTTCCTCTCCCCAAACCCTACAGAAGGGTCCTGCCCTCCCTCCCTCCCACCCCTCTGGAGGCCGGTGTGTGTGGAGCTGGGACACTCTCGGCCAGCCGGCAGAGCCATTGGGCACACACCTGCACGTTGCCCTTCCTGCCCTTCCTGCACCACCCCCTTCCTCGGTGGAGTGTCAGACTCAGGCCTGGGCTGTCCCTCCCCAGGCCAGAGGAAACACCGCCGTACGGGCTTCATCTTCCCCTGGAAGCCGCACAAGGCACCAGCTCTCAGGAAGGGGGTATCGGGGCTGGCACTCCAGGTGGGGCCACGGCTGGACACCTTGGTTGGAGAGGCTTGGCTCTCGGTTTGCATCTCCAAGGACCAGGTCTCTCACTGCTTCCCAGGCAGCCTGCTTGGTTGGCGGATGGTGACAATGGTCCGAGGGGCTCCTGCCCCTAAGAGGACACCTTCTTCCTGCCCCTTCCCAACCCTGTCAGCTCTCCAGGTTCTGGGGTGCCTGAGACTGTCAGTGACCCCTCGGAGGCAGATCTGCCCATGCCGACACCCAGGGTCCAGCACAGGCCACATCAGGCGTCATGCAAGGGGCTGGGCTGCAGCAAGCTCTGTGGGCACCTGGGAGGAGGCAGGTGGGTGGCAGGTGCTCCTTCCCGAGCAGCTCCAAGGCATCGCAGGCACCTCGTCTGCGGGCTGCTGGTCTCGGGCGTGCGGCTGTGTGGATACGAGCAGCTGGGGTCTCCAGAGTCCAGCCACCCGGCATGTGTCCAGGTGGCCAGGGATGCAGCACATTGGAGCTCCCAGCAGCAGGCTCTGTGCCCCACAGCTCGGCCCGCTGCCTCCCAGCCCTTCCTCTGTCCCCGTCCCCCAGGCTCTGCCCGTCTTGCGTGCCCAAACCCCATTCTTCAGCGTCGGGCAAGGTTGCAAAGCCCTCCCAGCCCCACCTTCCTTCCCCGAAGACCCTGGCTGCCCCTCCTCGCCAGCCCAGGGCTGTGTGGGGGTTAGCACCTGCCTCCTTGGCTGGGCTCCCGCCCAGATCTGTGCCCCGCCACTCCTGGGGCCCCTGCCACAGCGTCCCCGGCACCCCAACAGGACCCAGCACCCAGTAGGCTCCCCATGCACATTTGCCCAATGGAAGAAAGAGGCACCACAGTGGCGCTGCGGGCGTGTCTGGTCTCTGGGGTCAGCCTCCTGCCACAGCAGTGGCCCCGAGCAGACACCGAGGAGGACCCTGTACCGCAGGACCATGACTCCAGCACCCTCGCCCATCCAGTCCCCGAGTTGCTCTGGCTGAGGTCCGTCCTCCATCCCCAGCCCCTAATGCCCCAGCCACGTGGCAAGGAGTGCGCTGCAGCTCCACCTGTGCCGGGCGTCACTCTAAAAAGCCCCGTGTCATTTCACCGAATCCTACACCCAGGGGAGCCGGGCACATCATCTCCTCTTCACAGTCGCAGGGAACTGAGGCCCAGAGCGCCAGGGTGGCTGGCCCAAGGTCACAGGAGTGGAGCCTGGCCTGGTCCTAGATGATGGGGAGCCGACCAAGGGACATTGCGACCCAGGCTTGCCCTTTCCCGACAGCCCTCCAGAGAGGCGTCAAACAGGGTGCGGCCTGGCTGCCGGTAAACTCTAGGTGAAAAACATTAGTTGTCCCAAGACGTGAACACAGAGGCTGTTTGGTTGCAGTGACTGCCGGGGTGTGAGGTGGGGGGACCACAGTTCACTGGCTCCCAGAGCCAGAGTCCAGCTCCACCCGGGAATCTGAGAATCCGGTTCCGTGTGCATGAAAAGGGCAGGGGTGCAGTCACTGACATGCACAGGAGACCGTGGAGGACCGGCCAGGGGGGCCAGGGCTCCACAGGGGGTGCAGAGACCTGCACTGGCAAAGCCAAGAAGCACACAGACTCAGGGCTGGGAGGTGAGGCCGTCTGGAGGCTCGCAGTCATTCTGATGGCCACTCGGGCAGAGACCTACTGAGGGCAGCACCTGGTGTCACCTTAGTGTGAAAGAATCTTCTCGCGCATCTCTTTCCAGGTGTCTACGTGGCCCTTTGTGAGGCGTCAGGCTGGGACCTCGTGCTCTCGGGGCACGTGCCAGCCTGTGCACCCTTGCGCCCGCACGTCAGCACAAGAGCCCAGGCGTTCTGAGGTCGAGTGGGCAACGGCGGTTGAAGTGGCGCAACACCCGCCGAGTGACACTCCGGTAGAGTCAAATGGTCCCTTTGATGGGACGTTCGAGCAGCTTCCAGTTCTCACTGGGCAGGTGACAGCGCTGTGGACATCTCCGGTGGAGCCTCGCCCGCCATTGGCCACTGTCACAGGACACCTCGGAGGCAGGACCACAGCCACGCCTGTGATGCTTTGAGGCACTGATACCTCTTGGCAAGGCGCTTGTCCCAGCGGGACCAGGTGCCCACAGGTGGGCTGTGAAGGCATCTCGTGTGGTTGCATTTAAGCGATGGGTGAGAAAGGGTTTCTGTTTGCGTCTGACTTGACCATTTTCCAGACATTTGTTAGCCAGCATTTCAGTCTCGTGAGATGGGGTGTTGGTTTTCTCCCGCCAGCTCCCCTGACATCCCAGGTAGGGTCTGCCCCAGGTGCCCCCGGTGGTCCCCTGGCTTGCGGCAGCAGCAGCCCCGCCCTCCCAGGGGCTCCTGCATCCAAGCTCCCTCCTCCTACCAAGACACCAGTCGCGCTGGAATAGGGACCACCTGACCCCAGCGTGTCCTCGTCTGAACGCTGCAAAGACCCTCTTTGCAAGTAAGGTCACATGCTGAGGCACTGGGGGTTAGGACTTCAACAAACAAATCCAGCCCCTGGGAGGCAGGTCCACACTCCTGACAGGTCAGAAAGCGCTGTCACTAGAGAGGCGCCGGCGAGGCAGAGATGTCCTTGGCGGCCGTCCGCAGCAGAGGAGGCCCCGGAGACTGCGTGTGTGTTAGGGGAAAGGCCTTGGTGGGAAGCTGTGAATTCTGTGTGGTGGGGGATGGATTTCTTTTTGGGGAAAAACAAGAGAGAGAGGGAATCGATGTAGTGCGAGTGTGTGGCTTTTTAAGTCCTGTCCTTTGCACGGTGCAAGTTCCGCAAACCACTTAAAATCCCCATTAAGCTGACAAGTGTGCTCAGAAATAGAAAAATGATTTTTTTTATGGCATTTACTGCTCAGACCTACCCACTCAGCTGAGAAAACAATACCCACTAAGGATGCAGTTTGACGCGGGGCTCCCGTGGTGTTCTGCCATGGCGGGAACCACACCCGCTTCCTGCCACCGCCTGGCACGGAGGGGACTCTGTGAACATTTGTTGCACGGATGCACGATTAATGAATGAAGGCCCGTGGTCCGGACAGGCGCAGGGCCCTGTGGGACCGTGCTGCTCAGCCCCGTCGCTTGTTCCTGGGTGCTGGAAGACTCTGATGCACTGGACAGCTGCCTCAGAAAGGGCGAACGGCTGGCAATACCTGCGCACAAACACCTCGGCGAGTGCTGGGTCCTTTGCTTTTTCCAACTACAACCTTTGCAGAGCCAGAGCACGGCCCGAGGAAAGTGCTAGTGAAAAGGCCAGAGGGTCCCGCCACCAGAGGGTCCCGGGGGCAGGATGGCTGCTTGCCATGTCTGAAGGGCTGCTGTGTGGGGCGAGGCCTGGACACGCACAGCACAGGTGGCTCCATCTCAGGACACAGCTAGAACTGGAGTGTGGGTGTCCCGGCCAGGCAGGTAACAGTCAGTGCTGTCCAGGTGTGGGAGGGGAATCCACAAGAGGTAGTGAGCTCACTGTCCCCAGAGGTATGCAAGTTGAGGCCAATCAGCCGTCAGCCAGGAATATGGTGAAAAGCACCGATGTATACAAAGTTGAGCTCGAGGCTGTGTGAAGCTGGAGCCAAAAGGAAAGCAGCTGGGGAGGGGCGGCTGGGAGTCTGGTGCCCTCAGCCCGTAGGCCGCGTGGTCACTCCCACTCTCCCCCGGGGGACTCAGCCGCCCCCGAGCCTGGCAGGCTCAGGTCTCCTACTTCATGGAACAGAAGGCCCAGAGCAGGGCATGAAGGCCTGCTGGGGAGCCCAGTGCCCGTCCGTCCGCCAGGTTTTGCGACCCCTGGTCAGACAGCCTGGGCGGGGCTGCAGGCTGGAAATGCGGCCCAGGTTGGGAGCTCAGCAGAGAGGCTGGCGGGCTGCAGGCAAGGTGTGGAAATCCCAGGAATGATGATTGCTTCAGCCTGTGGGGCAGCACGGCCTAATTGCACCCCTGCCCGCTGTCTTCCCGCCGCCTGTTAGGGTGCCGCGGGTGGGTCTGGGCTCTTGATTAGCTGTGGCCTCCACCCTCCCGGCGGTGAGGTCACGGGGCTGCATCTACCTGTCCTGTCTGCTCCCCAAATATAATGGAGAGCAGATGCTCCCGGGGCCCCGGTGGGGGAGCAAAGGGCTGTGGCCCCTGCTCCAGCTGTCGTGGGTGCCAGCAGGCGAACACAGATCTCTGGGCAAGGCAATACCGCCACATTCTAGAACCTTCCATGTGCCCTGCAGGGCCTTGGAGACTCTGCACATATGACCTCCCCAGCAGCTTAGCAAGGGGAAGGCCACATCCCACCGCGGAGCAAGGAAGGGCACTGGGGAGGGCGGAGGCTGGCCAGTGTGCAGATGCTGGGACACAGGACAGCGCCGCACACGGCCGAGGCCAGGGCCAGCTGCTGTCCTGCTGTCTGCACCTCCCTCCCGAGGACGCGGCTGCGTCAGGTCCTGACCTCACGTCCCGCTATGCAGCTACTGAAACTCGAGACCTGACCGGTCCTGGCTGGCCGGGGACAAAGCTGGGTGTCTCCAGGCCCTGGCAGTGGCTTCCTTCCTCCTCGTCTCCCCTTTCACGGCAGCAGCCCTGCCACAGCCAGAACTGCGGCGCAGGAAGCCCAGCGGAGCCTCCCGTGGTCTCCTCTGAGCAAGGAGCCTGATTCCCGACCAGGGCATTCAGCAAACACTTGGTAAGCACCTGTCACCAGGTGAGTCCAGGTGGGGCACGGAGAGAACCCTGGTGGGTAGAGGCAGGCGGTGCAACTGAAAAAATGGGCGTGTGGCGGGGTGCGTGTGGCGGGGTGCGTGGGAACCGCAGGGCTGACATCTGGGCGCTCAGGGCCCCCTCCCACAGCGGCTCCCGGGAGGGTCTGTTCCTCGACTCTCCCAGCTCCTGGCAGCTCCTGGCACCCGGCTTGTGGCTGCATCAGTCAGGGCTTGGCCTCTGTGGTCACGAGGCCTCCTCTCCTCTCCTCTGTGTGTCCCTGTCCTCGGCCCCTCCTGCAGAGACCGCCTAACCAATCCGGGATGATCTCCCTTCCCAAGATCCCTAACTTCGTCACACCCACGAGGACTGCTCTTCCGAACACAGCAACATTTGCAAGTTTAGGATGTGGATATATTTGAGGGGACCATTTTTCAGATGACCTGCCCCCGGGCTGTCTCCCCAGTGCGAGTCCTGGCGTGGATGCAGCAAGTACTCAGCGAGCCCTGGGAGGGGGTGGGGAACTGATGGCAGCGAGGCACAGCCCACATACCACGGCAGGGCAGTGCCACGCCCTGTCCCCCACATGGCCAGGGGCCTGCTGCTCTCAGCCCAGGTCACACTCCGCCGTGGGGCCCCCAGGAGCCATTTCTTCTTCTGCCTCTTTCCTCGTCTCTAAAAGGCCCCACGATGGGAACGATGTCGGCAGAGCCACTTGGAGCAGCCCGGGGTGGGTGCCAGCTGCAGGCCGCAGCTGGAAAGGGCCCCAGGGCACGATCAGGAGCCAGGTCCAGCCGGCCTGGCTGTGCCCGCAAGCCTGAGGAGACAACCATGACCTTGAGCAAGGAACGTCTGACAGCTTCACAGCCGAGAGCCGGCCTTGACCCAGAGACAGCATGGGGTCAAAGGAAAAGGAATTAGGGTGCAAAATGGAGAGCAAAGCTAAATATTCACTTACAAGTAGAAAGAATCATAAAATGCAACACGTTCTTAGAAAGTGACAAATAGCATGGATATTGCAAAATCCAGAAAAAATAACATGATTTTGATTACCTGCCTGGTAAGTAATAAAAATGATATTTTTATCCTCTGTTCCTACATTTCTAATCTGTCTGCCCTTGATTTCCTCCACACACGACGGAGCCGCAAGCTCACTCCCCGCCCAGGCAGAGCTAAATTTGGTTTCGGCTATTGTTGGTTTCAAAAATTTGTTTTTAGCTTCATAACTCATTACTAATAATGCCACTTTTTTTCCCAATGTGTTCGTTATCAGTTGGGCCATTCAAAACTGCAAGAGCAGTTTGTTGCTTCTGCTCAGAACACCCTGTCCGGGCCGCCGAGCGCTGGTCCTCATGGCAGCTCGCTCCCCGCCGCTGCCGGGACGCCTCCCCGGCTTCCCTGCCACCTTCTTGCCTCTATCTCACACTCCTGCCGTTTTATCTGACTTCTTTCTGGGCTCCTTAAGAAATAAATTTAACGTTGACAACACAGCACCTTTGATGTCAGCCGAGCCAGGAGTCTGCGATTCCTCACCAGCCCCAAACCGCAGTGAACGCCCCAAACCGTCTCGGCGAATTATAGTTTAAAGGGCATGTTGGAGCTTTATCACCTGTGCAAGGAGACGCGTCCGTGGGTGTCTTCCGAGTGTGGGAGTCCTGGGCACGTGCAGGCTGGAGCAGCTTGGTGCCGCAGGGCGCCCTTTCCACTGGGGTCTGCAGCAGAGCCTGCGCCCAGGGCTCCACCACTCACCGGCAACCTCCCCCTGTGCCCTTCTCCCCGCACCTCCCCTGCCCGCCCAGCCTCGCTCCCTGCTCCATCCCCAGCGGCTTCCTGGTGCCAGCCCCACGTGCTGCCCAGCTCCCCTGCTCACCCCAAACAGCTCGCTTTGTGATGGATTGGTGGTTTTCGTTGGCAGAGTGTCTACACTCACTCACAGCACCTCTGCAGGACAGCGCACTGTCCCCTCCGGGGCCTGGCCCTGAGCTCAGAGTCTCCTGCCCCCTGCAGACCAGGAGGAGCAGCGGGAGCACCTGAGAGCCCTGCCCCAAGCAGAGGCCTCAGTGTCGTGGGGGAGGCGGCCTGAACTGGGTTCTCTACTTAGGAAGGAGGGAGAAGGAACACAGGTGTGAGGAAAAGCAGGCGTGGGACCTAATCCCAGCCGTGTTACTTCCCAGCTGGGTGGCCCCAGGCAGCTCACCTAACCTCTCTGTTTTCTCCTCCTCCGGTGTGAAAAGAAGTTAACAGCAAGAGCCTGGCCAGGTGGAGCCCCGGTGAGAAGACAGCTCGGTGGCCGCACCCCTGTAGGACTAGCTACAAACTAGAGGCCGCTGCCTTGAGTCCTGGGGTCCTCGCACAGGTTAACAGGGCCAGCCAGTTCCTTGCATTCAGCCCAGATGGTTCAGCTCCCCTCGGCCCGAGAGAGAGCGGGGGCTTCGCGCTGCCCTCCCGCAGCCGCGGGCTGGGGCCAGCTGGGCACCATGCCTCGCCCGTAATCACTTGAAGATGCTGCGTCTGCAGCTCTGCTCAGCCTCTCAGGAGCACCCAGCCCAGCCCTGCGCTCCCGCCTGCCCCGCTCTCAGCCTCCCCCTGGGTACAGCCCCACCATCGCGGCCCTGGGGACAGTCCAGCAGCCTCCTGAGACCTGGTTACTGGTCACCTAAACTGTCAGCTCCGACCAGTTGGAAAGTTAAATCTGGGGATACCCATGCTGGAAGATGCCTCTTCTCCTGGCGGGGGGGGGGGGTGGACACCGGCCCTGGGCACAGCCACACTCCCGCACAGGAGAAAAGAGAACCCAAGTGTCACCATCCATCACTCTCCATCCAACCGTGGTCGGCTGAATAAAATCCACCCTTAAGATGTGCATGTCCTAACCCCTAGAATTGTGTGCTACCTCTCGTGGCAAAAGGGACCTTGAAGGTGTGACTAAGTTAAGGATTTAGGACAAGGGGATTGTCCTGGATTATCCAGACAGGCCCTGGGTAACCACCAGGGTCTCCATCAGAAAGGGGCAGAGGCTGAGTCAGAGACGATGTGAGGACAGAGATGCCGCCGCTGGCTCTGCGGGGAGGGGCCACAAGCCAAGGAACAGCGGCGCCTCTAGAAGCGGGAAAAGCCAAGGAAACAGAGCCCCCCCCCCCGTCCCCCGCAGAGCCTCCAGAATTGCCCTGCCAGCACCTCAGTTTTAGGACTTCGGGCATTTCGAATTGTAGGATAAACTTGTGCTGTTTTAAGGCACAGCTGACAGGCCCAGAAAGGCACCTCCGCTCTGGGTTTGGACACCCCGGGAGAACTCGGATCGCTGGGCTAAAGCTTGCAGGACATCCAGGAGGGACAGGAGCAGAGCCGGCTGTTCCCGACAGCCCCTCCCTGCCTCAGGATGCCGTGTTCCCCCACATTCCAGGTACTCTGCAAACTGCAAGTGAGGGAGAGCGGAGGGCCAGGTTGGCCAAGGTCATCCTGGACCTGCCTTGCACCAGGAAGACGGGGGGATGCATGTCCTGCCTTTGCAGCAGTCCGAGCTACTCCACTGAGAAGTTAAATAATCGCCCAGGAGATGTTCTTTGTAAACAGGAGAGAACCACCATGATAGAATGCCTGCCCTGTGCCAGAGGCACAGAACACACACTTTCTTTCAACTGCCCGCCCAACACTGGAAGAGCAGAGCCCAGTTTTACAGATGGGGAAACTGAGGCTCAGCCATGGGGTGTGAGAGCGCTATGGGAGGGAGAGGCCTGAGTGTGCGAAGGGGAGTCCCCTGGCCTTCCTGTGGAGGATGGGGACAGAGATGGGGCCCTCCGGACAGGGAATCCGATTCCAGTGCCCCGGCCTTCGGGTGCTCCCCCTCCCCCTCCCCTCCTTCCCCTCCCCTGTGTCTGGCCCCAGCACCTCTTCTTCCCTCTCCCTCTCCAGCTTGCTTTCAGTGTGGAAGGACATTCCCCTCGAGGTGCCAAGGACACCTCCTGGGACCAGGTCGGATCAGCTCACCACCCCCCCCCCCCCCGAGCCCATCCTGTCTGTCTGGGGCCCTGGGCGGCAATGTCCCACAGCCTGGCCCTGGTCACCTCCCACACCGTGGGGGCCTGCAGGGCCCAGTGGCAGCAGCTGCCTCCGCCGGAGCTGGGCAAGCGCAGAAAGTGCCGTGTGAGGGTGTCATCTGGAGCTGAGACGGGCCCCACAGCAACGCACGAAACACGCTCAGGAGCTGGGGACCCGCTCACGCCCCACCGTGGAGGAGGCAGAGCAGGACCAAGAGGGACACCTGCTCTGGTCCCTGAGGATCTGTGCCCAAGGCACAAGGGGGCTTGAACTTTGCCCCAAAGCCACGGGGGTGCTAAGGAGTTGATTTTAGCAAATTTCCCTGGCTGAGGAGGACAGGTGGCCATGTGGGGCCGGCACAGTGCCAGGCACAGTGCTGGGAAAGCTAGGGGGCCAGGGGGCACTGTCCCCCCTCGGGATTTAGAGTCTAGGGGGTGGTCCGACATTGATCAAATAATCACACAAGCGCATGTGAAACTACATCAGGAGCAGGTGCTCTGGGCTGTGAGAAGGTGCAGGAAGGCTTCCTGGAGGCGGTGACCATGGAGCAGAGGTCAGGAGGATGTGCAGGACCAAGGTGAGGGAGACTCACAGAGGAAAATCCTGCAGGAGACCCACGACAGGTGAGTGTTGTGGGCGGGGTGGGGCCAGGAGCCATCAGTGCCAGGCTGGGCCACCACGGGCAACACTCTGATGAACATAAACAACTTGCAGCCGCACCCCAGGGAGGGACGTGCAGCCGCTGTGGCCGGGAGCCCAGCGGGCCCCGGGGGCGCCAGCGGGCAGCTGTCCCGAGGGAAGGGCAGACACTGCTGCTGAGCCTAGATCTTCCCAGTTCTGGCTGGTTCCTTTCCAGCCAGCGCGGCCTGGGCTCTCGAGCCTCTGCGGGAACACGGGGTGTGGGAGTGATTAGGATCGGGCCTCAGGTGTCCATCTCGAGACAGGCAGCCCTGGCCCTCACCCCAGACTCCTCTCGGCATCAAAGAACAAACGCAGCCCGCCAGAGACACACCCCAGACCCCCGGTGCTTCAGGGCGTGCCCGCCTGGCCCTCACCCACCTGGGGCCCGCAGCAGACGGCAGGTGGTGCGAGATGGGCCCGCCCGTCTGGAGCTGCAGGGCCCTGCGGTAGCAGGCAGAGGGCGGGGGTGTCCCTTGCCCCTGCCCTACCTGAGGGCTCCCCTCCTGCAAGGGTGGCCCAGCCCTCCAGGAGCCCCAGGGAGGGAACAGCTGGTGGAGGCCAAAGAGGGCAGGACCAGGGAGACCAGTGCGCTGTGGGGTTTCAGCTCTGCCCGGGCCTGATCATGGGGCTGCCCCGAGCTCACTCCCTCAGCCTCCGCAGCCCCCAGGGCTGGGGACGGTGGCCCGATGGTGGGTCCCTCTACACCTGTTCCACAAGGATGCGCCAGACCCACAGGTCCTGGCAAGGTGGGCTCTCCCAGACACACCGTGCACAGAAAAGCAAGTAGCAGCTCTAACTTTGAGGCGTCCAGTACACTTTTCGAAGGAAGAACTGACCACTGCCCTCGAGGTGAGGGATGAGCACTGTGTCACAGGCGGGTCTTGGCGCCTGTGCCTGGGGCAGCTTTAGGGAGTGCCATCTCTGAACTCTCCCCGGCGTATCCAGTTCACGGCACGGCAGTCACAAGCTCAGGCTCCTGGTCGGATGGCCAAGTCTGAATCCTGCCTGGCTAACCCACTAGCTGTGTGGCCTTGGGCAGGTTGCCTTCCCTCTCTGAGCAGTTGTCGGATGCAAGCCAGGCAGCATGAGCCAGTGGCAACAGCCATCTCCATACCAGAGTTAACTGAGAATTGAAAACATCTAGGTTCGTCCAGGGAGCATCTAGGTTCGTCTCCCTTTTCTGGCCTTTGAGTTGTTCTGGGAAAAATGCTCAGGTTTTATGTAGTTATGATATCTCCCCCCACACACCCAGCAGGGCACCCAGAAGTTTGTGAGTGGGTGGGGGAGCAGGGAGCAGGATGGGGGTCAAGTGGAAGGGGTGGGATGCAGATCCCCCAGTGACACACGTTTCACCCAGGACAGCTTCTATGACCTCAGGGACAGGAAGGATGTGTCCATGTCACAGGAGACAGAACCGAGGCTCCGGAACACGGGACTCACCCAGCTCTCCTGACTCCACTGTCCCGTCTCGCCACCAGGTTCTGCTGCCCGATCCGAGACTGGCCTCTGCCCTTACCCATCCCATGTAAGAGGGTCCCAGACCAGGAAACTGGGAGGAGAAGTTTAAGGACGTAAACTTCCTGGGCTGCCACAACGAACAAACCAGGGGACTTAAAACGACAGAACCTGGTTCTTGCGGTTCTGTAGCTGGGTGCGGGCAGGGCTGTGCTCTCTGAGGCTCTGGGGGAGGGTCCCGCCGGCCTCTGCCTGCTGCTGGTGGCCGCCAGTGTTCTGGGCGTCGCTCCAGTCCCTGCCCCTTTCTCCAGTGGCCTCCCCCTCTCCCCAAGTCTCTCCTCTGTGTATCTGAGGACACTTGCTGGATTTCAGGCCCCCTGGGTAATGCAGGGTGGTCTCATCTCATCTCAAGATCCTTCCCTTAATTACACCTGGAAAGACCCTTTTCCAAATAACATCACATTCACAGGTGGCAGGGGTTAAGGCATGGACATATTTTGGGGACACACTCACCCGTTCCAGTAGAGCCTGGGTGGGCGGAGCCAGAGTCTCTGCACCCGGTGGCTGGGTGACACCCTCGGCCGTTGCTCACTGTCAGGGCACCGGCAAAGTGGCAAAGGACAGTCCTGAGCTGTGGCCCCGCGCCCTCTGAGTGTGAGTGATCCTGAGCAATTCGCGCCTCCGTAAAGCAGATCCCAGGGAGCAGAGATGGCAAAACTAGATCTGTCCACGGGCCGGCAAAGAACGGGCTGCACCCTTGTTTTCAAAGTAAACTCCGACACAGCGCTGTCACCCACGGTCTTCTCGTGCACAGTCCCCGGCCATGGGGGCGGGTGAGACAGAAGCAGCCTGGCCTGTGACAGCACCCGCTCCAGCGAAGAGGCCACGCGGGAGCGTGGCGGTGGTCACACAGGAAGTGCCCGCTGCGCCAGGCCTGCCCAGCCTGCCCAGCGCCGAGCTGCCGCCTTGTTTCTGTTCTGAGTCCCCCTCCGCTGCTTTGGCTAACTGATAATGTCACCGCTGTCCTACCCTGTGCGGTCCCAGGGCTGTGAGACAACTTGCAGGAAAGCACAGGGTTTCAAGCGGGGCGGAGAGAGGCAGGCGTGGAAGGCCCCTCCGAAAGCGCCGGCGCGGCACGGAGCTCGTCACGGAAGTGCTGTGACTGTGGGGTCACTTTCCCAGCTGCTTTATTTCGAACCCTTCAACTGCATGTGCCTGTTCCTCAAAAGGCAAAACAGAGTCACCACGTGACCCAGCAACTCTGTTCCGAGCTGTACACCCCAGCGAATGGAAACCCTGCGTTCAAACACGCACCTGTGCACAAATGTTTGCAGTCGCACTGTCCACAGGAGCCCAAAGGTGGAAGCAGGCCGAGTGCCCTTCCCAGAGCAACGGACAAAGAAACCGTGGCGTGTCCACACGGTGAATGTCAGCCGCCATACACAGGGACGGAGCACCAACACGTGCCGCATGTGAGCGAAGCTTGAAACTTTATGCTTGGTGAGAGAAGCCAGGCACTACAGACCACGTGTGCACGACTGCACTCATAGGAAACGTCCAGAACAGGCGAGTTTACGGAGACAGAAAGTAGACTGGTGGCTGACAGGGGCTGGGGAGTGGCTGCTTAGTGGGTACGGGGTTTTCTTTAGGAGAAATGAAAATGTTTGGGAACTAGATGGAGGTGGTGGTTGTACAGCACTGCAAATGCACTCAATGCCCTTCCATTGTGCACTTTGCAATGGTTAATGCTGTATTATGCAAATTCACCTCGATTTTAAATTTGCACCATCCGTCCCTGCAATTCAGATGCCTGTGGGGTCGTTCCTCGCCCTGGGGAGCCTCCCCTAGGAGGCCCCGAGTGGGGGCTGGCGGCGCCCCCCCAGCTGCTATTCCCGTAAGTGTTTTATTTCCCTTTCTCTAGCGGTGCTGGCTACCTGGTTGTGCTATGTTGGAAAACATGGCTACAGGGTTTGGCCGCTTCTCTCACCAAGAGGTGGGGTCCATCTTTCCACCCCTTGAAGCTGGGCTGGCCCCGACCTAGACTGGCAGGGTGGCACTGTTTGCTTATGAGGAGCTGCATAGACGTTCCTGTTCCTGGCCCCTCTCCCGTCCCATCCTGAGAGATTCAGCCTGGAGGCGGGGCTGGCGCAGTGGCCCAGTGTGGAGGTCACAGTCCAGGAGGGAAGGAGGGTGCCCATGGGCAGCGGGGCAGCCTGGCAGGGTGGGGTGGGGTGGGTGGGGTGGGTGTGTGGTAGCCGTGGCCCAGCACGGCCCTGCGGCCCCAGCAGGGTGAGGTGGTGTCTGACCACGGGGCGGCAGACGCAGCCCAGCGTGGGAGTCAGAGCTGAGGACGGGGCGGGGCAGCTGCAGCAGGGCTGAGGGAGACTGGCTTCACCCGGGGCAGTGATGGAAGAGTAAGCATGCTGAGGATGACGAAAGCGGTCTTGCTGGAAGGAAGTTGCAAAGAGAAAGGGAGAGAACAAGAACCGCCCTGAGTGCTGGATGTGAATTAGGGTCTGAGGTATAAAGGTGTGGCTTGCAACATACACAGATACATGTTATACATTGAAGTGCTTAGAGAGGTAGGTGCAGGTGAACACGTGTGCCTGCACACCTGCATGTATGTAAGTAAACACGAATGTCTATGCCAAGCTCTCCTCCTGAGGCCCCAGGAGCAGCAGCACCCCGATGGCCGTGAGCACACTTAGATCCAGGTCTTGGCTTCTAACTACCATTGTCCCTAAAGAGAACCCGGGTCCTCGAGGAAACGTCTGGTCCCAGCCCTGGGCTGGGGAAGGAGTAAGGTGAGCTGGAGCCATCCTGTCGTGTTGGAGAGTAAGGAAGTGCTCGAGGAATGACAGGGCATGTCAAATGGACGCAGAGGCCACCAGGAAGTGGCTCACTCTGGCCAGACAGTGGACAACTTGAGCGTGAAAGGAAACGCTGGCCGTGATGGGTTATGACCCACTGAACGCAACAGGACTCCACGGGACACGCTTTCACCAACAGTGAGTGGCCAGCTACGGGTGTGATGGAGAATGGGATATTTACACGGCCTTAGTGTACTTCCCACAAAACACCTGCTACTTACAAAAAGGACTTTGCAGTGGAGATACCTGCAGGTTCCACCTAATCAAGCAAAGTCAGTGTCCCCAGTGATGGGACAAATCACAAGTGTGAACCACGTGGTCAGATGTGATAATACCGCGTCCCTTCTGGGATTTTCTTAGGTTTTTGTAAGAACCTAAACTGCTCATGAGGAAACATCAAGCAGTCCCAACGCTGGACACCCACAAACAGGCCTGCAGCAGCAGCTTCGCACACTCGCTGCTTTGTCATTTGGCCGGCGTGTCTTTGGAGCAGGTTCCTAGACGTGGCCTTGCTGGGTGCCAGGGCGAGTGTGTGTGTATCTTGCTAGCAACCAGCAGTGCATTTAAAGGCGTGTCCACTGTTCTTCTAACCCGGGCACTCAGCAACGACAGCGCTTCTCAGAGCAGCTGCTCGCGCGTCTGCCAGCACAGAAAGTCCCTCGCGCTCTGACAACCGTTTCTCCAGTAGTTGGAACCCCTGCCAGGCAAACCAGGAATCTGGGGCTTTATGTGTCCTTGGCCACTTTAATTTTCCTGCCAGTCACCTGGGGCTGCCATCACATCAGACACCGTGAACTGGTGGCTCAAACAAGGGAACCTGATTGCGGGGAGCTCTGGAGGCTGGAGGTTTGGGCGCCCAGCGTGGGCGGGGCTGGTTCCCCCCCATGGCTAGGAGGAGAGTGTGTTCCCGGCCCCGCGTCCAGCTGTTCGTGATTTGCCGGCCATCCTGGGTGCTCCTGGGCCTGCAAGAAGCATCACCCTGGCCTCACCTTTATCTCCACATGGCATTTTCTGCGTGTGTGTGTGTTTGTGTCAGATTTTTCCCTTTGTGTAAGGACACCAGTCATGTCGGATTGGGGCCCACCTGCTCCAGTCTGACCTCATCTTAACCACTTACATCTGCAGCTCCCCTATTTCCAAATAAGGTTAGGTTCTGAGGTGCTGGGGTGAAGATTTCAACATATGAATTTTGGGGAGACAGTGCAACCCCCGACACGTCCCGCGCAGTGCACAGAGCTCCTCGAGCCTCCGCACAGGCAGCCTCCCGGCCTTCAGCACCAGGAGGCAAATCTGTAGGGCCGTAGCGATAACTTAGCGCTGCAGGAACAGCTACCCTAAACCTGGTGGGCTCTGCCCCAGGGGTGTCGTCATGGCAACGCTCCTCTCCCCGCAGCCCCAGCACAGTTTGCAGTTTCCACACACTGGGCCAACCTGGCCCCCAGAAATGCCAGCCGTGGCCCCTCAGAGGTCTGGGCCCGCTCGACGGTCCCTCCTCTGAGCTGCTGAGTTTAAATAACGCCTCCTCTTCCCTGTGCCTTCCCAGGCCTGGGGGCTGCAGCTGCATCCCAGGGTTGCTGCCCCCAAGACGTCCTGGGGTCCCCTTCGCTCTTCAGTCCTTCAGCACCAAGTTCGTGCTTCTTCCCACTGAGCTCTCTGCAGCGATGGGCGGTTTCTGTCTCCTGAGTGGACCCTGCCTAGGGTAGAGGTGACTCGGAAAAGGTGTCTCTGCGTGCCGCGAGGCTAGCGTGCGTGGGAAGCGTGGGCAGACGCCTCTGCAGCCGAGCCTCCAGTGGTTAAGGTGCTCCTGGTGTCGCAGATCTCAGGGCTGGGCGGAGCCAGTGTATGTCACCTCCCAGGCCGCAGTGACCCCAGCAGCCTTTTGTCTGAGACACCGTGAAGGAATGATATTCCACAGAACATCTCGGGGATCCAGGCTGTCGCGGGCCACTTGGACGTCGGAGTCAAGAACGATGGGTTAGGCCAGCACCAAATATTCAGCTTGGAGTGCACTCGATGTTTTCTGCTCATGTTTTCTGCTCAAGGGCCCTATGCCTGCGAGTGGGGGCTTCTCCACACTCGCTCTGGTCTCCACTCGCCAGGAGGGACCCGGGTCTGGCACCGTGAGGACCCCAGGGCTCGCTGCCCGGACCCCTGCTGAGGTCCGCAGCGAAACAAAGCCGGTCACGGCCCTTGGCCACTCTGAGGCTCCATTTGACAGCTGTGCAAGCTGAGGAGCCCACGGGAGAGCTGCCCCGAGGAGAGACGAAGACAGAGGGGATGAGGTCCGGGCGCCCAGTTCCCAGGCCCAGGGCTCCTTCTGGGGCAAGGGGGTGAGGCCGAGGCCTGGCCTCCCTCCCCCTTCTCTGGAGGGGAGGGGACAGGCTGCGTTTTCCAGGAGAAAATGCTTTCAGCAAGAGGCAACCGCTTCTCTGTCAACCCTGGATTTCAGAAGACGTGGGAATGCCAACACCTCTCACTGCGGCTGACTTCACCGAAGACAAAACCTCAGCCTGCAGATCTGGTGTTTGTAAGCTCAGCCAGCCCTGGACACCTGCCCGAGAGCTGGGCCCCTTCCAGTGGGGGCGGGACATGGTCAAGCCTGTTTCAGAAAGTAAACTGAAGAGGGAGCAGGGGCCGGCTCCTGCTACTGAGCCCCCCGAGGACTTCACAGTCCTGGGTCCACCAGTCTCCACAGAGGTTCAGTCTTCATGACTGTAAAATGGGCTGAGCAATTTCCCACCTGTCGGAAATCAGGGAGCCGAGCCCAGAGACAGATGCCAACAGACTCGGGCATTGGCTCCACATGATCCTCATAATTCAACGGCTCTGGGGATGGGGTGGCACATATTTTTAAAATATTTCAAAGAAATGATGACAAACATTACCCAGATGTCTCCCTCTGGCTCCTCCAAGAACACACATGACAATAAAAGCCCTGTGAGCAAACTTTATCTCCATCCAAAGATACTTTCTCCTAAATATCATTAACACGTTTCCAGACAGGAAAAATTTACTGTTGCTAGCTTTAGACAAGTATTATGCTAATCTCAAATCTAGAGCCAAAAACGTGCTCCAACGACGACACGCATGTTATTTTTTCTGGGTTTTCTCCCATGTTCGATCAGCAGATGTAAACCAAAGTGCTTGTAGCTCCTAAGGGGTGCTGCAAAGTGCCAGAGCCTAATTAGAACCACAGGCTGGGGATGATGTGGATGGGGAGGAATTTTGCTCTTCTGGTTAAACTCTTTCTTTGGCCCCTCCTGCCCTGGTTCCTTCCTTCCCGCCCAGGTGGGCCCTGACTCCCTCCCAGCAGTATCTTCTCCTGAGACCCCTAAATATCCCCCGACTCTGCTCACCCTGCTCTTCCATTATGCACCAGAGACGTCTCCTCTTCCCGTCATTCCTTACCCATCCGGCCCTGTCAGGATGACATGCTTTAACCCACTGTGTCAGTCCACAGCTGGAACAGCTGTGCGTGCCCAGCTCTGAGCTCTGGGGCTGCGCCAGCATAGAACCAGGTCGGCTGGCACCAGGTGAGCGGGAGCCAGGGACCCATAATCGGGGACTTGTGCCAAAGACCAGGTTGGGACAGAGCAGGGGAGGCTGATTTTGCCCAAGGAGGCCAGAGAGTCTCCACACGGAATGTGCAAGCTCTCTATGATGTTTACGAGAGAGATTAACCACGAGTGGGCTACCGAGGGTGGAGAGGA
The DNA here is from genome assembly GCF_040939455.1 of Microcebus murinus. NCBI lineage: Eukaryota > Metazoa > Chordata > Mammalia > Primates > Cheirogaleidae > Microcebus > Microcebus murinus. Next base: position 48,302,868 of record NC_134119.1, on the reverse strand, counting down.
AGGCACGGCGTGGCAGGAAGAGGATGGCCTGCGCAAGGCAGGGGGGTGTGCACCAGCTCCAGCTCGCTGGCTGTGGGCCTGCAGGGCCCTGTGGGTGGGAGAGGAGCTTGGGGGAGGCCCTGATGGGAGGGGCCCATTTGCTCGGCCTCCTCAGCAAACCCCTTCTCCTCTCTGGGACTCAGCGTCTGCCTTTCCAAAACGCAAATAGTGAGACAGCCTCCTAGGCCAGCTGCAGTGAGCAAGTGACACAGTGGCCATGGGTCCCCCCTGGGAAGGGCCCCGGCTGCCCACTCACTGCCCTGTTCCAGAAACTAGCCCGATGGGTGGCAAGTGGCAAACACATGATAAAGATTCTTTCAGAAGGAAGAGAGGAGGAAGAAGGAAGAAAGGGAAGGAAGGTAGAAGGAAGGCAGAAAGGAGGAAAGGGAGGGAGGGAGGGAGGGAGGGAAGAAGTACGCCTGGGTTTTTGCAGAGACAATAGAGCTGCCTAGAAATGACCACTGTCCCCGCTCCTTGTCACTGCTGCACTTGACAAGGAAGAAAGAAGGAAAGAAGGAAGGAAGGAAAAGAAGGAAAGGAAGGAAAGGAAAGAAATCACCTCTTGAGATTCCAAAACCTACCCTATACTTCTGGGTGAACTATCCCAAAAAGTGTTCATTTGGAAAAAACTTTCTCCCTAGGGAAAAAACTCCTCCAGGTTTCCCTGGTAACAACATCTGCTTCTATCCAGCATGGGAAGTGAGCTCGCGAAGGACCCAGCGGTTCTAGAGACATCTTCCAAGGCGGAGACGCCTGGGAGAACCGTGTTGTGTCCGCACTGGCCCCGTCGCTCCTTGGCTAACCCAAAGCTTGTGAGGCGCGTTTCCAGTGAGCTGAACCTGGGGCTGTGGTGGCTTGTTTTTCCTGGACTTATTTCCATTTAGGGCAGCTGAACTTCAGGGCTGAGCGGACTCTTGCATAAAGCAGGAGCTCTTGAAGAGAAATCGAGCAGTGCTTGCAGGAAAGGGATTTGCGTTCGCACCTTCTGGGGCGGGTGGGTGAGTGTGCGCAGGTGCACGCACCTGTGTGTGCGGGGGCTGGGTGGAAGAGCACAGTCCCTGTCCTGGATTCACATCCATGTCTTCCTGCTGCTGTGCGGCCTTAATGAGTTCTCTAACCTCTCTGGGCCTCCATTTCCTCTTCAGTGAAGGCCTATTACTGCACCAGGGTGTTGAAAGAATGCAGTCACAGAGAAGCAGAAACGTCTCTCAACAGCGCCTCTTCCTGGCACTCCCCGCCGGCTCAGCCTCCTGGTGTGCAGTGGGCAAAGACGGCTTATCCTGGGCACCACCACACCCCAAAGGTCCCCAGGACCCCCATCCCCAGAACACGCCAGTGGCACAGCTGATGGGGCACAGGGCTAAGTGCCCCAGTTGGGGCCAGGGCCCAGGCTCCCAGCCCATGACCAGGGCCTCCTGCCCCACCTACCTCCTGTGACCCCAGGAGGTTGGGTCCTGGGCCAGGTTTGGTGGCCAGTGGGGACTCACCTTGTTTGGGGGCAATGGGGTGACTGGCTGCTGAGCTGGGAAGGCCCTCACCCCCTCACGTGCCTCCTGGAATCCCGAGAGCCCAGAGGCCTTTTCGGCATCTACGTGCTTGTCCTGCATGGGCGGGGGGTGGGGCCCTGCAAGGCCCACCTGGCAACCCTTCCTGGGGCTGGGGCTTGGGAACAACCTCTGGGGCTGATTCCCCTTGTGGCTCCACCTGCTGGCCCCGACCTAGGTGAGAGGGGAACCCCCAGCCCTGCCCACCAACCCCTGTACAGGTGGGTGAGGGAGGCACAGCGGGCCAGCGCCTTGCCCAAGTCTCCCCCACAGAGCTTGGGTCCCTCCCGGCAATATGACCTCCAGAACAGAGCAGTGTCTCCTGGGGCAGGAGCCAGCGAGGGCTCGGGGTAGAGTGGGGCCTCAGGAGGTTTCTTCAGCCTGGGGCAGGCTTGTCCCCTGAGCTTGGTAGAGGAGGCTGGCCTGGGTCTCTGGGCCACCGTGCATCTGACTGGCCGCTGAGCCCCACATTTCAGAGTCCACCACAGTCCCCTATCTCTGCCTGGTATGGACCATTGTCCTGGCCATGAGCTGTGTGACTTGGGCACCTTAACTAGCTCTGGGACTCCTTTCCCTTGTCTTCCAGATGGGGGGACATCATCACTACCTCGAGGACACATTCAGGGTCTAGAAAGGGCAAATCCACATGAGGTATACATAGCCCCTGGGAGCCACTTGTCCTATGTCCCAGCCCTTTCTAGGCCCCATATCAGGAGGTCACATTAACAAGCCCCCACTGCCACTATTCAAAAGGCAAAAGTCCTAGTGCCTGAGAAACACACCAAGGATGGGGCACCAAGGCTGGGCCCTTGGCAGACCCAGCTCCAGGCTCCATCTAGGTCCCCCTCCCACCCCTCCTGCCCCTTCCAGCCCTTCTCAGAGTGACAAGGGTGACACTGCACAATCAGCCGGGTCAATGCCCCTAGAGTTCCCAGTGCAGTCAGAGAGAGGAGCCCACAGGCCACCTGGGGGACTGCAGGACTGGGGTGGTGCTGATTTGCAGGGGACTCTCTGTGACCCACCACCTGTGGGCAGGTGGCCCTGTCTTGCTCAGGGGCCCAGGACTGAGCACCGAGTGCAGGGAGGGAAGAAAGTCCTGAAACAGGCCCAGGGGAGGCAGGGCTCAGTCCCCAGAAGTCAAAGCCCAGAAAGGCTAAGATAACTGCTGAAGGTTGCACAGGGCCTCTGGAAACCAGGCCTGGGATGCCTGCCTAAGGCTCCGGGCTGGGGGATGGGAGGAGGGTCTTTGCCGCTTGGGGGACCCCTACCGCTGGATGACCCCTGAGGTGCCCCCCCACCCCTGCTTGACCTTGATGGCTGCGCTTGGCAGGGCGCAGGGTCACCTCCCGGGGAGAAGGTTAAACAAGCAAAAGCAGCGGTGTGGGGGGAGGGAGCGTGGAGTTCCAGCGCCTCCGGGCTTTGGGACCCCGCCGGGCCTGGGGGATGGAGGGAAGATAATCCGCCCCAGCGAAGCGCCTCTGGGAGGCTCCGGGTGTGCAGCCGGCCCGCCGGCCCAGGAAGAGGCCAGAGGCAGAGAAACGCAACGCCCAGCGGCAGGAGCGCAGGGCCTGAGCTGGAGGTAAGATGACGACACTGGGGCCCGGGCAGGGGCACAGGCCGCGGCCAGAGTCTGGGCGCATGAAAATCGCAGCCCAGGTGCGCCCAGCTCTCCCTGTCCCGGCACCACTGCGGTGGCCTCGGTTAGGGAATCGCAAACCGCGGGAGAAGCAGGCCCTCTCGAGCGCTGAGGAACAGCCGCCGCCCAGGGCAAGAGCCGGCAGAGAGGAGTTAGCGGGACTTGGTTCTTGCTGAAAATGCACTGGCCGCACGACAGGGACGATGCCCGCCAGCCCTGGCCTGGCGCCCTGACCAATGGAGAGCACAGGCTGCGCGGGGTCGCGGCGTCCGCGGGTGGCACAGCCCATCTACTTGCTCCCAAGCCCGATGCCAGGACGGCTGTGCGAGCCGGGCTCCCCACAACCCGGCCCTCGGGCGTCTTTGCCACACCGGGGTCTGGCCCAGGCCGCCTGGGTCAGAAGGGGCCCATTTTTAGAACGGCGTTACTGCCTGCGGTCCAGGGGGGACAGGAGAGAGAGGGGCCCTGTGACCCAGCCCCACGGCCCCCCTGCCCTCCGCCCGCCACGTCTCAGCTTCTCCGTCTGGGAAACGAGACTCCCTGGCAGGGGCAGCGGCGAGGAGGGCGGGCCGGGCGGCGGGAGGGAGCCGAGACCGCAGGACCGCACTCCAGGAACGGCCCGAGGCGCCAGAGGAGCGCGCATCCTTGGGACAAGGGACGCGTTTCTATCCCAGGAAGGCTCAGAAACCCACAGGCGTCGGAGACTGAGTTTCCCGACCCCGCGACCGCTGGGGCTGGGCTGCGGGCCTGGGCGCTGGGCGGCGGGCGTGTCACTGGGGCACCTCGTCCTCGGGAGCCGGCCCGAGGGCGGGATGGTAGTGGGGCCCGCCGGGCCCACGGGAACCTCGAGACCAGTCGCCTCCGCCCGCAAGAGCAGCAGGGGCGGACCAGGCAAGGGGGCGGCGGAGGGGAGCGGGGGGCCACCCCAGAGAGCCCGCGCGGGCTCGCGTGGTTTTCCCGCGTGGCCTCTTTCTAACCCTTTCAAACTAGCTGCGCGCACCCCGGGCCCCCGGAGTCTCCACGCCCGTCGGGGCGCCTACCCTTCCCGCTTTGGACTGGACGGTGGGGCGGGGCGGGGTAGGGTCTTGGGGCCAACAGGCCCTAATTCCTGTCCCGGGCACGCGGCCTCAGCACCGGCGCTGTGTCCTCAGGAACTTTCCACCGCGCACGTGCCTGAAGCACACGCCGTCCTGCTGGCCGTGCACAAGTGCCTGGGGGTGCGTCCCGCCTGCAGGTTGCTGGGGCTCCACTCCCTAAGGCTCTGTGGAAAGGATTGGAAGGAGGCTTTTCGGGAGCAGGGACGCGGCCCCGCGCAGGAGGAGGGCGCTCGCAGGAGGAGGGCGCTCGGCGGGAGTGCGGCGAGTCGGCTAGCGGTGGCTGCGTCGCGGGCGGGAGTGCGGCCATAGGCGTCCTCTCCCGGAGAGAGCAAATCAAAGCCTAGAGAAACCAATAAAAGAAACGCAGACAACCAGGAAAGGAAGCGCTTTACCCTGCCCAACAGGCGCAGACCCTGCGGCAGGGGGGTGGGGGTGGGGGAGGGGCTGGAGCTACGGGGGCGGGCGGAAGACCCGAAGGTCCCACGCGGAGGAAACCAACCACCCTCCTTGCCCGCCCCTTGGACCTTCCAGTGGCGCGGGGGACCAGCGGGGGTCCCGCTCAGACTTGCTTCCGACGCCGAGTGCCCCGCGGGCCGCTTGTTTCTCGCCGCCCGCCCTCCTCCACTGCTGCCGCCGCGCCTTGGGAGGGCGAGTTTACGCAGTCAAGCCGTGAGGACGCGACGCCACCCTGCAAGAGCTGCGGGGAGTGTCGTTCTTACCAGTTGGCTCTGGATGGCGCCTGCCGTAGGCGCCGCTGTTCCCGGGTAACCGTGGGGCCCACGCACCCACCACGCCTCAGTCTTCCTCCATAAAAGGGGCCTGACAGGGCCGCCTGGGCAATAACTGGGGGGGCCACGATGCGCCTGGGCTCTCTGGGTTCCTCGCGGAGGCGCCCGCAGCCGCAGGAGGACCCGAGACGCCTTCGCAGCTTCTCAGCCGCGGACTCCCTGGTTCGCTCGCCCACGCGGCCAGCGCGGAGCGGCTTTAATCGGACGCAACTCGGGCTCAGGTCGCGCGGCCCAGTAGGGCTAAGACCGGCGGCGATGCAGGCTGCCCGGAGGAGGCGGGCCAGGCTGCGCACCAGGGGCGGGTCCCCTCTCGCCGTCCCTCCACGCAGCGTCCCCAGGGTTCCCGACATCTTCTCCCTACCGACAGGGGGCTAGGATAGGGCCAGCACCCCCAACCCCATCTTTCCCCTTGGGGTTTTGGGCACAGCCGGGTCAAGACTGGCCCGGCACGGCTTGTGAGGTTAAAATGTGCAGCCCGGACTCGATTCAGCCCTCGGGCGGGAAATGGCAACTGAGGGTCTTCTCTGTGCGGCAGGTGCTCCTCCCAGGCCGGCAGTGAAGGAACTACTGGGTGGCTGCCAAGCACATGAACGTGTGCACACTGGGGCGCTGAGTCCAGGGAGAGGCCTGGGAAAAGCAAACATTTAAGTTGGGTCTGAGTGAAGAGAGAGAGCTGTCCTCACTGGTGCTCGGGTGGGGAGTGGCCATGCGAGCACTTCTGCGCCTGCTTGAAGGCAGCAGCTAGATTGGAGGTTGGAGGAGCAGTGCAGGAGTAGGGCTTGTGGTTAGGCCCAGGAGCAGCCCGGCAGTGGGGAAGGAGCAGACCCTGTGGGCAGCTGGTGTCAGGCGGTGAGTTGAGGCCAGGAAGGGGAATTCAGTCACTGAAGGGCCTTCTGGCCAAGCCCAGGCCCTCCTGAGGCTGGACATCCTTCCACTCCCCACTGGCTGGAGGGATTTAGAGCTGCCAGCGAGGCAGACACTGTGCTTGGGCCTGGCCATGCACTGCCTGTGGTTAACCACACCCTCCCTGAGGTTGGCAGGGAGGACAGCAGCCTTGAGAGGTAGGGACCATTATTGTACCCATTCTCCAGATGAGGAAACTGAGGCTCAGGTTGCTCAGCAAAACAGCCTGCACACAGTGGCAGTGGAGGGGGCACCTCCAGTGGGGTGAACATACCTCCCCATCCAAGGGACAGCTTAATAGTGGGGAAACTGAACCCCAGCTGGGACCAGGATTTGCCCAAAGAGTGGTGGAATTCGAGGCTGAGCAAGCTTGAGAAGAACATGCTGTTCAGGCCCTGTCTGGCGGTCATGAGGAGGTGGGGGAAGTGGGGGGAAGTATAGGACCCATCTCTGCTGCAGGTGCAGCCCAGAGAACAACCTGGAGGGACAATGGTGCTAAGGGGGGAAGACCAGGTCCCCCCACTCCACTCTCCAGGGGAGTGCTACCTCAGTGTGTGAAAATGCAGGCTTCTCGTGGGGGGTTGGGGGTGGCAGAGCTTTGCAGGGGTACCTGGGAGAGCATCTATGGGATTTGCTCAAGCTCACCCGCTGCAGGTGATTCCATGCAGAATTTGTGCCCAAGGTCTGAGTCCAAGCAGGCCTCCCCAGCTAAATTGAGAGAATCTAAGTCATGCAGAGTGCAGATAATCCTCCTGCCTCTGCGCCCCTGGCCCCATCCGGGCCTCTTCTGTGAAGCTGTTCCCTGCATTTCCTCCTCTGTAAAGTGGGGGAAGGTGAGGGGAGGTTGTGGTGCTGCCTCTCTGGCTGGCACACAGGCAGGGAGTAGAGTGAGCACCCAGGCAGTGCCCAGGCAGGGCTGGCGCCTGGCTGGGGTCTGACTCATCTACTCTGACCCCTCCCACTTTGGTGCACAGTGGGCTTGGGGCGGCCAGTCCTCTCAGCCTCAGCCTCCATCCTTCCCCCAAGGAATGGCGATTAAGTTTAAGGGGGATGAACAGCACAGCTGGCCCTGGGGCTGTTGGGATGGCTTTAGAGCCTGCCCCGCCCCAGGGGTAGATCCTGCCTCTGCCAGCTCCAGCTCATGGCCCCGAGTGAGCGCCACGACCTCCCAGGACCTCTGGGAAAGGAGTGAATGAGTGTGAGAGCCCCCCCCCACTGTACTAGACCCAGCAGAGGATTTCAAGCAAAGCTGAGCTCCACACGGGCGGCCCAGGGTGGGGGCACCCAACAGGGGTCACCAGGAAGCTGGAGGCTCTGGGCCCTGGTGGGCAGGGGCTGCTGCCCAAGTCCCACTCCCTGGACCAGCTTTGTGCACAGACCCAGGTTAGAGTCCCGTCAGGGTCCTGTCGCTGGGGCTCTAGAAACCCCAGAGCACGTGAGCAAATGTCCGTCTGGGAAGTGAGAGGTCTTTGAGATTCCAGAGAGGCAAGGGGCAAGGGCAAGGGGCAAGGAGCGGGAGAATTTGTAGGAATTTAACAAAACGCAGTTAGCTCCATGGCACAGCTGTGCACGGTCCAGGCAACAGTTACCCGCCGGTGGGAGAGTGGGAGCCCAGAGCGACCAGGGCTTGAGTTTCTGGTTTATTTTTTCCTCTTTCCCACCGTGTTTAGCCCTGCTCTGCGCAGGGGTCCCTCCTGTGGTTGTTAAACGAAGCCCCAGCGAGGAAAGGGCCAGCACAGGCGCCGCTGCACTCATGGCCCTCAGGACCCCTACCCTTCCCCCGCAGGTGCCCATCCCACCGCGAGCCGGAGGCCGGGTTTACAGCTGCCAGGGCCCCCAGCTCGGCCTCGACTGTGCCGAATCTGAGCGAATCGTTCCTTTCTAGGCTGCTCTCCCTCCGCATTGTGACGGGGTGGCGGTGCCCGGGGTCTGCACGGGACGGGACGGGAGGGCCCGCGCCGGTAGATGGAGCTGACTGCCTCCCATCCTTCTCTCAGGTGGGGTCTGCTTTCTGGGGAAGGCTTTTGGCTTCAATCATTTCGCATCAGCCTGGCCAAGAGAAGGCACGGGAAGGAGCCAGGGTCGCCAAGCAATCGCCCGCATTGGCACTGGGTCCCGGGCACTTTCGTGGGGGTCGGTCGGCCCCATCCTCTTGCTCTGTCTTTGGGATGCGGAAGGGGCCTCTCTCGTGTTGGTCGCCCCAGGGCGGCGCGGTGAGGCGGGTGGGCTGGGTGGGCTGGGGAGGAGGAGCGCAGGCCCAGTGTGTGTGTTGGGGGGGGGTTGGGGGAGGGAACTGGCGCCGGCCTTCGTCTTGGCTCCTCACAAGGGCGGTCCTTGTACGGTTATTTTTCCGTTGAGAAAACTGAGGCCCACAGAGGCTATGGGCCTTCCAAACGAACGCAGCCTGGCGTCAGAGCCCCGCGGGCATTGGAGAGCAGAGTTGGCTGTGGGTAGACTTAGGGCATCTCTGTCTCTAGCATCAGGGCTCCGCGTGCGCAGGGGCTGCTCGGGGACCTCCAGGCGCAGGGGTGCTGATGGGCAGGGCCAGCCGGCGCTAAGTGACTGGGAAGCAGAAAGAGGTCGCTGAAGAAGCCACCTCCCGTGGCAGTCGCGCCTCTGCGCAGAGTGGAGACAGGAGGAACTTCCCTCCAGGAACGATGCTGCGGTTGGGGGTCTGGGTCTGCTCACATTCCCCACCTTGGAATCACATTCAAGTTTAATCAGTCAAGGCTTCAGCTGCCCTATATGAACTCGCTGGGGAGCAAAGGGCACCGGCAGTCACCCCCTGCGCCTCACAGACCGGTTTTCCCCTCCTGTAGAGGGACCCTCTGGACTAAAATCTCAGCGCCCCCTGCACTCCTCTTTGCTTATTCTGAGCCTTGGCCGCCCCTGCCGCCCCCACTGACGTCCCATTAAGCCATGCTCCCCCGCGCCTGATGGGGAAGAGTGCAGTTTAGGAAGCTGGTGCTCCCGGGACCCAGCAAATGGCTCCTAGCTAATTAGGTTTGCCCTCTAACCTTGACATTGGTTTCTTGTTTTAAGAGAAAGATTAGATGCAAACATGGGCTAATTTCCACCTTAGATGCCCCCATGAGACAGCCAGGCTGGACACTACCCCTGCTGGCACCTTGCACTAATTGCAGGCCAAGAATCGGCAAAGGGAGGGTAAGTCCAGCCCCGATGCTGGATACTCGTGGCTGCTGGACCTGGATGCAGACCTTGATGGACTCTAAATGGCTGCTTTAGCTCCTTGGGGAGGAGCCCCTCCTTCCCTGCCGTGTAGAAAAACAGAGCATGAGCCAGAGGCAGACCTGAGGCCCTGTGCCCTCCAGCTCCCTGCACTCCTGCACCACCAGTGTGTGACAGGACTGCGAGGAGTGGACCTGCCCCATGTCTTCCCGTGTGAGCAAGGACAGTGCCGGGCTCCTTCTGGGCTGTCTCCCAGTCTAGAACAGGGCCTTGCCTGCTGACTGATTACATAAGTAGCTGTTGAGCAAATGACTGGGTTTATAAATGAAGTGACTGCATTTCTCCAGGCCTGAGTTCATGGTCCACAGAGTGAGGCTAACACAGGCCCCGCCCTGGTGAGAGTGACAGCAGATCAGCCAGGCAGGCTGTGTGAGCTGCAGGGGTGCACAGACGGCAGTGCTGCCCGCCCCTCCACCCCCTACCCTGCTCCCTGAGCTGGTGTTGTCCATTTAGGTTCCACGTTCCAGGGAGACAAGCTGTACGTGTAGAATTCCCCTGGAGAAAGAAAGTCTCTAATAAACATTTTGGGGAATGGGGAAGAGGCATTTTTAAACATCACTTCAGTCCTGATCATGGTAGGCCTAAAACCATATCAGAGACTTTAAGATACATGGGGGTGCAGGGGAGTTTTAGGTGGGAAAGTGCATGTTTCCACATCTCGGTCTGGAGGGGGTACCAACTTATTTGAAGTCAGTTCCAAAAACTTCCTGAAGGTGGCGCCCTTGGGACAGGACGTTTCTCTAGGAGCACAGTGGGTTAAGCCTTTAGGATAAATTGGTCTTAAGTGAATTCTTCTGCTGTGCCAAAGAAGCAAAGGAATTCCAGCAAAGTCTGGCTCACTGATGGACAGTTGGCCTGGACAATTCAGGTCCAAGAAGCTGTTTTGTTTTAGCACGTTCTCCCCTGGTCCCAAGAATGTAACATTAAGGTGGTTTGGACGCTAAATGTTTGTGGGCAAATTTATTCCAGAGTTACTCCAAAGCTCACCTCTGTCCCCATCCCCATCTGTGCATGCACTGGGGGCACTGCAGGAGGAGAACTGGACCCCAACTTGCAAATTTTGTCCGCTATTTGCCTTCATCACAACACAGGACAACTGATTGCCACTCCCACCCCAACCCGGCCGAGTTACCCCTTCTGGGTACTGAGAATAGGCCAGTGATGCACAGTGAAACTTCATCAGTGACTAAGAGTCGTAGGCACAGGACGCACTGAAGCCAGTTAGAGACCTGGCTGCGAGGAAGATTTGCCCCCCAAGGGGATTGGGCAGCACGGGTGGGCGGCGCAGGTCTCTGGGCGTGGCGTGGCAGGGCTGTCTATAAAGGGGCTATACCTAGAGGCAACAGCATAGGGGCAGGCAGGACTGGGTGCAGGCAGTGAGGCTCCCCTCCCACCTGCTCCTTCTCAGGTGTGGAGCACTCAGAAAAGCTGCCCTGGCCCAGCCCTCTGTGGTGGCACAGGTTTGAGGTCTTCTGTGGCTGTGGTGATGAGTGTGTCAGATTTGGTGGGTGCTTAGCCATCTGGCCATCTCCCGCACCAAGTGTCCCCCTCCCTGCCTGTCCCTGCCAGTGCATAAGTCATCCCCAAGGGGTGCTCTGGCCAGCCCCAGGTTGGCTCGCCCCAGGAGTGGGCATGCAGAGGAAGGGCAACAGAAGCCAAGGTGTGGGAGATGTGGTTGCCCCCGCCACCCACCAATACCTCACAGGGCTCAGACCAGGCCCCTGGGCTGCAGGGAGACTAGACTGAAGTTCGGGGTTTGAGGAGACTTGGTGCACCCCCTTCCCATCCCCTGAGCTCCCTCTGCTGAATGAGAAATCCAACCGTGCCGCCTTATGTGGCTTCTGCAAGACGCTGAGGATGGGTCTTGTCAGAGGAAGGGGCTGCATCACTCAGCACACAGCTCTCCCCGAGGTGCTCTCTAGGTCCCTGTCATGGTGGTCCCACTCTCCTTCTTGTCCTCACAGTGGTCAGCCTGGCTCTAGGCTGGTTCAGCCTGAAGGGTGGGCAGCAGCCTGGAGCCAACCTTGCCCCCAGCCAGCTCTCAAACACTTCCTTAAGCAAGACGACCTCTTGTGCAACTGGAGTCTCTTACCGGCTTCTCAGCACCTGTTTCTGCACATCGTTACAAGTTCAAGCAAAGCACACAGCAGGATCAGAAAAGGATGCACTGAGTGACCTTGCATGGCAATGCAAGGAGAGGTGTGTACACAGCAGCAAGATGACCCCTGTTAGGAGGTTTCTATACTGAGCCATTGTTTGGGACCCTCCCTTTGAACTAATCTCCCAGGCTGACTCCCAGGTGAGCTAACACTGCAGTTCTGTGGCTCGAAATCCCACTTTCTGCAGCGCTAGGGTAGCTTCTCCCAGGCCAAAAGAGTAACTGGCTGATGCGCCCAATGGCATGGAGGGACCCTGGGCCCACACCACTTAGGGCTGAATGGTATCTGTCTTCGTCCTTTTGGGCTTCTATAACAAAATAGACTAGATAACTTGTAAATAACAGAAATTTATTTCTTATGGATCTGGAGTCTGGGATGTCCACGAACTGGTGGCGGCAGATTTGGTGTCTGGAAAGAGCTTGCTGTCTGCTAACTCGGTGCCTTCCTGCTGCGTCCTCACGTGGCAGAAGAGCAGAAAGGGATGGACCCGCCCCTCCTCCAGCCCTCAGTAAAGGTGCTGATCACCTCCTAAAGGCCTTGCCTCTTAACACTCTTGCACAGGGGATTAGGTTTCAGCAGGAATTCTGGAGGGACACAAACATGCAAACCATAGTAATGTTTCCCAAAGATAGCAGGTGCTAATACCTGGGACCTGTAAATGTTACCTTTTACAGGAAAGGGTCTTTGTAATGTGATTGGATTTTGAGGTTAGCCTGGAGTATCCAGGTGGGCCCTAGGTGCAATCATGTGTACATGGAGGGAGGTTTGCCGCAGACACAGACGAGGCCATGTGAAGAAGAGGCAGAGATTGGAGTGACACGGCCACCAGCCAAGGACACCTGCAGCCACCAGCCACTGGAAGAGGCAGGCAGGAGCCTCCCCAGAGGCTCTGGGGAGTCTGGCCCTGCCAACTCCTGCTTTCCACTCAGTAATACTGATTTAGGACTTCTGGCCTCCACAACTGTGAGAGAATAAATTTCTGTTGTTTTAAGCCACCAAGTCTGTGGAACTTTATTATCACAGGTGGACTAAAGCCAGGTGTCCCTGGATTAGGCCTGGTGTTTTGCAGACACCCCAGAGCCAGGCCATGGCTGCGGAGGCGCCCAGCAGCAGGACTCTCTGTCAGGGGGTTCCCCCAGGACCGTTGGTGGGACGGCCCCCTCTCTCTTGCCTACAGAAGCAGAGCTGGGTGGGACAAGGAGAGGAGAGACAGTTTAGTTCTCGCCTGTCTCCTTCAAAACCTTTCTTGCACTTCAGTTTTCAAACTCATCCTGCAAATGCCAGAGCAGACGTTCTCTGCAGGGCCCTGATGAGAAATCGCACAGCAGGAAGGCACAGCAGGACTCAGATGATTGCGTTTCTAGAGTTTTCCCAGGCCCCGCCTCCACATTGGGGTACCCCTGGGGAAGCAAATGTTCCTCTGTAGGTGACGATAGATGGGGTGACCGCTATAAGCAGCGAGGAGGTAATGGTCTTCTGGGCGGGTGGCACAGGATGGCTGCTGCCACCGCACATTCACACGCCAGCACCCACTCGGCGCTGGCCCTGGGCTGGGGGCACAGACGTCATCCTTGTCCTCTGATGACCGGCTCATCAGCCAGCAGGGTGCAGCAGATGGTTCAGAGATGCACAGAAGGGGAGGGGGAGGAGAAGGGCTCCATTCCCGTCCTGTCCCCAGCGTCCATCTACCCGCGCTGCGGCCGTGCAGGGTGGGTGCGAGGCAAACGCGAACGCATCGCTGCCCACCAGCACCCCCGACTCAGAGCAAAGACCATCTCACACCCGGAGAGCAAACCCTACTCACGCTGCTAACTGGCAAAACAATTAAAAGGAGATATTGTCTACGGGGAGGAGTGGGGGAAAGGCATCCTTGGACAACGCTGGGGGGCGGCCGAGCGAGGCGGGCTGTGGAAAGGCGACCTGGAAAGATGTGAGAGCACCAGCAGCCGCGTGTGCACGCACGCGCACACGCACCGTCAGGCCCACCGCCACACACCCCGGAACCGCTCGATAGGAACAGAAGTACTGGCTCCTAAGGAAACAATGGCAAGTTTCCTTTTAGGGGGACGGAAAGGAAGCGTTATTTGGTGTCACCAAACCCTGGAGGCTGAGGAAATGCGTGAGTAGGGAGATGCTGGAAACACGTGCCACCCCCGCCCCCCCGGAAACCGCAGCCAGTCAGCAGGGGAGGGGCTGAACCCAGAGACCAAGAGGGGCCCCCTGAGCCCATGGGGGAGAAGTGGCGGAATAATGCATGTAATGTGATAGGATTTGCATAGAACGGTGACCCCTGAAACCCCATCCACTGCTCACGTAGCTGTGCACGCCCGGGTCTCGGAAGGTCCGGTGAGCACGGGGATAGCAACATGCAAAACACACGAGGTTGGCAACGTGGGAGTTTGAGGGGGGCAGGATGGAGTGGGTGGAGTGCCCGTGAGGGTCTATGACAAGAGTGCATGGGACCCCGTGGGCAGAGACTTGTGCGTGGGGGTGGACGTGATGTCCGTCTGTGGGCACGAAAGGACGCAGGGACGTGGGGGTGGTGTGTGCGCCTGCGGGGGGCAGGCTGTGGGCGTGTATGGACGAGTGTAGGGCTGGATAAGTGTGCGGTGTATGGAGAGGTGTGCGTACCTGTGAAGGGCACGTGTGTTCATGCGTGTGTGTGCTAAGGTGGGGTTGGGGTCTTCGTGTAGAGGTGTGTATCTGTGCAAGCGTGTGGGGGGTGTGCATATGTGTGTATGTGGGGTGTGGGCGTGTGTAGGTGCATGTGTGCCGTGGGGTTGTGTGGGCGCGGGTGTGGGTGGCGCATGTTTGTGTGAGGGGGTGGGGTGCGGAGGGAGGGGCTGCGTGTGCATCGGTGGGCGTGTGGGGTGGGCGTGTGCAGGCCTAGCTCTTCCTAGGGAGTCGCAGGAGGGTCCCTCCCAGAGCAGGACGGGTTCCCAGATGACCTGCATTATCTCCATATCATGCTGGAGGTGTCACATTCTTCGTGCTGATCCGGTTGGAGTAGGGATGCTGAGGCCTGGGCCAGGGTCAGACACGCCAGGTCTCAGGCGCTGCGCCAGGGACGTGCCCCACCTCAGCTGGTGGGTGCCCTCTGAGGGTGCACAGAGTCAGGTGTTGCCACCACTGTCTTTTTGCTGGTTTGGGTGCCAGTTCATTCTTCTACCAGATGAGGACATCAAGGCTCAGAGTGGCCAAGTGTCTGCTCAGGGTTGCACAGCAGAGGAGGCCAAGCTAGATCCCACCCAGGTGGGCCTGAGCGCAGAGCCCACCCTCCCTGCCTCCTCCAGCAGGTCAGGGGGCAGCCCCAGGATGCCAGGGACCCCCTCAGTACACTGATGGTCAGGCGGCAGCTTTGTGTCCTTGGGGCTCCTCACCTGCTGGCCCCTGGACACGGCTGCCCCGCCCACCCTGGCTCACCTGTACAGCTGAGCCTGGGAGGATGACCTGGGCCCGGGCCACCCACACCCCTTCCCCGCCCTCCCCTCTCCCCTGACAGCGGGCAGCCTCAGCCCACCCCAGCCGCTGTCGGCTGCTCTTAAGAGCCAGATGCACTGACCATTTCCCGTGTGTTGCTTTGGTGACTTTAAAATTTTTTCATTCCAGTTTTTAAAAATTAGGTAACACTTGCACCTGGGACAAAGGCTCGAACAGTGCAGATGGTGAAAGGTCCTCCCACCTGTTCCAGCAGCCAGTCCTGCTCCCGGAGGCCCTCGTGTCTATGTCCACAGATGGCCATGCTGCCCTGGCGCCCACAGCCAAGCCTTAGAACCACGGGAGCTTAAGATCAGTCCTGGAGGCCAAAATCAAGGTGTCCGCAGGGCCGGGCTCTCTCTGGAGACGCTAGGGAAGGGGGTGTCCCAGGTTCTCTCCAGCTCTGGTGGCTCCTGGCCTGTGGCAGCACAACCCCAGGCTCCCTCGGCATTGTGCCGTGTCTGCGTCCAAATCCTGTGATGGGACAGCAGTTGCGCTGGGGGTGGGGGCAGGATGACCTCGTCTTAACCAATTACAGTCACATTCTGTGGTCCTGGGGGTTAGGACTTCCCTGTGTGAGTCTTGGGGGGACATAGTTTCGCCCCTAAAAGACATGCACAGACAGTGTACGTGACTGTGGGGAGGTCGGGCCCCTGCTCCCGTGCACGCCTGTGTATCTGCCCTGTACTCACAGCCCCCCGCTTGCTGGTTGCCTCCCCTAGTCCTTGGGGCAGCCCCATATCGAGCGCACCCCATTCTCCCTCCCAGCTGCACAAGGTAGCTGTGAAGATAATCCCTGCGTGTACATCCTGCCATGGCGGGGGAGGGGCGTGTGACGCTGGGGAAGACCCACTGCAAAGTCCAAGTCGCTGCTAAATCCCTGGAAGCTTCCGACCTAGCTGCCTTCGATGGGGGAGGGGGAGGAGTAGGGGGGGAGGGGGGCTTGTTCCCTGCCTGGCCTCCCCCATCCCCCACCAGCCCCTGCCCACAAAAAGGATAGCCAAGCCTGAGTTCTCCTCCAGTTGTCACCAGGGGCACCAAGCCAAACTTTCCTCCCAGCAGCCTGAGCAGGAGCCCCCCGCAAGTCCTGTTAGGCCACAGGCATCCATTCTAAGACCAAGAGGGCCAAGCCGTCCAGACTGGCGGTGGGGGGGGGGGGCTGCACCAGCTAGCTGTGGTTTCCAGAAACTTCCCTCCGGCTCCTCAGGAAAAGGCTCCCTGCACCGTGGTGGCCCCAGCCCTTTGTTCAGCCTGGTTCCTCCAACCCCAAGTCACTTCCAATCAAGGTCACGGGCAGCCGAGCTGTCTGCAGGTCCCCCGTGATTTGGATAACTCCGAGCACAAATCTGTGCTCCATTGTGGAAACCAAAACCTGCTCCCACCTCGAGGTGCTCTCATTAAAACCAGATTCCCACTGCCCAGGCCTTGAAGTGACCACACCTTGCATATCTTCACTGAGCTGGGACTGAGAATGCAGGCCCCTAACATCGGATTGGATTGGATCGTTGCAGGAGGAAGCCAAGTGCTGATTTTGCCATTGCACTTCTAAAAATCACCATTGGGGCATTCCCATGGAGCACTGTCCTGAGCGCTGAGGTCTGTCTGAGCTGTGTGTGCCGTCTCTCACCAGCCACTGGGGCCACCAGCAGGAGCCTGGTTATGTCCAGAGGAGGAAGCGGCTTCCGGACAGTGGACAGTGCTGCATCTTGCCGCTGGTCGGCGGAGCTGGGACCCAGACTCAGGCATTCTGCCCACCGGGATGTCCTGTCTCCAGGGAAAACCCACCGGGGGCCACTCGGACAGCACAGGTTCTTAGCAGTATGGGCTGAGAGAAGAGCCCTTCTCAGAGTTAACTCTACCTGCGTATGTGCCGAGAACTGCCGCAGGCTTCGAGATTGGAAGAAACAAGCCCAAGGGAGAAGGCTGGCCTGAGGGAGGGGTGGGTGGGTGGAGTGACAAAGCCAGGAGAGCAGCCCCCCCCCCCAGGATCTAGAGGGGCACGTGGTGGTCTCTGGCCAACTCTTTTAACTTTTGCAAATGTTTGGAAGTTTTCAAAATCAAACGCTGGGAGGGAAACGTTGCAGTTACATGAACCGAAGGGGCAAGGTTTGAGGTCTGCTGGGCAACTGCGTCCGCCTGAAGTGGGACAGAAACCTACGCAGCAAGCATGGAGTGGGGGCCAGCAGAGGTTGGGGGACCGATCTGGCACCCCTCAAAGCACGGCAGGTGCTGCCAGGCCCTCAGGCTGGGTGGAGCAGCCCCTCAGCACAGCATCCTTCCTCCGTCCTCTGCTCCCAGGGCCATTGCTGGCACTGCCCCCTTGCCTCCCTCAGGCCCTGGCAGGGCGCTCCCACCAGGAAGTGGCTTCTCGGCTCACCAGGGCGGCAGAGGGCTCAGCCACTCTGCACACACAGCCCCAGTTCCTCCCAGGGGCCTTGGAGAGCTGGCGCAGGGACCCTGCAGCTCCCAGGTTCGCTTCTCCGTCCTGCCTGCTCTTTGGATGGAAGCGTCTCACTGCCCAGCGCCACAGGGCAGGAGTGCCAAGGACACATCCTCCCCTTCCTCTCCCTCCTCCTCCCAAGGCCCTCTTTCCCCACCTTCCTCCTACCTCCTTTTCTGTCCCTCTCCCACTCCTGCCCAGTTGTCCTCCCACCCCGGTTTCTCCCTTCCCCCCACTCCCTTCTCCTCTGTGCTCTCCCCTCCTCCCCCTTCCCTCTCCTCTCCTCCTCCTCCTTCTCCTCCTGCTTAATCCTCCCCTCTCATTTTTTGCTTTCTTCTCTCCCTCCTCCTCCTCCCTTTCTCTCCTCCCCCTCCCTCGTGTCCCCTTCTCCCCCCAGCCTTTGGCCCTGCTGGGAGTGGGACTCTGGGAAGCATCCACTTAACAAATTATGAAAATTATCATCCCCTTTCTGGTTGTAGAGGGAGACTTTCACAAGGAAGGAAGTGGCTGGACTCCCAAAAGGCAGGCAAAATAATTTTCAAACATTTGGTCCTTTTCAAAGCAAACACTTACAATATATGCTAAAGACTTGTCTACATGTTATCGCCCCTCAGCCCCACACAGACATATGAGGGGGGTGATACTGCCGTTCCCACCTTATGGCTGAGGACACGGAGGTCCCTGAAGGGCAGTGACTTGCTCGGAACCACAGTGGGCAGGTGGTGGAGCTGGAAGGAGGTGCCCTGGTGCTGTTTCACATCCTGCAGCTGCAATGACAGGTCATGCTGGTTTTGACTGGCAACAGACTATTTGACCAGCCAACAAGAATGTCCTGAGAATGTACCCCTCCCCAGGCCTGAGCCAGGAGGGGTTAACAGGATAAAAGAAGGAGCCCTCTGCACACTCCCTCTCCACCGACTGCCATCCAGTCTGCCCTGATGAAGGGCTGCCTCGGTTAGACTCCATTGCTCATCATTCAACCAGGGCAGGAAGCTCCTTTTGGATGACCTCATCTGCTACTGCCCTGCTCCTAGGGCCCAGCTTTAATCTGTCCCTCTCTCAGCTCAACAACCATCAGTGGCTCCCCCCTGCTTTGCAAATTAAGAGTCCTATTCTTTAGCTTGGCATGCATGGTGCCTCCTAGCCAGACTCCAGCCCACCAAGTTCTCTCCTTCCCAGCACTGCCTCACATACACCGACCCGACCTGACCAGCTGGTTTCCCACAGGCTCAGCCCTGGCTCTGGTCTCAGCAAGCAGAGAGCTGTCACCTCCAACAGCCAGGTTTCCCTTTGTACACATCACAGCATCACACTGCAGTCAGATAAAACCAAGTGCCGGTAAGATGTGAGGACATAGAAATGGACATGGCTGCCACAGACAATGATTCTGAAGTGCTTAGTGGAGGTGAGACCCATCAGCCCAGATTTCCACTCTTGGGCATTCACCCCCAGAAAAACTCCCATAAAGAAAGACGACGGGTCTGTTCATTCCAGTATTATTTGTAAAAGCAGAGAGTTGGAAACAACTGGAAAACTCTCAGAAAGGCGTACACGATCCTTGCGGCATGTGCATTTCCCTGAGTGACTGCGACAGTACTTCTCACTGCACACTCTGCTGGTGCGACTTCAACATTCTTCCCACTGAGAGGTGGGGTCCGTGGTCTCCCCTTGAACTTGGGTGGGAGCTGCGACTGCTCCAATCAATAGAGCATGGCCAGCGATGCTGTGCGATCCCCAGCCTGGGTTCTGCGCAGTGCTCCTCCCTCACTACTCCCTCCCTCATCCCCCCACTTCCCTCCCTGTCTCTCCCTCCTTCTCTCTCTCTCCCCTCCCACTCCCTCCACTTGTCCAGGGAACTCGAGCTGTGAGGAGGCCCGGGTCACATGGAGAGGCCTCATGATGGGGTCCCTTGCAGACAGCCAGCACCAGCTCCCAGATAAGTGAGCGAATGTGAATGTCCGCTTAGATGAGTCCTGCCCCAAATCAAGTCTTCCAGCTGAGACTCAGACTTCAGGAATTGGAGACAAGCCAGCCCAGATCCACAGAATCTGTGAGCATTCCAGTAAATGGTTGTTCCGCAGCACTGAGTTTTGGGGAAATGTGTCATGCAGCCGTAGGATGGAACAATGGCATGAGTGAGCATTGGGTTAGTACATAGTGGTTAAAAAAGTAAGACTTGCTACATTTATCAGCATGGCTAGATTTCAAACCTATACTTTCAAAAGCGAGAAGTGGAGGTGGTGTAAAATGTCATACTGTTTTTGTAAAGTAATACCCAAGAGCAGGTAGGTACCTGGAGTGGCATGGGGTGAGGTAAGGATAAATGTGTTTAGGATAAGGGATGAAGGAAGCAAAAATAAGATAAAATTTAAATTTAAAAGTAGACATTCTCTAAAATCATTCCAAAATAAAAAAGTTGATTGGAACAAAACAAAACAGGTGGTGGCTGGCTGTGGCCTGTCCCCTACCCTATCTATGCTCTTTGGATCATTCCCACTGACTCACTACCTGTGGGGTGTCTGTGGCTACTAGCGCCTGAACTAGGCACTGGGGACCCAGGTGTGGGTTGAGGAGAGCACCAGGCTTCCTGCAGGGCATTTGTTGGAAATTCTAAGGTAGTTCCAGGCACAGGGTGGGGAGGTGTTTGCCCGCAGTGGTGGCCCAGGTGATGGAGGAAGGAAGGGCAAAAGTGGGCAGAGAGGTGACTGTCTGTTACTGGGAAAGATGGCTGTCTGTCTGTACAGATGTGGCTTGGGGCTGTTTGGAGGTGTACTTGCAGAGATGGAGACATGGGAAGGTGACAACCCGCTGACTTTGAAAGGCTCTACTTTTCTGGGGGGTGAGGAACCCTACAGTCCCAGAATTCTGACTAGTGCCCTGGGTGACTGTAAACCTCAGGCCCTGGGAGCCCCGGAAGCCCCGCTGAAGGCAGCATCTTCATGGGGCTCAGTCTCCGAGAGCGCATCCTGAGGGTCCCCAGCCTGCCCAAGGACTGAGACTGGGTCGCGAACAACACAGCGGGCCGCTTCCACCCGCGGCCACGTCTAAGTAAGCAAAGCCCCCGAAAGCAGCACTTCTGCACTCTGTGGACATTTCTGTCTCCAGACTCGGCCTCTGGCCTCTCCACTCACCTGGACGCAGTTTCGCTCCCAGCCCGGATACCAGCACGGAGTACAGAGGCAGTGGCCTGGGCGAGCACCAGTCCGGCCAGGCTGCGCGTCCCTCATCGCCCCTGCGACTCGACCGCAAGCATCTGCCCACTCGCCAACGCCCGCGCTACCAGCGGGGCTTCGCCGCTGCATCGGGAACGTAGCGGGGACCCAGCGTCCGCGGTTCGGAGTCCGGGCGCGCCTGCCGCTGCCTGGCGCTCGGGCTGGGGACGCGCCCTCCGCAACGCCCAGAAGGCGGGTGCCCGGGAGGGGCTCACTCCCCTCTGTCTCATCCCCGGCCTGGCCGGCTGCCCGCCCCAGCGCCGCTCTCACGCGCGCCCCCCAGAGGAAGTGGGGAGACGCCGCGAGCGCCGCCCCGCGCGGCCGCCCTCCTGGACGTGCCCAGCCTCCACTCCCGACAGCCCGGCACCCGCAGGGCTGCTGATGAGCCCGGTTTTCAGGATCAGAGATTCGAGGCGCCTCATCTAGGGACACACAGCCCCAGAGCGGAGGGAATTAGAATCCGGGCTCGGAGGAAGCCCCGCCAGGCCTGAGGGAGAGAACTGGAAGTGACAGCACCAACCTGGAAGGCTTCTTGGTTGGACCGGAAGGAAACGTGCTGAGGCGCTGCGCCCTGCTGGGCCCAGGGCAACCCGCGTACATCGGATACTTAGCTGAAAGGCCCTCTCCCCACAGCCATCATCTTTTTATCCAGGCCCCTGTCTGGCCTCAGTTTCCCTATCAAAAGCGCCCTCAGTGAGACAGTGTCTGCCCAGAGCTATAGCTTCTCCAAACGAATTGGAGCTCTCACTTCCTTGGTCCAGCCCTTCTGGTTGGGGTCCCTCTCGTCCTTAGTCTGTCCGACCCTGAAGCAGGGTTTGGGAGACCTCAGCTCTTCTGAAAGACCCCAGCCCCCTCACTGTAGTTCAGTGTTCTCATTTACACGGTGGGGGCATGAGCCCCCATCTACGTGGCTGCCTCCAGGCCAGACAACAGGGTGAGTACCTGCCGTGGATTACTTCTGGCCGTCCTGGGGAAGGATGTGGAAGTCAAAGGACAGGGGTTGAACATCTGGTCCCGGAGTCTGCAGAAAACTCCTTCTCCCACTCGAGGGCTCGCAGCCACTGGGCACCAGAGGTCCTTCCGGGCAGCCTCCAGAAGGTGCACCCAGCGACGCACCATGTTGTCTCCGCGGGCACAGGCTGGTAGGGCCCCTCCTGGCCTCACCACCCCATGGCTCCGCTGCTCCCCCAGACTCTAGCGCATCATGCGAGGCAAGCCCCGGAGTCGCAATTCCGGGCCTACGGAGCCACCTACCATCTGAGGGATCTCCTCTCCTTCTCCTGTCAGTTTTCCCGCTGGAAAACAGGGGTGATTCTTCCCCACTGTAGTTCGGAAGGTGAAAGTGAGGAGGAAGCCCCAGGTGCAGTCTATCTCTGGGAACTCGGGCAGCACTCAGTTGGACAGGGGCCCCAGGGCAGGCACTCCCCCGAAATAACCCGCGTCCAGTGAAGCCGGCTCCACCTGTTCCGGGTGGTAGTTGATCAGAAGGTGAGCCCTGAGCGGCCACAGCAAGGAAGGCCGCCGTGGGGCCTGGGATGCACTCTGTCCCCGCACTCCCTGCTGCAGGAGCGGGAGGGAACTCCCCCTATCTGTTACAGAGAAGAAACAGAGGCGCAAAGACGGGTGGGGCCTGCCCCCAAGACTTCTGGGCCGGGGGAGTGGCTGGGCCGGAAGCTGCCACCCCCTTCTAAGACCCGAGCCTCCTAGGGAACTGGGAGGGTGGTGGAAGTGCCAGAGTCCGGGGACTCACTCTCAGCGTGACATCGGGCGGGCTTCAGCTGGCCTCTGCGTGGTTGCACTTCCTTACACCCTGGGACTGAGCCCGAGAACCGTAGAGTTCTATCGAAGTATAGTTGGCATTGAAAGCATATTACATTAAGTGTAAATATTAAAATATGCCGCATTCTTGCAGCCCTGTTTTGGCAATGTTCCCATTTTTAAATTGCACATGGGGTCTTTCAAAAAAAGGTTGTGGCCCAGCTTCTTGCAGTTTTCTGAAAGTCTCGGGGTCTCCACGCCGCCCTACACACACGCATATAGATACACACGCGCACACACATGCACACACGCACATACCGCGCGCGCGCACACACAAGCACATAGTTACGCTTGGTCCAACACTCTCCTTGCGGCGGGGTAATTACGATTCCTGCCGGACACTGATTGGCTAGCCTGTTCCTCATCGGAGCTCCACAGCCAATGAGTGCCCGTCCGGGCTAGGCCCCGCCCCCCCGAGGCGGGTGGCGCGGGCCGGGGGAACAGATCACGCGGGGCCGGACCGGGTGCGACCCCCGCCTGGGCCTCGGGCCGCCCGCCCTCAGCCGCGCCGCCGCCTGCGCGCTCAGGTCCGGGCAGTGTCTCCCGGCAGCGGTCGCGCTTGGGGCTAGTTGCGGCGTCGTTGGGGCTCAGCGGGCCGCCAGTCTTCCCCAGCCCGCGCCACTCCGCCCCTGATGGCCCCTCCCACTCCCCGCCCCCAGTGAGGCCGGCCCGGGCGGCGACCAGAACGGCGACGTGAGAGGAGAGCGAGGCGGCTGCCGGGCCGGCTGTCGGCGCGCACCCGCTCCCGGCCCAGCCCAGCCCGGCGTGGAGGCCGCCGCCTGCCCCGCGGGGCCCGACGCCAGCTCTCGGGGCAGCGGTTCCAGGGCCCGCCCGCGCATTCGCCAGGGAGCCGCCTCCTCCCATCCCTATCGGGTACCGGGACCGGGCTCCCGGGACCCGGAGGAGCCTGGCAGAGCCCGACGGGCCCGTGGCCACGATGCCAGACGAGCTGACTGAGCCAGGGCGCGCCACGCCGGCCCGCGCCTCCTCCTTCCTCATTGAGAACCTGCTGGCGGCCGAGGCCAAGGGCGCAGGGCGCGCGGCCCAGGGTGACGGTGGCCGTGAGGACGAGGAGGAGGACGACGACGACCCAGAGGACGAGGATGCTGAGCAGGCGCGGCGGCGACGGCTGCAGCGGCGGAGACAGTTGCGCGCGGGCACCGGACCCGGCGGGGAGGAGCGGGCCCGGACGCTGCTCGGGCCGGGCGCGCTGTGCCTCGGTCCCCGGCCGCCCCCCGGTCCCGGGCCGCCCTACGCTCTGAGCTGCGGAGGCGCGACGCGCTGGTATCCACGGGCGCACGGCGGCTACGGAGGTGGCCTCAGTCCTGACAGTGAGTGAGGGGAGCGGGGAGGGGTGGGCCGGCGGCTGGGCCCGACTTCCTCCCCGCGCATTCGCTTGGTGACTTCAAGCTCGTCGCCGCCCATTCTGGGCCATCCTCTCCCTGGGGGAGTAGAGTCTGGGGTGTGTAGGGCCTCCGCGGAGCCCTGCGTTCCGGGACAGGGCCTCCACGATAAAGAAGGGCTCACAAGCGCCGAGCTCTGCGGTCCCGGGGAGGCGGGAAGTCCGCGGAGAGGGCGCTGGGAAGGGGATAACAGGCAGCCGAAGAAGAGAGAAACGAAAGGAGAGTGAAATAGGACAGAGAAAGACATGGGAGACCTGGAGACAGGGCGGGAGAAAAGCAGATGGAAGGATGGAGGGAGAAAGAGCAGTGTGGGGAGGGGTGAGAGAATGGGGTGCAGGAGAGAGAAACCCGGAGTAACGGAGAGAAAGGAGGAAAATAGGGGAAGGAGGACACGTGAGCCAGACTCCGAAAATCAAGGGGGGCATTGAGCAGAGGGTGCTGCTGTTGTGGGGGTGGGCTGGCGGGGGAGGGCAGCCTTCTTCCAGGGCAGCTGTGCCCCCGGCCCCATTCCCTCTGTGCCACCCCAGACAGACAGTCTGGGGCAGGGGCCTGGGGCTCCCCCTTGGTCCTCCTTGGCAAGGGCTGTGCCATGCAGGAAGGGGTCTCTTCTGAAGCCCCGTCCAGCCCCATCCCTTCTTTCTCTGCCCCTCCTCCTCCCCTCCTTTGTTCCCTGCTGAGGCCTGGGGGACTGGGGGTGGGGGCTTCTCACCCCTCTAGCCTGGGCATCTGCTTCCTGAGGGCTGCCTCCCTCCCCAGGTTCAATGCCGCCTTTCAGACCTTTCCTTTGAAGGGAGAGCCCTGGGAGGAAGACCAGGAGCCACTTCAGCCCCCCTCGTTCTGCCAGCCCCCCCCCCCAACAGCCTGCAGACTGTGAGGCCACCTCAGGTCTGTCTTCCTCATCCAGGCTCTGTGTGCATGTCAGTGTGTGCTGGGGCAGTCAACGGTCCATAACCCCCTCCCTGGCGTGGGACTGAGCCCCTCCAAAAGGACCCACATCTCAGAGCACACACCCAGAAAGTCCAGGCCCTTCATCCCCTTCTTGTAAACTTGAACAGGGCCTCTGTGGTTTCCCTGACATCAAGTGATTTAATTTGGTGCTCTTCTGGGCGTGATTCTGAAACGGGTTTTGAAGGGTGAAATTGCTCTACCCTTGTCCCTGGGCTCCATCCCCTCCTGCAGCCCAGTCAGCAGCCCCTGCGGAGGCAACGCCTTTTTATTTCGTGCCATGCGGGTTAGGGTTGACAGCTTTGCTCCTGTGGCAGTGTATGGGTCTCTAGGAGTTGGAGGGGGTGCATTGGGATATTGTGGGGAAGCAGGGACTCCCCAAATCTGGTAACATGCAAAACAGCCTGCTACCTGACTCCTCTGTGGGTGCCATGAGGGCACATGCCATGGGGGTGGGCAGGGGCATGGGCAGGATCTGCATGTTCCATGGACACCCCGCCCGGAGCCTAGCCGGAGCCACACACACAAGCCTCACCAGTGTTTGCACACCTTGCATGGGCGTGCAATGCTGCAGATACACCGCAGGCACATCCCTGCCTGAGTCTGCAGCCTTCCAAGGGCCGGGCCAAACTCCTCCGTGACCCCTGACCTGTTAGCCAGCCAGGGCCTGCCCTTTGCACAAGAGGATCCAGGTCAAGGCAGAAAGGCACGCTAGTCCAGTTGGCCTCCTGAGCCCTGCAGTCTGAGGTGGCTGCTCCCTTTTCTCTGGACAAGCACTCCTGGGGCCTGGCAGGCCTCTTTAACCCCCGGTCATCCCCCTTGCCAGCCCTGTGGGCCTCTTATTACCTCTGGAAGATGAGGTGGAGCTTGGTACTTGGAACACAAACTCAGAGACCCCCTGTGACCTTCTGTAATGGCAAACCTAGAAGCCGAACAGCCAGTCCAGAAGATGTTTGGGGCAGGTTCCTGCGTGTTCTTTGGAGCAGCATTCATCCATGTTCTCTGTAGGCATGCCTGTGGCTCGAGTGGACATGCCTCCGTGGGCATCTGGGTCAGGGATACAGGAGCGTGGGGTGTGGGTGTACCAGTGTCACCTGACTGGCATCTTTTGGGGATCATTTGCATGTGTTCGTCCTTCCATGGGAATGTTTCCATGCAAGCGGGCAGGCATTTCCTTTGCTCCTGTGCGTGAAGAGGGAGATGTCACCACAAGTCTTTATTCCTCCGTGAGGACACTGGAAGTGAGGCTGGGTGCTGGGTGGGAGGGAGCGTCCTGTGCTTGTTTTCCAGTGTGCACTTTTCTCGGAAGGTCGTCTTTCCTCTTGTCCTGGCATTTCTGCAGGGTCTTTTGTTTGTTTTTCCAGGAGGCGGGTGCTGAAGCTGGGGGTGGGGAGTGGTCGGGGGTCAGCCTGCTTTTTGGGTCTGTTTTGGTGTTTCTTCCCCTTTTCTTCGTTGTCCTCTGAGTGTGGGTGTGCATTTCTGTGTGAGCCTGCTGCGTGTGTGGCTTTGGAGCGGCTCTCCCGTCTCAGAGTCTGTGTCCTGTCCTCATGGCTCGGCCTTTCTTGGTCCCCAGTGGTGCTGGATGCGGAGCCCTGTGCGTTTAACGTTGCCCTGCTGTGTCTGTGGGCGACCTCAAGGTGGGGAACAGCCAGACTCGGTGATCGCGTCTGGGGATCAGAACCCTAGAACCAACCATGGTGCCCCTTTCTCCCCTGCAGCCAGCGACCGGGACTCACCGGAGACGGCCGAGGAGATGGGCCGTGCGGAGGGCGCCTGGCCGCGGGGCCCCGGGCCGGGAGCGGTGCAGCGGGAGGCGGCCGAGCTGGCGGCGCGGGGCCCGGCGGCCAGCGCGGAGGAAGCAGCGGAGCTGGCCGAGGCCCCTGTGGCGGCGGGGGAGGCGCGCGGTGGTGTTGGCGTTGGTGGCGGTCGAAAGAAGAAGACGCGCACAGTCTTCTCCCGCAGCCAAGTCTTCCAACTCGAGTCTACCTTCGACCTGAAGCGCTACCTGAGCAGCGCCGAGCGCGCCGGCCTCGCCGCCTCCCTGCAGCTCACCGAGACGCAGGTCAAGATCTGGTTCCAGAACCGCCGCAACAAGTGGAAGCGGCAGCTGGCGGCTGAGCTGGAGGCGGCCAGCCTGTCCCCGCCGGGAGCGCAGCGCCTCGTCCGCGTGCCGGTGCTCTACCACGAAAGCCCCCCGGCCGCGGCCGCCGCCGGGCCCCCGGCCGCGTTGCCCTTCCCGCTGGCGCCCGCCGCGCCCGCGCCGCCCCCGCCACTGCTCGGCTTCTCCGGGGCCCTTGCCTACCCGCTGGCCGCCTTCCCGGCCGCAGCCTCCGTGCCCTTTCTGCGGGCGCAGATGCCGGGCCTGGTGTGAGTCGCACCCGCTGGCCCGCTCTCTGCGGCCACTGTGGACCTCTGTGGACGCGTTGTCGCCGGGGCGCGGGGCCGCGGTAGGGTAGGGCTGCGCCACGGGCACCAGCCCTCGTCGGAGCTCCTCTAGAATGTAACGGGCGCCTGTGACCGTGACCCCCATCAGTTACAAGGCCGGATCCCCACGGAAAAAGACCATCTGCCGCGGCAGCCCCAGCGCCAGGCACGCAGGCCTCAGCCGGGGAGCGAGTTCCGCCGCGGCCCTCGGGCCAAGCCCAGCAGCGCACAGGAAAACTACAAACGGGCTGTCCAGGGCCCATGAGGGGACTGCCCTCCACATGCTAACCCCCAACATAAAATGTCCCTTTCCTGGGACCCCACAGTAGGCCTCCAGGAGGGCTATGACTGTCCCCTTCCAGCGGGCCCTGGTGGAGAGAGAACCCGGGACCTGTGGGATCCGACTGTTCGTTCTGAAGAGAGGGTCAGACCTCGGCTTCTCTCCTTCTCTCTTGGGCTGTGGCCTCTATTGTTTTTTTTTTTTAAATGAATCTACTTATTTGCATATGGAATAAAAAGGGACATTTTCTGGACCTTTCACTGCTTTGTGATCACTGCTGCAGGGACTGCTCTTCTGGCGCAGGCTGTGGTGGGTGCCCGCCCTCCTGGGGTGCCCGCCCTTCCAACGGGCAGAGACTGGGAGCCCAGCGCTGGGTCTGGTGCGGGTGGGCAGGGCAGACAGCGCCAGAGGTTGGAGGTTGACCCTGGTCCCAAAGCCCCTCTTCCGCCACACAGGAGGCCCAGCTGGACCTCGAAGAAGGTCTTGGGTGCAAAGGGGGAGGGGAGGGAGGAAGAGGTGAGAGTGTCCTGAAGTTCCAGGGCCTTTACTGAAACCCACGCGGGGAGGCGGGTGTGGGCAGAACCCACCGACCGCTGAGCACCGGGCTGTGTCGGCAGGCGCTGCCAGCTGTGTGGTGGCTGTGTTCACTGCCCTTTCTCCTGTGCCTGAGGTTGAGAGCCCTGGCCAACCATATGGAATTTTTCTTTGGGCCAAAACAAAACGCTGCACTCAAGGTTAGGTGGGGAGTGCTGTGTTCCTGTCCCAGCCCTAGTCCGCAGTCCCCAGCAAGCTGGGGGACCGCCCTTGAGCAACATACCCAGCTCAGGGCCTGTGCTTGTTCCAGAGGCCTGGATCACTGGGGGTCGGCCCACTGCTTTGGGGTGACGATGGGGGGTGGATCTGCCCTGTCAGGGGAGGGATGCTATTTGGTGTGCTTTGAGCCTAGGGGCAAGACCTCATCAGGGTCTGAAAGGGTGCTCCGGTGGCAGAATTGAGTCCTCTAGAAAGCCCAGGGTCTCCCCTGCTTTACTTGGGAATGGACACTCCCTGGCTGAGGTGCAGTGACCAGCCCGCACGCACGCTGGGCCTGGGGCACCTGAGGTAGCACCAGACAACCTTGGAGAAGGAGCAGAGCAACGTGGCTGGGGTAGGGGGTCGCCCATCTGTCTTCATGCCCCAACATCCAGTCCTGACCCAGAGTCATTTCCCGCACTTGGCCGGTGGCTGGTTCCCAGTGGCTCTCTGAGGCCAAGGCACTGTCGGGAAGGTCTGCCCAGGTCCTTCAGCTGCCCTTGCCCTGCCGGGTCCTGCTCTGTGGCATCATGGGGTGGGCATTTCGAAAGACTCCCGTGGAGGGGGCAGCAGCACCACCTCCAACCCAGCTGCCCCCACTGCCTACCTCCCACGTCTCCAGGGCTGGGTCGAGGTGACCTCCTTGCCTGGGGACTGCCCCAGCTCTTCCCACTGCCAAACCCCGAAACTAGTTTTCACTCAGCTTTGTCTGGGACGGATTTAGACAGGCTTCAGTAGGAAGCAATGAAACTCACTTCCAAAGGCCTTGCTCGTCAGCGGCCACAAGGGGAAGTGTCCCTCAGGCAAAGCGGAGCCCCCCATCCTCCCTTCCACTCCTCTCCCCAGGCCTCGGTGCCCCCCACTCAGGCTCTTCCTGGAACCCTCACTCTCTGGGCCTCTGTCAACTTTGTGCTGGCCTCACCCAGTCAGGAGACACATCACTGCCAGTCCTCACAAGGACCTGGGAACAACCAGAGGCCCCGCGGAGGCCGCCAAGCCCAGCGCGGGTCCTGTGCTGCAGCCGATCGCATCTCTGGCTCCCGCGGTCCAGGCACCGCGCTCGCCCCAGCGGGGCCCTGCGGCACTTCCTGCCGCCCGCCTGGGTGCTTCGCCTCCGCGATGCAGTTTGGGACTGCCAAGGTCGCCTGGACACTCCTCTCCAACCGAGGAGAACATCCTCCTTGGCCCTTTTAGAACGGGGTAACTAAAACCTAAGCTGAAAGGCTTACCAATGCGATACAACCGTTTTATTCAACTTTTGCCTGTGTCTCGAGGTCGCGTGGTGACTGCAGGGTGCCTCTGAGCTCGGTCGGGCCAAGGTCCGCGGGCGGTTCCTTTAGCAGCAGATCATTCCGCGCCAGAGCCCGGCACAGGTGGCCTTACCGACTCCCAGGAGCCACTTGATGCCCGATGCCCGGGAGGGACGCGGAAAGGGTGAAGGCCCTGCGGGCGCCGGATCTAGAACCTCCATTCCGCCTGCCTGCCCGGGAAAGCGGAGAACCAAGTCACCCAGCCGAGGCCTGGCCACCGGGGCGTCAGAGCCAGCACAGCCTGCGTGGCTCCAGTGCGGGGTGGATTCGGAGAGGCGTGTCTTTAAACGGAATTGGTTAAAAGATGGGCTGGAGAGCGGCTTCCCGGCCTCCAGGCTGAGGGCTCAGCCCAGGTCGGATGGACGAGCTAGGAGGTGGGAAGAGAGGATGTTCCCAGAGTTGGGGGAAAGGCCAGAGCGCTGCCCCTCAAGCTAGGACGGTAACATTGTAACTGTGCAGATGTAATACTGGATCCGCTCCGGGAGCCTAACCCCACCCTATAATTATCTCCGAGGTTTGTCTTGGGGGTCGCACCAAAGACAGCACAAATGAGAGCGAACTGGCGCGCAGCGTGCAACACACGATGCCCTAGAGGGCGCGCGGGGCCACGCTGGGGTGCCCCGGCCCTTCTGAGCCTTGAGCTCGGCGCCATCGATCGCGGGCGCACCTCGGCGCGTTGGCTCCGATGCTGGCAGAAGATGAATGGCTTCGATCTGTCTCCACCACACGCGCCCCCGCCCCTCGCGGTTCCACCCACCAGCCTCATCCTCTTCTTAAGTGAGCCCTAATTCCAGCCACCCTGAGCTGCTCAGGGCCTCCACGTGCAGAGCCTCTGAGCCCAGCTGGGGCACATAGGCTTTGGAGACCCGTCACATGCCCTTTGCCTGGACCCAGTCCTGCTACTGCAGTGACATTGGGCAAGACCTTTCCTCTTCTCCAGGCCTGTTTCCCCATCACCTGCCCATAGTAAGGACAGGAGTCTGTAAACTGTAAGCACTCAGCCTTCTTTGATTTGAGGCCAACAGGGTACCCCTGGGCCAGCGGATGCAGACACCTCTCCCCAGCTCCCAGGGACCACCTCCACTGGGCCTCTAGTCCTCTGGGTACTAACAGCGGAATCCTCACTGGTGCTGGCTTGTGAGGATGGTGGGAGATCAGTTCCCCTTCCAGAGCTGAGCACGTGGGACTTCTGAAGGTGGGAACCACAGCTAGGGTACCAGATAGGGCCACTAAGGCAGTGTGCAGGCTAGGAGGACGCGTGCAGTCTGGGCTTCAAGGGCCCCCGTCCTTGTGAAAATGACAAATATACAGTTGGTGATCTGGCAAACATTTCCAGCCCAGCTCATTCCAGGGCCCAGAGCTGCAGGAATCCTGGAGACTCAGACCAGCCAGCCCCGTTTCCCAATGTGGTTACTCCACCCCACCTCACCTCACCCCACCTGACCCATGGCCACTCCAGGCCTGGGCCAGCAGAGCAGACAGTACCCAGGGCTCCCTCCCTCCCACCCCATCTAAAGCCACAGTGCAGGGCTGACGCCACCAGGACTGCCCTCCAGCTGCTGACTCCCCATCCTCCAGCGGTCACCCTGTCCTCCACTGGCCTGGCCTTTGCACTCGCTGAGCACCCAGGGCCTCCTCCTTAGGACCCCCCCCACCTAGCTGCTCAGGGGGGAGGTTTCCCAGAGCCTGGGCTCTGAGCCCATCCTGAAGGCAGCCCAGCCAGCTGAGGATGGAGAAGCTGGGTGCTGGCCCCTTTCAAGCACCAAGAAGGAGCTGGCTGGCTTCCTTCTCTCTTTCTCTCTGTGGGTGTCTTTCTCCCAAGTATCTTTTGTGGCTTTACTGATCTCCACCTGGCACCTTGTTAGACTGGGAAACTGAGGTCCTGAGAGGGGCAGGGAAGCCACCAAGGCGCCCCAACGCCCCTGCCTGACTAGTCACTAGGGATGCCAGCCCTCCCTGGGCTGGAATCTCCCCTGCACTGGTGTTGCTGCTCCGGGCAAGTCCCACACTCCCTCGGTGCCCTTCCTGCCTGTCTGATCATGCGGATTAGTCCCTTTTGCCTCCCTGCCCCTCAGGTGGCCAGAGTGGGCATTGACAAAGCTGCCCGCCTGTCGGGGTCCGCTGGGAAGTGGGGTCCCACCTTCTAGACAGGCTATTCGTTGGCCAGGAGTATCTCAGGACCCCTGGATCCACCAGATCTCCAAGGCAGCTCACCGGACAGCTGGCTGCCTGTGGGAACAGGAGCAGTGGGCTCCTTCTCACAGCCGTGCTGGAGAGGGCTGACCTGTCCTCAGAGTGCTCAGATGGCACACAGGGGCACAGAGGAAAGCGGGGACAGTGAGAGAGGTGGTCTACCGCTTCACCCCCTCACCGACCGACCGCTGCCCTAGCCCTCGGCCTCTGCTGCGCCTCAGTTTGTTTTTATCATGCAAGTGTGTGTTATTATCTGGACATTGCAGCAAAGTCAGGACTTCGATTTGTCCGTGTTTCCAACGTCAGAGACCAACTGCTTTGGAATATTAGGCCAGGCTGTGGGTTTATTGTGAGTCGTGATTTATTGCTCTATTGTTATTTTTTAAAAGTTCTTAGTTAAAATGCATTTATGTATTTACGGTGAAAATGATGCAATGTCTTCCTTTGATTTAAAATACAGCAACAAAAATAAATTAGTAAAAGTAAAAGAGAAAATACATGGAACTAGATTGATCAGCAGTTAATACTCGTTGAATGGGGGGGCAAATGGGGGGTCATGTCAAGGCTTCCTTAACTTTGTATTTTATTTGACAACTTCCGTAATAAAAAATGTTTTAAAAAGACTACCGAGAAACCGGAGGGGATGTGCGTTAGCGGCTGCTTCTCTGCCCGCCGGCTGCTTTTGTTGCAGGTTTACTTTCACCTAATCAGGGCCTCACCTTGGTCCAGCTTACGCCCTGCTTTTTAATTTGTCTCAGCCGGAATGTTTGCATTTGAACCCATTAATTTCGTCTCTACAGAACTATTTCAGCCTCAAACCTTCCACTTTTTCCACGCAGCTTTCCCGGCTTCCATCCCTCCGCCTCGGGTCTCGGTGCCCCCTCTGGGCGCCACCTCCGCCGGGGAGGCCTCTGAGGCTAAGTCCGGGCCGGGTGGGGAGGACCAGGGCTGAGGATCGCTGGCGCCGCCTCCCGGCTCTCCGGGCCGAGCCACCGACGCGGCCTCGATCTGCGACCCCGCTTCGGCTTGGCCGTGGGGGATGGGGCCCAGCGGCGCCTTCCCGGGCCCGGGTTTGCGTCTTTGGTTTCGTGGGTCCACAGCGCCGAGGCTGGCAGGAGCCGGGCTGGGTGGGCTGGGGAGACTCCTGGAGGGCAGAGAGGGAGGGTGTCGCGTGCTTGGAGCCGTGTCGGGGAGACAGACCCACCCGAAAGCTGCGCCCCGCCCGGCCACAGGACGAGCGCCCGGATCCCCGGGTGTTACGGTCCAGGCGGGAGGCCCCAGAAGCAGCGAGGGAGCGGCAAGGTGCGCGCAGAAGCCTCTGGAGGGCCGGCGCCCCAGCCGTCCCGGCCCAGAACTGCGAGTCTTCCCCGGGTCTCGCCCCGCCCTGGACGCGCGCCTGGCGGAGTCTGCTGACCCGCACGCCTCGACCGAGCCCGGGGCCCCGCCGCCAGCTCCGAGGCTCCCTCCTCGATGTCTCTGTAGTCGGTCTGCTTCTTCGCTTTTGCTCTCGATTCTTCTCTGCTCTCTTCTCTCCTCGCGGCGCTCGGAGATCGCGCCCGCGCTCCCGTCTGCCCGGCTGGCGGCGGTCCCTTTAGTTCCACTTCCCCCTCTCGGGGCAGGGTTCCTCCCCTTCGGGGTCGCTCGGCGTCCGAGAGGCCGGAGCCCTATTATGTCTAGGCGGAAACGCTCCTCGGCTTAGGCCGCTGGAAGCGCAGACTCCGGAGCGCAGCGGCGCTCTGATCCCGACCGGCCCGACCCGCCTCGGCCCCGAACCGCCCGGTCGGGCAGTGGGGAGTCGGCGCCGCGGCTTCTCGTCGGGGCCCCGTCTGCCCCGCTGGGGCCCTCGAGCCCGGCGAGTGTCTGCTCCTGGCCAGCGTTTCCCAGCAGGTAGGTGGGGGAACGGCGCCCGGCCCGCGGGGCTGCCCGCGCTAGATGGAGCGAAGCTCCGGCAGTGGCGCCAGCTCCGCTGTGCCCGGGACCCCGCGGACGCGCGGCGGCCCCTCCTCTTCCCCGCGCAGCGCCCAGGCAGCTCGGGGCCTTCCGAGCTCTCGGCCCTCCGGGGGGCCCCGCCCCCGCCCCGCAGTCCTTCCGGCCCCGCCCCCTCTTCCCGCGGGCGCCCGGGCCCCCTCCCAGTCCCCCGCCCGGCTCACCTGGCGTCTCTCTGGCGTCGCCAAGTCTGGCTCGGCCTTAGGCCCCGCCCCTCGGTTCTCACCTCGCCCTTCCCGCTCCCCTCTCGCCCGCCGGTCCTCCTCCCTCTCGTGCTCTGCAGGGCGGGTCTCTTGGGTCTCCGCGTCGCTGCCCAGAGCAGTGCGCGGAGCTCGGGCCGCGGGCAGGGCCTGGGGCTGGAGAGAAGGGAGGCACCTGCCCCGCCTGGTCCCAAAGGCTTCTGGAAGGAGGCGGTGTTAACCCTAAAACTAGAGAGGAGTGCAGCTCGTGGCAGGCAGGTGGAGAGTGGCGGGCCGCCTGGCGTCTTGGCCCTCTGCTGGGGAAGCGGACTGTAATACCTCATTCCTTCGGGACGGAGCCCTGCCTTCCCACCTCCCCTCGCCCCCAACCCCAGAAGGGTTAGATTCCTGCACCGTGTACTGTCTTCACTGGCTTTCTGTGTGGCTTTGGAAAAGGCACTTCACCTCTCCGAGCGCCCCGAGCTCATCTGCGGAGTGCGTGAAGTTGCCGTGGTGAGGGTGGCGCGATGTAACGGCAAGAGCTGGGCTGGGGCTGGCTGCCGTGTACACAGCCTTCGGCGCCCCGCGCAGCACCCACTGCGACCCCAGCACCGCCTAGACGCTCAACGCACAGGCCCCGTCCCCTGGCCTGTGTCTGGGCCCCTGCTGCCTATGGGGCCAGCCGTCTTTGTCAGGGTACAGGGAGGGTCACGTCGCTGCCCCACCCCCGTTCAGGCGCGCAGTCAGGCTCTCACTGGGCACCGCGACAGCCCCGGTGCGCACATCTGCGGGTGCCAAGGCACTGGGTCTGGGCAGGCCAGCATACACAAGCGCAACGGCCCCCCACGAATGCCACTGCACCCTTACCGCCGCCTGCTAGCACCACTGCAGCTGGCCCTGCTAGGGTCCAAGCTCCCATCCTACCCACGTAAATCCTCTGCCCTTTGCTTTGTTCCAGGGGAACACTCCTGTGCCCTTCACTCCCACCACGCTCAGTTGCGCCCCCTCACTCCCTACCACGCGGGAATCGATAACCAGAGGTGTGCACAGGCCCTGGCCCAGAGCCTGGGGCCGGAGCCGCTCCTCCTGCTGGAGAATGGCGAACGGCACGTATGCCTCTCGTGGAGGCTGGCTTTGGCTGGGAGCCAGCTGCCCAAGCGCCTAGCCCGCACACTGCGTCCCCACAGCAGCGAAGGGGTGCGGTGACGTCCACATTTCATGGATGAGGATCCAGGTCCCGGTCCGACTTGGTATCCCGCAGACCATGAGCGTATGGGGAAGGCGGGGGCTGAGTCCGGATCTCCTTCCAAAGGCAGGGCAAGGGAGTGGGGGGAGCTCAGCCCCTGGCCCATCCCTGTCGCTAAGGGGCGGTTGTCAGCTCAGAAGGTCTGGCTCCTCCGCACCCCTCCTCCCTTCCTCAAGCCTCCTCTCCCGCTCCCAGCTGGGCTCCCTTTGCATACTTGAGTTTCCCAGGAACTCTGTACCTCTATACACCCAGGCTGCATCTCAGAGGGCCCATACAGTGGAGCACCTTCTTAGGAATTTTCTAGGGCCCCCACGGTGGGTGGGACCCACCCCTGCGCAATCGGGGACAGGGATGGGAGCCTCAGGCCCGCTCAGACCTGGTTCTGGGAGGCAGCCTGTCCAGCTGCAGGTTTGGAGAGACTGTCAACAGAATGATGCTGACATGCTGATTTGGGGTGACTGAAACTGTTTATACAGATAAGAACCCCTCAAAATATTTGCCCTAGGTTCCTTACATCCTACCGGTGGCCCTGTCAAGAGGTGTGGGGTAGAGGGGTGCCAGCCTCTGAGCGATCCCACCTTCCCGGCAAACCCCAGCCTGCCAAAAGGGGCCTGGGCCCATTGTACAGATGGATCCAATGTGGTCCCAGGAAAGCGGAGATGGGCTACTCCGAAGTGGAAGGCACGGCCACCTCCTTCCTCTCTCTGCTCCAGAACCGGGTTCGGCAGGCTCAGGAGGACACGCCTGCCAGGAGCGTTGCCCCAGGGACCCGAGGGGCTATTGTCTGCCCCGGCCCCAGAGTGGAAGGAGGGAATGGGAGGCCCCAGTGGGAACCGGGTCTGTGAAGAAGCTCGGCGCACTCGGATAGGTGCCTCCCCGATGGGATGGCCCACCCGTGTCTCTCAGGACGCCCCGCGACTCTCCTCTGAGAATCTGATTCTCCCGCAGGGCCCAGCACGGAGGATCGACTCCAGGACCTTCGCTTTTCGTTGACGTGGCTCAGTGTCCTTACGGGACGAGCGACGCACACACAGTGTCGACCTCTTCCTGGCGCCCGAGGTCCTGCGCTCAGGCCGAGCTTCCCGCCGCCCTCCCTCGCGCGGCCCAGGGTGCGCGTGGGGGCTCTCCACCCGCGGGTGTAGGTCGTAGGTCGCCCCCCCGGCTCACAGGGCTGGAGGCGGCCGGGTCCTGGGCCAGGGAGCGCGCACTGCTCAGCTCGGAAGCGCTGCCGACGCCCCGCGAGCGTTTTCTTTCTCTTCCTTCCCTAAGTGCCGCTCTCTGGCCCCCTCCCGCCCTCGGCGTGTCTGTCTTGTCTGTCTCGCCCCTTCTCTGTCTCCGCGTTCCCTCTACTTCTCCCCTCCCGCGGTCCCCGCTCCCCTTCCCCGAGCGGCTCTGGGGCTCCAGCGCCGCGTAACCGCAGCGTCAGCACATCCGGGCTTCGCTCGCTGGGGTTTGGGTTGGTTTCTTAAATCGCGAAAATCCATTTCCCCCCAGTGGGCGGAGGCCTTGCTGGCGATGGGGCCGGCCTGCTGCCCCGGCCCCGCCCGCCCCAGGCCCGGCATTGATCCCGCATCTTACAGTACATCGCATTAGCCCTAATGGTTTAGCTGATGATTCAACTTTTTTTTCGTTAAAAGCAGCCCCTCGGTCCTCACCCCTCCTCTGCCTCCTCCTCTCCCGGCCACGCCGGCCCCTCTGCGGCGCCCCGGAAGCCGCGCACTTTCAGGACCCGTGGGCCAATCGAGAGGTGGCTCCTGCAACTGGGGCCGAGAGCGCAGCCCTGCCCGTGTAGACGCCTCTAGGCTAGAGCGCGCTCCCCTGGGCAGCGTCGGGGGAGGGGGTGCAGCTGTTTGGTATCTTCAGGGGACCTCATGGGGCCCCCCCACCCCGCTGCGACTAAAATTCACAGTCTAGACCAGATCTAACCAGACCCGTCTGAAGTCAGATCCTTGAACCTCCCACGTTAGCAGAATCCCAACCTGTCTGGAAGCTGGGCGCCCCTGCGTCCTCGAGGAAGGGCTCGGTCCGGGAGGCCGGGCCCAGGGACAGCACTCACTTCCGGGAGGAGCCAGGCTGAAACCCGCGCCCCACCAGGTGCGGAGACCCGGGGTGGGACCTCTGAGGCTTTTCGAGCCGGAAACCTCAGGGGAAGGAGGAAGGGGGGCAGCCCTGGACCCCACGTCCCGCGGAGGAGGGCCCTAGGCAGAAAGAACGGGAATGCCACTGGGAGGCTCCGAGGAGGTGGGTGACCGCACCCAACGCGATCTGCCACCCACGCCTCTGGTCTGGACTGCCTTTAATTTCACAAAGAAACGGTGTTCGTTGCAGAAAATTCAGAAAATAATAAGCAATGAAAAAAGGCACTCCCAAATCGGACTACGTGGAGATAGCCAGAATTTTCAAATTTTTTTCCCATTATTTATTTTTAAAATAGGCAATACATTATCATGGCACGAAACTCGCAGGTGTAACCAGGTATACAGTGCGAAGGCTTTCACCCCTCCTTAGAAATGGGAGGTGAATTTATGTCCAGAGAAAAGCGCAAATCTTGAATGCAACTAGATTCAATTTTGTTGAACGTTCACACCTATGTCCCCACCATCCGAATTCCCCTCTTTTTTAGAAGGAAAAATGTTTACATAGATGCCCAGATGTAAATTACTGCACACAGTTTAAAAGTCCTCCACTGCTACAAAGAGTATAAAAACTGCCAGAAAAGATTCCCCCCACGCCCCCACCAGGGGACAGGATTGTGAGCCCTACAGCTGTCTGCTCCTACCTGCCTGCATGTTTCTAAGCAGTATGTTATGCTGCTATTTAATAATTTCATTTTCTTCTGGTTTTTTTTTAAGTATCTATCAATTGCCTACTGCCCCCATGGAAAATGCAATGTTCCCTTGCTCACATGCCACTGAAGAGCCCTGAGGACGCTTCCCTCCCCCCTCCTCTAAATGCTGTCCTGTCCTGGACTGTGTTCAGCAGCCTCCATCCCATAAACACCCCTCACAGCTGGGAGTGAATGTTTTTCTCTAGTGCTAGTTTCCTTGTTGGTTTATATGTTCCTATCATTCATCTGTCCTGAAACTCCCTTCTGGAGTGAACCCCAGGGACCCCACCACCTCAGTGGGGAGGTTGGGGGGCCAGCCCGGGCGCTTCTACAAGCCCCTCCTGTTTCCAGTCCCCCGTCCCACTTCCAGAGGCTATTCTAGAGCTTCAGCTTCCCTTTGCGCCCCACCCCCACATTCTCCCGACCCCCACAGGGCAGTGTTTGGGGAGGGGCTGGATGCTGTGGGTGACATTCCCAAAGACTTTTGAGCCTTCCTCTTGCTACTGCTGTGTCACATTTCACTCCCAGTTCACACCTGCGGGAGGCAGAGGTGCTTGCCAAGCACAGACTGAATCTGGAAGCGTCCTGGCCACATTCCGGGTGGAGGAGTCCCTGGCGGCGGATCCTGCGCTAGCCTCCCTGGGATCCCCTCACTGAAGGAGCCCTGATCTCAGCTACCAGGGCAAGCGAACCTTCCTTGTCTCCACCAGGACTCCGCTACCTGGAGGTTCCCCTGGCACCTGCGCCCCACCCCTGGCTCCACTGGTTGACCCCTCGCCTGTCCTCCTGTCACCTGTCATTGCATCACTTGACATTCTGTGTGGTCACTGCTTTCTTCTGTCTGACTCCTTTGTCAGACCGAGGGCTCCCTGGGAGTGGGGGTCAGGCTCGTGAGCCCGGCAAGCAGCTTGGGGCTGCCTGTGGCGGGTGCTCAGTCACTGGGTTTTGAGGGAGAAAGCGCTCGGCCCTCCCTGCAGCCTCAGCCTCCTCGCACAACGCCAGGCGAGCAATGTGGGCCCTTCAGGTTTGAAGCAAGCGCCTGGCAAGTTGAAGGAGCCGGTGGGGAGCTCCTGCCGGACAAGCCGCTCATGCAGGGCGCTCTGGTTCTTGGCGAGGGAGGTTGCCGGTGGCCACTGTGTGATGACTCTACTACGGAAAGAAACTCGGTGCTTCTCCTTTGAAGATTAGCCCTGTTTATTGACATCGACCGTCACACTTCTCTATTTGTAGATTTATTTCAGGATATAAAATGTAAAATCCTTTTTGTATCAATTATGGCTACAAAAACAGTTTGACAGTTGCTGGGTCGTGTTGGAATTGCTATTGGTACCTTCTACTCCATGTTTTTAAACATTTTTCTTCATATTGTTGTTAGGTATTACCGAGGGGTCTCCGCAGACAGAGCATGGGTAGGATGGAGAGGTAGAGTGGGCAGGTGGAAGGAGTGCACAAGCGATGGTAAGCAGTTGGCTCAGGGGCGTGGCAAGCTTGAAATCTGGAGGGCAGGTGCCCAGGCTGGGAATTCAGGCAAGAGCTGATGCCACGTTGAGTGCAGACTCTCCAGGGAGCTGGCTGGACACCAGGCAGGGTGTGTGTTGCAGTCTGGAGGAGAACCCTCCTGCTTCGGGGACCTCAGCCTTTGCTCTTAAGGCCTTCGCCTGATTGGGTGAGGCCCACCACACCTGCTCTTCTCAAAGTCCACTGACACTAATCTAAAACATACTTTCATAGCGACATCTGTGCTGGGGTTTGAACAAACAACTGAGCACCACAGCCTGGTCAAGCTGACAGGTAACATTGACCTTCACAGGTCAGGGGTCAGGCCTGCAAACGAGTTTTAACATCTTCCCTTGAGACAAAAACACCCAAGAACATCCGGCAGCGATGCTTTCACTGGCGCCATGGTGACCGTGTGCATTGGCTTGAGCCGAGGCGTGGGCCTGGCTCTTCCTCCCACTCGAGGTGCCCCCGTGCAGCCCCACCTGGGAGCAGCTGTCACACTCAGGGCAAGGCCACAGCCCTGCAGCACTTCTCCAGGGCTGCCATGGGATCTGCCCTCCCTGCCAGACTGGGCTAGTAGGGGGCAGGGACGCGTGTCCTTCACGTCCAGGTCCCCAGTGCCCCACGGCCAGGCCGGTGCAGGGGAGGCGGTGGGCGGGCGGGCGGGGAGGCGGTGGGCGAGGGCAGGCGGGTGGGCGCTGTTTCTCCCACACCGAGTGGGTGAGGGGAGCAGGAGGCAGGGTCACAGCACACACTTCCTCTCAGGCTAATGAAGATGTAAATGAAACATCAAAAAGCTTTATAAAAAGGCTTAAAAACACTGGTATGTTTTTGTCTGATCTCAGGGAGTGAGGAGGTGGGTCCCCTCTCCCTTCTGCCTTTTGCTAATTGAACCCTTTGGGATTTCAGCTGGGGCATGAGAAGGGCAGCGAGGTCGGATCCTTCTCTTATCAGGAAGTTGGGGACCCTCACACCTTTCCCGTCCCTCCTGGCTGCCTGGAGTGAGCCGTCACTGTCACATGGGACAGTCACTCAGAGCAAAGCCGAGCCTCAGCCGGAAGGCGCGGGTCCCTGCCGACTGGGAGAGCCGCCCTACCCCGTACCCCGGACTGTTTGCCGGCTTACATCATTATGTCCTGTCCTGTGTAAGCTGCTGTGGCTTGTTTCTATTTAGAACAGAGTCAACATCCTAACGAATACAGGAGGCCTTTCTAACTTGGGCCAGTCAGGATCTGTGTTTGGGTGCTGACCAAGCGTTGACCACAGCATTTGTA
Source organism: Microcebus murinus (assembly GCF_040939455.1). NCBI lineage: Eukaryota > Metazoa > Chordata > Mammalia > Primates > Cheirogaleidae > Microcebus > Microcebus murinus. Next base: position 48,262,147 of record NC_134119.1, on the reverse strand, counting down.
AGACAAGTCTGCAGGTGCCAGCCCAGCGCTGCTGTGGCCAAGGGCCCAGGGACCCCTTCTCCTTGCTTTTCTGCCATCCTCAGTGGATGGGTTTCCTCCTCCAGGTCACAAAATGGCTGCTGAAGCACCAGCCTTCACATTCATGTCTTATTCAGGAATAAGGGGAAGGGCAAGAGGCAAAGTTGGGCCTCTCTGCTTTGAGAGATGGCCCAAAGGCCCCTTTTGTTGACTTCTGCTTTCGTCTCTTCAGCTACTCCTCTCTTTGAAGAGTTTTGTTACTCAGCAGAGGGGGAGATAGGTCTTAGGAGGTGACTTGGAGGTACCAGAGGGGAGAAGTCACATACGCGAAGGCTGTGAGCCATGGCCACAGATCAGTACCAAAACTAGGACTTTTAAAAGACCTTCAGTTGGCACCACACCCCTGCTGCTGCCTCCCCGAGGGTCAGCCAGTGACTCCACTGAGCCCAGCCGGTCCCCATGCCTCGGTCCAGCAAGCGTCGCCTCCTGTGAGGCAGGGTGGGGCAGGGCAGGGAGCCCGGGGAGCGGCTCCAGGCAGGCCTGCAGGGACGCCCGGCACCCCACTCTCCGGCTGCGTGACTTTGGGGATACTCTTGGCTCCCTGAGCTGCAGCGTCCTCCTGTCAACTGCACGGTGGGTGCTCAGAGAGCGAGTCAGTGTCGTAGCTGCTGTCGTAGCTGCTGTGTGCAAACTCGCAGACACGGCCCTGGCGGCTCAGGTGGTTCCAGGCGGTTCCCCTGAAGCCATGTTCAGGGGACGTGTGCCTTGCAGGGCGAGCCCGTCTGTTATTTTCATCACGAACTGCCCCTCAGTTGGCTCAACCCAAAGCCTGTTACCCAAAATACTGTGAGTGACCGCGCAGTGAAGGCAGGCTCAGGACTCACCTTCCTGCCTGCAGCCCTCACAGCGGCTGGGCAGCAGGGCTTGGGGAGGGAGTGGCCGGGAGGGCCCGTGGAGGGAGGCAGGTAACCGGTCGCCGCCTCTCGGTGTCTGGGGAGGGGCTCCTTGCCTGAGGACCAGCTTCCTTGAAGATCCCGGCCCTCTCCAACCAGTTCAGAGGAGCAGGCCGCTGTCGCTGCCTCCGGGAGACAGGGCCGGGGCTTGGGGGCCTGCGGCTGTGCCCCCAGCTCAGGAACACCCCACTGCCTGGCCTCGGGGAACCAGTGGCGGGGCTTGTGTCCCCATGTGCCCGGGCCAGCCCTGCGGCGTGGAGGCTTGTCAGCCCGGAATGTCAGTGCGGCCACCTCACTGCGAAGCGCAGGTTCAAACTCCTTCCCCTTAGGGGCGGCGTTCAGCCTCCTTGTTCTACGGTGGAGGCCCAGAGAAGCCCAGAGCCTCACCCAAGGACTCGCGGCAGACCAGCGGCCTCGACCGCAAGTCCCAGGCCTCCTCTCGCCCTCCGGGGGTCCTGGCCTGAGGCCCACGGGGCCTGTGATGATGAATGGGCTTCAGGGGGTCTTGTGCCAGACGGGGGTGTCTGCGCCTGTATTCAAGGGAGGGTCCCTGGACTGCGTCACATGCTCCCAAGGTGCCCCGAAGGTCGAGTACAGCGGTGGCTCTTGGAGCGGTGTGCTGACGGCTGCCGTCTGTCGGGCTCTACCTGCGGGAGCAGCGAGCAGCCTCTGCACCCATCGAGGGCTGGGCTGGGGGTCCCTGGCTCTGCCGTGTGGAAAGCGGGCGGCCTGCCCCTGCCTCCCACAGACCGGCCCAGGGGCTGTAGCCCAGGTATGGATTCCCAGGAATCGGAACCAACCGGTCCACAGGGACCCGAAGGTGACAGAATTCTGTCTGAAGGTGGCCCTGCTGGGCTCTGCACCTGCTGGGGGGTGACTCAGGGCTGTCCCCGAGTGCAGCTGCAGAGAGAAGCCCACCGTGAAGACCCAAACCCTCTGCAGATCCCGAGTCCTTCCGGCGCTGTTGGGGTCCCACAGCCGAGGGCGCACGGCGCTCCCTGCAGCAGCCACGCGCCCTGGCAGCTGCCTCGGCTGCCCCAAGCCTGGGTCTCGCCTTTGCAGATGAGCATGTGATTCCACTTCCCTGCACTAGGCCGGGCCCCAGACATGGACCCCAGGGTCCCCACCCTGGGGGAGCCCAGACCTGCAGAGGAGGAGGCAGCTGTGCCTGGAGGAGGGCGCTGTCCTGGAGAGCAGACGGGTGGCAGCACACCCGCCTGGCTGCAGCCGGAGACGCAGAGAGACCAGGGAGAGGAGACCCCGCACTACGGCTGGGTGAGTGCGGCGCTGGCTCTGCAGGGGCGGGGGGGGGGCAACGCTGAGTCTGAAAGGGCGAATGGAGTTGCCAGATTTGGGGAGCAGGTGGCTGAGAGACTATTCTGGATCGAGGGGCTGGTGCGAGCAAGGTGGGAGGTGGAAGGGGTGCAGTGGGACCCCAGCAGCTGGAGTCCGGCCGGGCCAGGCCTGGGCAAGCACCACCGTGGCTCAACACCACATGGGGAGGTGTAAAGGGCAGAGCCGACCACCCCCAAGGGGGCCCCAGGACTGCCGTGCGGGCACTGTGGGCAGAAGTGGGTGGGCAGCAGCCAGCTCCCTGGGGGCTCCTCTGAAGTTCTGAAGTGCCACCTGCCTCCCAGCAGCAGGGGCAGGTGCTCTGAGTGGCCGTGCTCACTGGGCCGTCCTCCCACCCCTCATCCAGCCAGCACCTGTCTACACTCACTCACTGAGGTAGTCATTCAGCACGCTCCCACTGTGTGCCTGCCACGTGGGGGACTCGCTGGGTGTTGTCGCTGGCACACGAGTGGCAGGGAGGCTGTGGGCTGTGGGAGGAGGAGCCCAGAGAGATCAGGGTCCCCAGCAGCTGGGACACACCCACGGGCCACTGCCTGTGTCACCTGTGTCCCTGCCATTGGGCCCCAGGGCAGGAAGTAAGGGCAGAGGACCCTCAACGAGGACTCTGCACTGAGGGTGGGGCTAAGTGACAAACCCCAGAGCACACACAAGTTCAGAGCCCCATTTTACGGGCCCCACTTCCTCCCACCCCACCACAAGGGCAGGGCCTGGCGGGAGAGGGGTGGGGGATTTGGGGGAAGCCCGGGCCTGGACCGGGAGTGGGCGCGGTGACGGCTGAAGCCCACCGGGTCAGGGCTCTGGGCGCACGGGTGCCGCCCTGCGGCCTGTGGCTGCCGTCACAAATTGCCACGAACTGGGGGGCTGAAAACAACGGAATCTGTTGCATTTCAGTTCTGGAGGCCACAAGTGTGAGGCTGGGGTGGCGGCAGGACAGCGCTCTCTGCAAAGCTCCAACGGAGGTTGCTTCCTGCCTCGTCCTCGGTCGGTGGTGGCCAGCACGCTGGGCCGCATCTAGTCTCGTTCCGGCTTCTCCTTGCGGCTTCATGTCATCCCCCTCAAGTGGGTCCGTGCCCACAGTTCCCCTTTCCACGAGGACACCAGTCGGCTGCAGTGTGACTTCGCATCAGCTTGCTTCCCTCTGCAAAGACGCTACTTCCAGGTTGGGTGTCGTGCTGGGCCTGGGGCTAGGACTGCAACATGCACATTCCGGGGACACGATGGGCCCATCAAGCTCCACTGTCACGCCCTTCCTGAGGAGTGGGAAGTGCTTCACATGGGGTTCACAGCCCCACTTCACAGACGGGAAAACTGAGGCTCTGAGGGCAGAGGGAGAGGGACCCTGCTTGGTGTGCCTCCACCCCCCAAGCCGTCGGCTGCACTCTGCTCAGGGAAAAGGAATTTCTCGTGCTGTGATGCAAGGGGCAGGTGACCCTCTGCGGATCCAGGCCCACCTTGTAACAGAGGGAACATTTTTATCTTTGTAGCTGACGTTTCCTGCTGCTCACCAGGAAGGCGTGGCTTTGGGCCATGTGCCCAGATGGCGAGGGTTGGGGCCCCAGGCCCTTGCTTGGGCAGCAGGCTTTGGTCCTCACCAGCTGGGAAAAGCCCTGGCGGTGTCTCCTCACTGCCTCATTCATGGCCTGGGTGAGCTCCTGACCTGGCTCAGATGTCAGGCTTGGTGGCATCTTGCTTGGTTTTTGCTGCCTGCAAATCTGTTTCCCCACAGGGCAGACCTGGGCAGATCTGAAATTGTGGGGGGAGTGAAGAACCCTCTAGGTTCGTCATAGAGCATTTGGCACCTCCAAGCCTGCCTGGAGCAAGGGCCAGGTCCCCAGCTCCATTCACAACAGGCTGTGTGGCCCCATGCAACTTACTTGCTTTCTCTGGGGCTGTTTGTAAAACAAGGGCATTGAACTAAGGCATTGCAAGTCCTCCACCCAGATAAGTCAAAAACAATCATGAATTTTTTACAAACTCTTTTTTTCCATTTTACCAAAATATCATAGGCTTTAAGGTTACATTGCCTAATAGGAAATATAATGTGAGCCACATACGTGATTTAAATTTTCTAGTAGCTACGTTAAAAAAGTAAAAAGAAACATGTGCAAATAATTAAATAATAATTTCACCCAATGTGTTGAAGATTATTACTATTTCAGTATGTAATCCATATACAAATATTGAAACATTTTATATTTTTATACTGAGTCTTTGACATACGGTGTGTGTTTTGAACTTACAGCACGTCTCAATTCGGATGCTGAATTTTAGTTGGAAATACTTGATCGGAATTCAGATACCACAACATTTACAGGTAAAAAAAAAGCAGATTCCCATACCCAGGTGGCTCCAAACAGACTTCACTGCTGTCCACTGGCAGAATGCACTGTTGGGTCTGTGATCCTAAATCCGTTTGCTCAGAAGTCAACCGACCTGGCGCTCTGGGGAGCCAGAGCCTGCTCCATTACCGTAAATCCTGGAGCACAGGGGCCCACCCTCCCCTGAGGCCCTTCCCACCCCCACACCCATGTCTCCTGCTTTTGAATCCTAGTTCTTAATTCTTGAGTCCAGAAAGCGATTACAGAGCACTGAGTGTATATACGCAGGAGGTAGTGAGGGAGGGCCGGTCCCGCATGCTGCAGAGACCACAGTGCCGGCTCTGGCGCGGGTCTGGACGCTGTCAGCTCCTCGGAGCCGCTTTCCACAGGTCTGGCCCGGGAGCCCCAGCCCCAGCAGCAGCGCTGTGTGACAGCAGGGGCGGGGTGTGGCCCATGCTCTTTCAGTCCTGTGCTGGCTCTTAGGGCGGGAGTGTGAGGGCGCAGCCCCTGCCCCTGCCGAGGAGGAGCAGGGCTTGGCGGCGTCCTGCGCAGAAGCGGCTGTCTGAAGATGTGGCTTCGCCCCAACAGCGTGTCTCAAAGCTCGTCCCCAAAATGTCTTGCTCCTCGTGGTGTGAGCAGGTGACTCTCAAGGCGGAGATTCTGCACTCAGATGTTCTTGGGAGACATCGGATCAAATGAAGTTCGATGGCTTTTAAATTTTTATTGTATTTTATTTTTAGAGGTGGAGTCTCACTATGTTGCCCAGGCTGGACTCAAACTCCTGGGCTCAATGGATCCTCCCGTCTCAGGCTCCTCAGTAACCGGGACTACGGGTCAGTAGCTTTTTTCTTCCTTTTTTTAACTGCAGAACTTCTCAGAGCCTTTGGTGTGGTGCTGCCAGTTGGGCAGGAATCCCCACTTTGACAGCACAGCCTGGCCCTGGGCTTTCAGATATGAACTTGGTACTCTCAGATATGAACTTGGTACTTCCAGATATGAACTTGGTACTTCCAGATATGAACGGAGTCATACTCATCCTTGTGGCCCGTGGTGTCACTTTTGCACACAGGGGAGAGCATGAGAGGCAGAAGGAGGGGCCTGCTGAGGACACAGTCACTGCAGGTGTGGACGGCAGGTGACCCCCAGGACCTCCAGCTTGGAACCCCAGAGGAGCACGTGAAACCTGGGCTCCCCGGCTGGTCCTACTGCCCCAATCTCCAGGGGTGGGAGCCCTTGCTCCAGGGGACTCCCAGGCCCTGCAGTCTGCTAGCACCCTGCCCTTGGTGTTGGGGGGCTGCCTGAGAGTCACCACTGATTTAAGCTTGGGCTAAAGAGAAGAACTAAAACAACAATGTGCTGGAACTCAGAGGAGGGGTTGGTTATTTTCGATCGGAGCATCAGGGAGGGCTGCCTGTGGGAGGAGACAACTGAACAGAGCCTGCAGGATGGGCCTGGAGTCTAGGGCAGGGATTCTGGGCACGTGATAGGGGAGTTCACAGGCCTGGGGGGCTCTGCGCATGGTTTAGGCGTGGTGGGCTGTGCGGTATTGGGGTGGGGCAGGAGCAGGGGAGCGCGAGAGGCAGAAGAAGGAGGAGCCTGCTGAGGACACAGGCACTGCAGGTGTGGACGGCAGGTGACCCCCAGGACCTGCGGCTTGGAACCCCATAGGAGCACGTGAAACCTGGGCTCCCCGGCCAGTCCTACCCTCCCAATCTCCAGGGGTGGGAGCCCTTGCTCCAGGGGACTCCCAGGCCCTGCAGTCTGAAGACTGCTCTGCGAGCCAGGCTGGGCGTTGTGCCACGGTGGCCGCGCAGGGGAGCCGCCAGGACCAGCTGACTCCTGTGCAGACACGCCCAGCGCCCCAGTGCCTGGTGTTTCCCCCACAGGCATGCGATGGTGGCGCCTCCTCCTGTGCGGCACGGAGAGGGGCAGGTGCTGGTGGCCAAGGAACGAGCAGGACCATGGAGACCTCTGGACTGTGCCGCTCTCCTGGCACAGTCTGGAGAGCCGGGGAGGCAGCCGGGGAGGCCGCAGGTGCCAGTGGCATGTCCCCGAGTGGCCGGGTGGAGCAGCATTCCCACGTGGGACACGCGGCGTGAGCAAGCAATAAACATTAGTGCCATGACCCACCTGAGACTCCTTTGTCAGTTCTGTGCAACTTCACCTGCTGTGACTGACGCACCCCGTTCCCTTTCAAACAGGCAGTTTAATCCAGGGGCATGTTTCAAAATGCACGTGAACACTGATTTTGAGTATTTAAAATAGTTCACTTTCCCCTTCTTCTTTCTCTTTCTCCCCTTGCCTCTCCCTCCCCCCAGGGAGGCAGCTAGACTATGTGCCATCTTTGTGGACGCTGGAAAAGGCTTGCTGTCTGGGCAGATGCAGTCTTGGGCTGCTCAGCTTGAGGAGCAGTGAGCAGCGAGTGACCTGAGTTTTGGCCTTGACCCACCACCTTGGCCAGGCACTTTTGAACAGTGCACAACCTACACAACAGTACAGGCGGACTCAGCCATTCATCCACCCCCAAACTGAGCATAGACTAAGCGCCAGGGGCTGAGCTGGGCTCTGCAGACTCAGAGAGCATATAATGCTCTGTGTGCCCTCACGGACCTCACACTGCAGACAGTAGACAGGATGTAGAATGGCCCACTCCGTCAGCAATGGGGGAGGGGCTCTGAGGGAGGCTCTGCCCAGGGGAGGCACAGGGCTGTGGGGGCAGTGAGGGAAGCTCCTGAGCAGGATGGGGTGGGCAGAGAACTCTGGGAGAGGCAGTTTTCCATAGGTGGGTGCTCCGGCAGGTAGCCGGAAGGGTGAGGTGGGGGCTGGGAGAATAGTGAAGATAGCGTACACCGGAACCTTCTGGACTCTTGGCTAAGAGGCGCCAAGCTGCCTTTGCTGCTGCAGAGAGGTCGTTGCTTCCGGATTCAGAGGAGGGACAACTGCAAACTGCAGAGTCTGGGTCTTGGCAGAAACTCCTCTCCCTCCACCTCCGCTTCTGTGCCCCTCTCTCTGTCCCTGGCGCCACAACCGCCACAACCGTGGTGGAAAGGCTGCAGCAAGTGTCAGCCAGGCCGGGGGCAGCGGGAGGGCGCTGCAGAGCTGGCAGCCCTGGGGGGTTCCTTTTTCAATGACAGCTGTATTGAGATATAATGCATATGTCGTAAAATTCACCTTCAAAATGTACGATTCAATGGCTTACAGTTCATTTTCAGAATTGTGTAACCATCGACACTACTCAATTTTAAAACATTTTCATTACGCCCAAAAGAAACCCCGGTACCCTTTCACAGTCCCTCCCTGTCTGCCCTCCCCCGACCCACGCCCACGCGTCTACTCATCTCTGTGGACATTTATGTAAATGGAATCAGACAGTAGGAGGTCTTCCGTGTCTGACTTCTGTCACTTGGCATCATCTTTTCCAGGTGTGTATCAATGCTTTACTCCTTTTTCATGGCAAAATAATATTCCACTGTATAGATACAACTCATTGTCTATTTATCAATTGATGGACATTTGGGTTATTTTCATTTTTTGGCTATTATGAATAATGCTGCTATGTACATTCATGTACATTAATGTACAATTTTCTATGTGGGTGTATGTTTTCAATGCTCTTGGGTATGCACCTAGAAGTGGAATTGCTGAGTCCCGTAATAACTCTGTTTCTGAGGAACTGCCAGACTGCACCCACGATGGCTGCACTATGTGACTTCCAGCAGGGTCTGAGGGTTTCAGTTCCTCCACATCTTCAGCAATATTGTTATGACCTGATGTTTTGCTTCCAGCCATCCTAGTGGGTGTAAAGTGGTATCTAACTGTGGTTTTGATTTGCATTTCCCTGATGATTAATGATACTGAATATCTTTCCCTCTGTTTATCTGCCATTTGTATATACTTTTTGGAGAAATATATGTTTGAGGTCTACTTGAATCCTTTGACTATTTTTTCCCTCCCCTTCCCTCCCCTCCCCTTCCCTTCCCTTTTCGACAGAGTCTTGCTCTGTTGCCCCAGCTAGAGTGCAGAGGCATCATCATAGCTCACTGTAACCTCAAACTCCTGGGCTCAAGCAATCCTCCTGCCTCAGCCTCTTGAGTAGCTGGGACTACAGGCATGCCCAGGTAAATTTTCTAATTTTTGTAGAGATGAGGGCTCATTATCTTGCCCAGGCTGGTCTTGAACTCCTGGACTCAAGCAATCCTCCTGCCTCAGCCTCTCGAAGTGCTAGGATTACAGGCATGAGGCACCACAACTGGCCCCTTTGACTGTTTTTAAATTGAGTTATTTGTCTTTTTACTACTGAGTTGTCAGAGGTCTTTATATATTTTGGATGCAGGTCCTGTATCAGATATGTGTGTTGCAAATGTGTTCTCCCATTATTTGTGATGTCTTTTTACTTTCTTGATGTAGTTCTTTGAACCACAAGCTTTAAACATTGATGAAATTATTGGGGGAACCCTAAACGTCAGATAATAAGTGACAATGGTGTCTATCACATGCCAGAGCCGTGTATATATTGCTCCATTTAAACCTCATTCCAACCCGAGAAGCCAGGATTACCATGTTCCTAGGTTATAGTTGTGAAAATGGAGTGGTAGACGGTCACATAAGAGCCTCAGGAACAAGGCCAGTAGCTGATGCAGGCAGGATTGGAACTCATCTGCCGGCTCCACAGCTCTGCTCTTAACCAGCACATTGTGGGGCCCGCCTTTACCATTCGGCGGAGAGACAGGTGGCTGGGAGTTGTGCCAAGAGGCATGGTTGGCTCTTACAAACCATGGGTCTTCATGGGAGGGAGAGTGCCCTTTCAGAAGTGGGGCATCAGAACGTAGGCTCCCAGGCTCCCAGCAGGCAGTGATGCTGCGGGCCTCACCACATCTTGGCTGCTCATGCCAGTCTCTCATTCCCTCACTAAAGAGCCCATTTTCCCCAACGCCATCCTCATCACCATGATCACCATCACCATCACCACCACCGCCACCATCACCATCACCACCACCACCACCATCACCATAACCTCCATCACCAGCATTATCATCACCACCACCACCACCCATCACCATCACCACCACCACCACCCATCACCATCACCACCATCACCAGCATTATCATCACCACCACCACCACTCATCACCATCACCACCATCACCACCATCACCATAACCTCCATCACCAGCATTATCATCACCACCACCACCACCCATCACCATCACCACCATCACCACCATCACCATAACCTCCATCACCAGCATTATCATCACCACCACCACCACCCATCACCATCACCACCATCACCACCATCACCATAACCTCCATCACCAGCATTATCATCACCACCACCACCACCCATCACCATCACCATAACCTCCATCACCAGCATTATCATCCACCATTACCCTTATCACCATTAGCACCATCACTGCCATAATCATCATCACTGCCATCACCACCATCACCATCACCACCACCATCACTATCACCACCACCATCACCACCATCACCATCACCACCATCACCGCCATCAGCACCATCACCACCACCATTACCACCACCATCACCACCACCACCATCACCGCCATCACCATCACCACCACCATCACCACTATTACCATCACCACCATCACCACCATCACCATCACCACCATTACCACCATCACCATTACCACCATTACCATCACCACCATCACCATCACCACCATTACCATCACCACCATCACTACCATCACTATCACCACCATTACCACCATCACCATCACCACCACCATCACCACCATCACCATTACCACCACCATCACCACCATCACCATTACCACCACCATCACCATCACCACCATTACCATCACCACCATCACCGCCATCACCACCATCACCATCACCACCATTACCATCACCACCACCATCACCATCACCAACATTACCATCACCACCATCACTGCCATCACCACCATCACCATCACCACCATTACCATCACCACCACCATCACCACCATCACCATCACCACCATTACCATCACCACCACCATCACCACCATCACCATCACCACCATCACCATCACCACCATCACCATCACCACCATTGCCATCACCACCATCACCTCCATCACCACCATCACCATCACCACCATCACCATCACCACCACCATCACCACCATCACCATCACCACCATTACCATCACCACCACCATCACCATCACCATCACCACCATCACCGCCATCATCACCATCACCATCACCATCACCATTATCACCATTACCATCACCACCCATCACCATCATCACCACCATCACCATCACCACCACCATCACCAACATTCTCACCCACCATTACCCTTATCACCATCACCACTATCACCATGATCACCATCACCACCATCACCACCATTACCATCACCACCACTATCACCACCATCACCACCATCACCATCACCACCACCATCACCATCACCACCACCATCGCCACCATCACCATCACCATCACCGCCATCACCACCATCATCACCACCACCATCACCAACATTCTCACCCACCATTACCCTTATCACCATCACCACTATCACCATCATCACCATCACCACCATCACCACCATCACCAACATTATTACCCATTATTGTCACCACCATCATCATCATCATTGTGGTGGCACTGAGGTCTACTGAGCCCCTCACTTGGGCCCAGCCTGGAGCTCTATGCTTCACAACTGTCACTAGTTCAAACATCCCAGCTGCCCAGGTTCACCAAGGAGCAGTCATTTGCCCCACACCTGACACCCCCATAGTACCCGATGAACCTGATCCTTGTTCTTAGCCAAGCACTGCCCACCCATCTTACAGATATGCAAGTGGAGGACTGGTGTCAGGGACTGAGGGAAGGGGGTACTAGAGCAAAATCCTGGCCAAAGCTGAGGGCTGGCCAAGTGTCCCCAGACTGTGGCCTCCAGGAAGAGATGATCCAGAGAGCCCTGGAGAGGGAGGCTGGGGCTGGGCTTCCAGGCGTGAAGCCATTCTGCAGGAGGGCAGGGGTTGGGGATGGTGGCCGACCCTATCAATTAGTGTAATTAGGCGTCAGGATGGAGGCCCAGGCGCTAATTGCCTGGTGGCCAGCAGAGGTGGTCAATAATGGATTAGCTGAGGGCTGTGGCCACAGCAGAGGTGGCCTTCGCCTCCCGGGGTCAAGGCCAAGTGCTCCGGGATGCCTCCTCTCCTGGGCGCAGCCCAGCCCAGCAGCTGTGCGACAGCCCCCCACTGCCCTCTCCCCAGGAATGAGAACAGCTGGTCCTGGGCCCACGTTGCCACAACCCAGGTGGGCAAGTGCTGTGGTTACAAGTGTCCTGAGGACCCTCAGTCAGGTCCTGGGGGGCCTCTCCCACTGCCAAGACCCCTCTCCTCACACATGGGCTGAGCTCTGCGGGTTTAAGCTCCCTCTCTCCAGGAAGCACTAGGTCAGGCAGGACCCGCGTCGAGGACACCCCTCCCTGCACCTTGGTCCCCTCCTCTGTAGATGGCATCACTGCCCACCCTGCATGCCCATGGGGGATGGGAGGGGCCCGTGTTCCTGAAAGGTCCATGCAGGACCTGCCTCCTGGGGCTGCTCAGCCCCGTTAGTGGAACCTGACAGCCCAGTCCCAACCCACCTGGAATGGCCCCTGTCATCCAGCCCTCGCTCGCCTGTTGGGGTCTAGAGGGAAGACGGGGCCAGGAGGCTGGGCCAGGTGCTGGGCTTTCTCCTGAGGGCAAGGGGGAGCAGCGAAGGGCTCTAAGCAGGCGCCACGTGCAGGATGGGAGGGCATGTCCTGAGCCAGGCGGGGGTAGGGGGCAGGCACAGGTGTGCTACACCTTAGGGGACAGTAACGTGAGGCCCTGGGACTGGCCTGAGGGAAGGGAATCTCTTCACTACCCTCAAGTTTCAGCTGTAGGCTCCCTCCTCCAAGAAGTCTTCCTGCTCTGCCCCTGGGACCTCACTTCTCTGTCACTGAGCCCGTGTCCTGCTATGGGCCACAGGCTTGGTGTTCCCTCCCCCTTCCCCCCCCCCCCAGCAGGCTGGACCCTCCATGAGCCTCCCTCGGCGGCGCAGGGCAGGTGCCCAGGCATACCTGGCAGGGCCTGCCATCCTGCGGTGCGCCCCGGCCGGGTCCCACCCCCCACGCAGCAGCTCTGGCTGCCGAGCTTTTGTTTTCTTTCAATTTAATTAATGGGCTTTACTTCTAGAGCAGTTTTGGGTCTACAGAAAAGTTGAGCAGAAGTACGGAGCCTTCCCACTCGCCGCCCCCAGCCTCCCTCACGCTGCCGGCCGGCTGACCGTGGCTGACCGGCGGCCGTGGCTGCGTGGGCTTTCCTCCTGGGGTTGCACACTCCGCGGGCTTTGACAATGTACAGTGACACGCATCCACCACTGCAGCCTCACAGAGCAGTGGCACTGACCTCAAGGTCCTCTGTGCTCGACCTCATCCCTCCCTGCCCCCGTCCCCTGGCAACCACCAGTCTTTTCACTGTCCCCATGGTTTTGCTTTTTTCCAGAGTGTCATGTAGTTGGAATCACATTCTGTAGCCTTCTCAGACTGGCGTCTTCCACGCGGCAACATGCACTTAGGTTTCCTTCGCGTCTTTGCATGGTGAGACAGCTTGTGTCTTTTCAGCGCTGAATGATACTCCGCTGTACGGGTGGCGCAGTTTGCTTACCCACTCGCCTGCAGAAGGACACTTGGTTGTGTCCAGTTTTTGCTGACTGTGAATGAAGCTGCTATAAATACCATTTGTAGGTTTTTGTGTGGATGTAAGTTTTTAACTCATTTAAGTAAATACCAAGGAGTGCAATCAATGGATTGTACAGTAAGATTGCGCTTAGTTTTTCAAGAAACAAACTGCCAAACTGCATTCCCAGGCAGCGGCATTCCCCCCGGAGGTGAGCGAGGGCTCCTGCTCCTCGCTGGCACTCCGTGCTGTGCATTTTGGCCATTGTGACAGGTGTCTCCTTGTTTTAATTTGCAATTCCGTGACAGCATATGACGATTTCATGGGCCTGTTTGCTTTCTCTGTACCTGCTCTGGTGTCTGGTAAGATCTTTGGCCCATTTTCTTTCGGTTGGGTTGTTTGAGTTCTAAGTGTTCTTTGTACTCACTCTCTTCACAGTGTCTACTGCAGAGCAGTTTTTAATTTTCATGAACTAACGAACTTCAATTTACCAATTTTTTCTTTCATGGATTATGCTTTTGCTGTATCAAAAGTCATTGCCAAATCCAATACTTAGATTTCCCTCCTGTGACTTTCTGGGGGGTTTACCGTTGCCTATGACCCATTTTGAGGAAATCTTTTGCGGATGGTGCAAGGCCCGGGTCCAGACTTGGGCTTTTGCATGTGGATGTCCGCGCGCGGGACTTGGAGCAGCAGCTGCCTTCCACCTCCTCCCGAGGCTGCCTCTGCCGGAGCCTCCGCTCAGGACCCAGCAGTGGGATCCCGGGTCTGGGCCAAGGTGGCCTCGTTGGCCAGGTGCTGTCCTGAGAACCTGGCACACATATCCCGAGTCCCTGGGAGAGGAGCCCCGGGCCCCGTGCGGGGTGTGAAGGCACCCAGGCCAGGGAGGCCCCGCTTGGGCCCCGAGCCTCTGAGCTTGGGCTCATGGCACTGTGATGCTCTCCGGAGCTGGGCGACCAGTCCCTGCACCCCACTGGAGCAGCGGCGGGCTGTGCTGAGGTCAGGCAGGCCCTGGGTGCAGGGGGAGCTGTCACCCTGCGAGAACAGAATCGTGATGCTCTCGGGGGCAGGCGGCAGCAGTCAGAGAGGAATCTCTGGAGGAGGCCAGATGAAAACCTGGCCTGAAACTGGCCGAGCAGCGGGGGCGCCTGGATAAATCCCGTGGAGTGGACTGGCGCATGCACCCCCTGCGCCCACACTCCAATTCCCAGGTCCTGCCAGTTCCAGCCCCAACACTTTTCTGGGGTGCACAGTCACCCCCCTGCCCTGCCTGCCTGCCTGCTGCCTCATCCTCCATGCCTGCCCCTCCCTCCAGGCCTCCACACAGCAGCCAGCGAGACCCCCGCTGCAGAGCCCCCACGGATCTGCCGGTGAGGCCCTGACCTGGCCCGGGTGTCCTCTCCCCTTACTCCTCGGGGGTCACAAGGACCTACCTGACCTGCTCCTGCCCCAGAAGCAGAGATGGAGACAGGAGCCAAATGCAAACAATTGATGTTGGGAGTGCAGCGCCCATAAGCAAGGAAGGGTGTGAGGCCAGCCGGTTTCTCCCTGGGGACAACCCATCTACCAGGCACACGTCCCGGGTTATCCCTTGGAGGGGCTGGGTGCTGGGGTGGCCACACACCAGCCACTGCTGAGGGCTGCTGGGAGGGCGTGGGGATGCCCTTGGCACCCCTGCAGGCAAAGAGACGTAGCCCTGGTGGAGGGGAACTGGGCCACAACTCCTCTTTCTGGCTCCAGAGCTCACTGGCTGTGTGACTTTGGGAAAGTCATGACCCTCTCTGGTCTACAGTTTCTTCATATATAAAACGAAGGAAGCTTTAAAAATTCTGGGACAAAGCCATGAAAATTCTATGATTTAAATGACAAATCTTGTTGGGGCACTTTGAGGTGTCAGGCAGCATGCATTTTGTGACCATAAATCTAGAGGACATTGTCCCCATTTCACAAACGCCAAGACTGAGGCTAGATGATTTCCTGCCAGCTTCAAGCCCCGGTCCGCTGGCGGCACAGCCCCTGCTTGCCCTGCATCGCGCCGCCTCCCATTGCCCCTTGGGGAATAAAATAAAACTTCCTCACAGTGAGAGATGAGACGTGAAAAGGGTTTGAATTTCTAGATCCAGAGAACAATCACCACTTAGGCAAAGGCTTTTGTGGTCTCTTACGATTTCCTCCAAAACGCGGAAGGTCCGCTCTGCGCGCAGCAGCGCAAAGGGGCGAGTCTGGAGACAATAAAGCCGGCGTTCTCGTAATTAGCTCTTAAACTGCTCCTCTGTGCAAAGCCCCCAGCCCAAGCTCCGTCTTGCTTCTTGCACATTCTTACTATACAAATCTGAACCATTTTTGACAAGATTTTTGAGTTTTGTCAGATGTGAATTGTTAAGATTTAATTGAAAAAATGAACAGAAGGCAGCCACTATTGCAAAGGGAGTGACCCAGAACCAATTAGAATTTAGTAACAATTGACCATTCACCACTGCAATCCATGTCGAGGATCAGATTAAAGCCACTTTAATTCCCCCACCCCCGTTCCTGAACTCAAAATATCATTAGTGGAAGATTTCCCTGAATTTCTTGCCAATCAATTTTCCTGGTTTTAAAGGTGAAGTTCAACCGGGGGCTGTGCGGAGGAGGGTGCCGGCCCTATCTCCTGGGCTGAGATGATACACAATATAGGTTACCATCTTGAAAAAACAGGTCAGGCCGAGCAACATTCCTCGTCAAATTGCTGTTGACAGCCCAAACAGGACATGGAGAGGACCACAAAAAGGGCCTTTCATCTGGAGACAGCACAGCGTATAATTGGTCATTCTTCCCTCCTTTGGCCTCTCCTTCTCAGCCGGGGGAAAGTTCCCAAACAAAGCCAGGGCTTCCCAAGGCAACTTCTTAATCCTTCATGGCAGATGCCCCTGGGGAAGTGTCAGCTGAGAGGACAAGGCAGGGCGCTGGCTGGGCCCTCGTGGGCACGGAGCCTGCGCGTAGTAGGCGCGTAGTAGGCGCTTTATTGTAGCCGAATGAGTGAAGGGATGGCATTGGGAGTCGGCAGCCTTTGGCCCAACAGCCCTGCCGAGCAGGAGGGCAGTCACCGAGCAGGTGTGTGCAGAGTGGCTTTCCTGGATCGGTTCCAGCCACTCTCTGCGTGAACCCACCACCCCACGGTGGAGACTGAGGCTACGTTCAGACAGACTTGACCCCAGGTCCCACCGGGGCTTGGCGCCTTCCCGTTCACTCTGGAGTGCCTTGGCCACTTTTCCTGAGCTGGGACTTCCTGGTTCATCTCCAAAGACCTCCTCATTTGGCTCCTGGTCTTGGTCCACTTCTCTGCCCACCCCCGGATGGCCACCGCTGACCACTGAGCACACGCTAGCTGCCAGATGCCGTCATGGCTGGCGTCGCTGCCTCCTAGCAACTGAGGCTTGGGGGGCTGAGCGGGCCTGGAACCGGGTCTGCCTGAGTTTGGACTCCCCACTCCCCCGCCCAGCACTCACAACTCCACCCGTGTGCCCCCATGTTGGGTCCCGGAGCCTCTCGGAGCAGGGCCCTGTCCTGGGCCTTCCCCCAACCCACTAGTCCCAGCAGAGGGGAAGAGCCCACGCCCGGAGCCGGGCACACGCTGGACTTGCGTTTTGCAGGCACGTCAAGCCACAGGCACCCACGCCTGGATCGGTTGCTGCCGCTGCTGCTCCATTGTTGTTTTGATGCCACCTGAGATGTCCTGGACCCAGCCGTGTCCAGCTAAATCTCCACCACCTCCACCCCAGACTTTCTGGTAGTTTCTTTGCAATTCTAGAAGTCGAGGAAGACCCCCAAGTGTTTTCAGAGTGTCAAAGCACAGATGAGACAAAAACAAGCAAACAAAAATGTCTCCCAAGGGTTTGGAGTCGGACTGTCCAGGGCCTCCCAGGGTGTCCTTGAGTGTCCGAGTGTCAGACACTGGGGTCTTGGTTTGGGCCCAGATGCAGACGCCGAGACGAGAACTAGGGACAAGCACTTGTCTGGGCCGCGACCCCAGGAAACACGGTGGGGAGGGAAGGAATCAGACAGGCTTCCTCGGGCACCTGCTGCTTGATCCCGGTGGGACGTGGGGCACCGTACCGAGCAGGAGCCCCGGTGTTATCCTCAGCGGTGTGGGGCTGGGCGGACCAGGCTGCCAGCTCCCGGGCCCGCCCCGCCACGCAGAGAAAACCCCCAGCACAGGACGCGGCTCCTGGCTGTGGGGCTGGGGGATGTCCTGCCCCCTGTGCGTGGTGGCGGGCCCACTCACCCTTCTGTCCAGAGGAGCTGGCAGCCTGGTCTGTCGCCCACGGCTGTGTGGGCTTGGGCCACTCTTGGCCTTGCTGAGCCTCCCGTCCTCTCCTGTGCAATGGGGTGACAGTGCTCACCGCTGAGGTTCCTTCTGAGGCTCATGCGAGGTGCTGTGGGCACAGCACCTAGAGGACCGTTACCAACAGCAGCCCCGAGAGCCTCGTGTGCGCTGGCGCTGGTTCAGAGCTATCCCCGTGCAGGGGCAGTTCATCCACTCCACGGGGTACCTGGAGAAATCGAGAGTAGTTGTGTAGTGCCGGGTGGTCCCAGGACACGGAGTGAGGCTGCAGCTGGAACTGGGCTGTGACACCAGGGGGGGAGAAGACATCAGAGCCTAAGAGCACAGTGTCAGGACAGGGGCTCACGCTGGGGACTGTCAGGAGGGACAGGGTTGATGGCAGAGAAAGCAGGTTACTCAGTGAGGTAGTGAGCACTCCGTCCCAGGAGGTGTGTAAGAGGCTGGGTGTCGTGTGGGGAGCTGCAGGCCCTGGGTGGGGGTGGTGATGATGGATGGGGGTGACCAGGTAGGATGGCTGGTGAGATCGTTTCCACCCCGGAGAGTGTAGAATTCCATCTGCCTGTCAGGCCGAGCGCTGGAGACGTGCTTCTCGTTTGATGCTCCCGTGACTCCTTGGGGCTCCCAGACGAGCCCGGCAGCCCGGCCTGGTCTGAATTAGTGGAGACGCTGAGGGGAGGGCTGGGCGCGGCCTGAGTGATCTGCGAGGCGACCTGGAGCCGGTGGAAGCAGAGCCGCAGCGCAGAGCCCCCCGGGCGCAGGCTGGCGTGGAAGGCAGAGGGGCCTGCCCCCTTTGTGCCGCCTCCAAAGCCCAAGCCACTGTGCCCACCGTCTGTGGCGAGGGCCCCGGTCCCGCCCGCCCCGGGAGGCAGGCTGGGGACGCTGCCTGGGGATGAGGCGCTCAAACGCAGCTGCTTCTTGCCCCGAGAGACGCGGTCAGGCCACACGCGGCCCGGGCTTCTCGCCGCTGCGGCATCCCTGCCGGACACGCGGGCTGTGGGTTTCTGGTGGAGGCGCCTCGTGGCACAGTCACTTCCTGTCGTCCCTTTGGGCGCATTACTACAAACGCTGTCACCTTCGTTGTGCACAAAAGGCGGCCACAGGGACAAATTACAGTGGAAATCAAAGCCCCCTGCCCCGCTCCCAGCCAGTGTCGATGCCATGGGGGGCAGACTCCGGGGGTCCCGTGGTCCCTGCGGCTTCTGAGTGAGTTCATGGCGGCTTCGTTCATGCATTTGTTCACCCACCCACCGCACACTGGGCACCTC
Source organism: Microcebus murinus (assembly GCF_040939455.1). Lineage (NCBI taxonomy): Eukaryota > Metazoa > Chordata > Mammalia > Primates > Cheirogaleidae > Microcebus > Microcebus murinus. Next base: position 48,243,231 of record NC_134119.1, on the reverse strand, counting down.
CTGGGGGCCGGGCTCTGTCAGGCACCGTAACTGCTACGATCGGTCACCGTTGGGCACGCAGTAATCGATGAGGCCCCATGCCGGTGACTTTCCTGGGTCTCTGCTGACTCCGGCATAACCTGCAGGGCGGGCACTGGATGAGACCTGACAGTGCTCAGTGAGCACCTTTACAGCGCGCTGGCTGTGATCCCACGTGGGCAGTTTGGGACAGGTCGCGGCTGTGCTTCGAGCCCCTCCTCCGTACCTTGGCCAGGGACTGCACGGCAGAGGGCGCCGCACCATCCTGGGGGGGCCACGAGAGGGCGGGGCCCGGGGGATGGGTTGAGCCTCAGAACTCCATTTCGGGGACTCACCTTCTCCTTTCTACAGAGCTCAGGTGAAGGAGCCCAACATGCTCACCTGTCGAAGGTCAGTGTGTCCCAGCTGCGGGGCCACAGAGGGGTCCGGGGCAGCCCCTCATACCACAGCTGGCACCTGCAGGCACCTGGTCAATCAAAGGCCTCCTCTGGTCTGATCACATTGATATGCCCTCTGGGCCTCAGTCTACCCATCTGTAAAGTGGTAACAAGAGCTTTCCCTGGCAGGGTATTTATGAGGTTTAAGTGAGTTAACTGTGCTTCCAGAAGAATAATGGGCAAGGTTATTTATTGAGTTTAATCTGAGCTGAGGAAACCTAGAACACGGAGGTTGGCAGGGGCAGATCTCGTGCCCAGATCTCTGGAGCCTTCTGCATCTTCCTCGGGATCCAGCCGGCTTCTCCGTGGCTGGGCGGAGGAGAGCCGGGGCCAGAAGAAAGGCTTGAAACTGTATCCTCCCTCGGCTTGGGGGCAGGGGGTCAGACCCCCACATTTTCTCCACCGTCAAAACCCCCGTAGGATTTTCTTGAAGTTAAATTTCACATCATATGGCTGAACATTTGGAACTTTTTAAACGGAAATTGTAGAAAAAATGAAAAGTATTTTAGTCTCAGAACACAATACCTTCCTGGCAGGAAGCCACGGGAGAGGTTCAGCAACAGGCTCGACGCCAGAGAAAAAAGTCGTCATAATTGTCAATCTGGATTAATCCGGGCGTTCTTCGGCTTAACCTCGTGTCAGGCTGAGTGGGCTAATCAGGGCTCGGAAGACACTGTCTTTTGTGGCTGTACTGAGGCTCTGGTTTCACACATCAGCTAATTTTCTGATCCCATTTCCTTAATTGTATGCTCGGTTTAATGGAGCCCCGGATGAGGCCGCACCACAAGGACCGTGCTGACGTCCTGGCCGGAGGGTGCGGGAAGCCGTCCGCCAGTGGCTTGGTGGGCAACGTTTGAAAAGCGCCTCTCAGCCTCTGGAAGAAGTGGGTTAGCGGCAGGGGTGGGAGGGGCACATGTGGCGTCACGGTTGTGGCTGCTGTGAGCACGAGCCCGTGGACTCTCGCGTAGGTTCCAGAGACCCACGGCAGCGCGGCTGGGTCCCCCTCAGAGCCCCGCACAGAACAGTGGGCGCTGAAGTCACGGACGCTGGCCCCATGGAGCAGAGACTGGCCGGCGGGTCCCCGTCCTGGCCTGGGGCCCTAGGGTGCCTGTGCCTCCCGTGCCAGCCACGTCACCTGCAAGACAGGGGCCTGGTGCTGTCCTTGTCTGCCAGGCCGGGGTGGCAGGAGGAGCAAGCGACCTTTGAAAAGGCCTCTGCCCACCTGAGGCTGGCCTGGGACCGGAGGGTCTGGGCAGAACTGGCGGAAGTCCCTTCTTCTCCATGAGGACAGCCTCACTGCAGCCAGGCTGGGGTCTCGCTCCCCGTTTCCTCTTCTTGTGCCCCTTCCCTCCCGCCCCTCGTGCTGCAGCCCCCGCCCACTTCCCCAGGTGCCCACCAGGCCCAGAGGCTGGGGGTGGGGTGGGGGCGGGGCATTGGCACCCAGGTGCAGCTCTCAAGGGCTCTGGCTCATGGCAGGGGCAGAAGCAGGGCGAGGGGGTGAGTGAGGAGGTTGGGGAGCCCTTTCCCGGGTGACCCTGAATTTACACCAGAGGCAGAGGAAAGAGTAGGGCCGTGGCAGTTGGCGGATCGCTGTGTGGCGCGGAGGCTTACCCGTGGTGTGCGGGAGTTGGCCCGGGGACACCCGAGCCCAGCGGTCTGTCCCCCTGCCCCGTCGCCCGGGCGCTGAGGCCTCAGCAGCCGCTGTCCAGACCCGTCAGGCCAGGTGGGGCTCAGAGCAGCCTCCCAGGCTGCGAAGCTCCCAGGGCCTGGGGTGGGAGCGGCCCCACCCTTGGCCTTCTCTGATCCGTGGCCACAGCTGCCTGTGCTGTGTTAGGGGTATCAGAACCAAGCCAGGCTCAGCGTCAATCCTTAATTTCACCGGCCTCAGTGGGTCCTCTTTAGGATAGGCCTTTTGTCTACCCCGGGCCACCCCCCACCCCTGGGTCTTGAAAACAGATTGGATGTCTTTCCTGCCCTTGGAGAGCACCTGGAGCAGGGAAGAGGATTCACTGTTCCCAGCTGCAGTACACAGGTGGGATGTCAACTCTACTTAGTGCCTCCAGGAAGGCTTCCTGGAGGAGGTATCCCTTCAGCGACTCTTAGAGATTAAGTTGGAATTAGCTGCATGCACGAGGTCCCGGGAACAGTAAGAACAGAGGAACAGGAAGGCCGAGCTGGCGTGGCCCTCGGGGACCTGGGGCAGCTCAGGACAGCCTGAAGCCCACCCCAGAGTGCCCCGGTGCCCTCTGCACACCTCTGGGGTCCTTGGCCAGAGCAGGGAGGGCTCTGCAGGAGGCTCAGATCCGCATCTGGGCCAGATGTGCCCCAGTGCCCAGTGGCGCAGCTGCAGGGATGATTAATGAACGCTCTGTCCTCAAAGCTCTCGGAGATAAATCCCCACTTGTGCTTAAGCCCAGGAGGCTCATCCCCGCATACCGACTGCTCGGAGGCCCAGGCGGCTCCTGAGGTTTCCTTTGACGGCGAACACCAAGCTCCGGCTTCCCAGCCGGCGCCCACTGCTGCTCTGGCAGGCCTGGCTGCCAGCTGGCACTGGCTCTGACCCCTGCTCAAATGCCCCTTGCCTCATGCCAGGTTCTGGGGCCCGGAGTGCGAAGGAGACAGGTGGGCAAGAGCCGGCCCTCCCGGAACGGGCACATGCTATTTAAACGGTTTCTGTGTTGTTGTATCTGCCCCGTTTTGGTGAGTGTGCGGTCCTGTTTTCGGCTCAGCCACTGTAGAAGGAGCTGGGGAGTAAATCTGGCATGGCTGTATCGGTAAGGTCGGTGCTCTGGTGACGAACCTCTTTTTGCTTAAATAGGGACATGCAGACCCCTCCCTGGGTTACGGCTCTCGGAGCCTTCACTGTACACACGGGCTGTGGGGCTGGCAGCCGTCTAGGGCTCTGAGGAGCAGTTCATGTGCCTGGGGTCCTTCTGTTTTCCTAGTTTTCTCCCAGACGTCTCCTGCTCTCTTTCTGTCACCTTGCTCAGATACGCTCAAATACAGCTCCTTGTAGAGGCCTTCTCTGATTACCAGGCTGGGGCCTGGAAGATGGCTGCAAAAATGGCCCAACTCTCCACCCTTCTCCGGGGCTATAGCTTAGCCGTGTGACCTCGTAGCCACTCTGTGCCCAGGTGGAGTCGGTGTCCAGCTGTCTGCAGAGGCCTGAGGCTTGCCTTGGCCAGTGGATCATGGCGGAAGCCAGGTTATACCAATGCCAAGCCCAGGCCTCAAGAGGCAGCGTGAATTTTAATAAAGTCTCAGGGATCAATATTTCCCTTTATGGCTTTGATATTTTGGGGCATTATTTAAAAAAATTCTTCCCTAGTCATAAAGATAAAGGTCATAAAGATATTGTTTTAAAATTTGTTTCTAAAAGTTTTACAGTTCTTTTCATGTTTATGCCTTTAATCTGTCTGCAATTGAGTTTTCTGTGTGGTGTGAGGTAGGGATTCAATTTTCTTTTTTCCGTGTGGAAAACCAGCTGTCTGGTACCATTATTGAATGGTCTGTCCTTCTTGTGCCGGCTTGTGCTGCTTCTCTGTCAAAGTCAAGTGTCCCACATACGTGTTATTTCTGGACTTTCCATTCAACTCCCTTTGTCCATCTGTCTCTTCATGGCCCACTCTCACACTTTCTTGATTACTATAATTTTTTAAATTAATAGACTTCATTTGAAGAGGAGCTTTAGGTTCATAGTAAAATTGAGCAGAAGGTACATACAGGGATTTCCCATTTCCCTCCTGCCCCTAACATGCATGACCTCTCCATCCCCAACGTGCCCCACTTGAGTGGTACATTTGGTACCACTGATGAATCTGCATTGACATATCGTTGTCACCCAAAGCCCGTAGTTTACACGAGGGTTCACCTTTAGTGTTGTATGTTCTATGGGTTTGGACAAATGTACAACGATGTGTGTCCACCATGTTACTGTCCTGCAGAGTATTTCACTGCCCTGTGGACCCTCTGTGCCCCACCTGCTCGGCCCTCTCTCTCCCCAGCCCCTGGAAACTGCTGAACTTTTACTGTCTCCATGGTGTTGCCTTTTCCAGAATGCCATGTGGTTGGGATCATATAGTATGTGGCCTTTTCAGGTTGGCTTCTTTCACTTATTCATGTGCCTTTAAGTTTCCTCTACGTCTGTTCATGGCTTGATAGCTGAATAAGAATTCAGTGCTGAATAGTATTCCACTGCCTGGATGTCCAGCACTTTATTTATCCACTCACCTACTGAAGGACATCTTGGTTGCTTCCAGTTTTGGGCTGCTATGAATAAAGTTGCTGTAATCATTTATGAGCAGATTTTTGTACAGATATGAGTTTTCTATTCCCTTGGGTAAACACCTAGGAATGCAATTGCTAGATCGTAGGGTATGAATATGTTTCATTTTGTAGGAAGCCATCAAGCTGTCTTCCAAAGCAGCTGCATCACTTGGCGTTCCCACCAGTAATAAATGGGAATTCCTGTTCCTCCACATCCCCACCAGCATTTGGTGCTGTCAGAGTTCTAGATTTTGGCCATTCTAATAGGTGTGTAATGGTGTCTTGCTGTTTTAATTTGGAATTTCTTGATAATATGATGTGGAAAAATGCTTATTTACTCTCTAAGTATCTTCTGTGGTAAGGTGTCTGCTCAGGTCTTTGGCCCATTTTTAAATTGGGTTGTTTGTTTTCTTTTTTTTTTTTTCTTGAGACAGAGTCTTGCTTTGTTGCCCAGGCTAGAGTGAGTGCTGTGGCGTCAGCCTAGCTCACAGCAACCTCAAACTCCTGGGGTCAAGCAATCCTCCTGCCTCAGCCTCCCGAGTAGCTGGGACTACAGGCATGCGCCACCATGCCCAGCTAGTTTTTTCTATATATATTAGTTGGCCAATTAATTTCTTTCTATTTATAGTAGAGACAGGGTCTTGCTCTTGCTCAGGCTGGTTTCGAACTCCTGATCTTGAGCAATTCGCCCACCTCAGCCTCCCAGAGTGCTAGGATTGCAGGTGTGAGCCACCGCGCCCAGCCGGGTTGTTTATTTTCTTATTGTTGAATTTTGAGAGATCTTTGTGTATTTTGGATAACCATTTTTTACCATATATATCTTTTGCAAATATTTTCTCTCAATCTATCTTTTCATTTCTTTTAATTTCTCCCAGTCTTTTCATTCTCTTGACAGTCGGCTATTCGAGCAGAAACATTTTAATTTTACAAAAAAGCTTATCAGTTATATCCTTCATGGATTTTGGCTTTTGTGCTTTATCACAAATGTCATTACCAAGCTCAAGGTCATATAGATTTTCCTCTATATTATCTTCTAGGGATTTTATAGTTTTGAGTCTTATATTAATATTTAGGTCTATGATTTATTTTGAGTTAAATTTTGTGAAGGGTGTGAGGTCTGTGACTAGATTCAATTTTTTTTTTTTTTTTTTTGGCATGTGGACGCATAGTGGTTCCTGCACCATTTGTTAAAAAGACTATCTTTGATCCATTCTATTGAATTTCCTCCTGTGTCAAAGATCAATTGACTATATTTATGTGGGTCTATTTCAGGGCCCTCTATTCTGTTATATTGATCTATTTGTGTTTTTTTTTTTTTGCCAATACCACGTTGTATCTATTACTGCACCTTTCTTTATAGTAAGTCTCGAAGTCCAGTAGTGTTCATCTTCCGCCTTTCTTCTCCTTCAGTTGTGTTGACTATTCTGGATCTTTTGTGCTTCTGTATAAACTTTAGAATGAGTTTGTCAATATCCGTAAAATAACTTGCTGGGATACCCACTGGGATTGCAATGAGTCTATATGTCAAGTGAGAAAGAACAAACATCTTGACAATATTGAGTATTTCTATCCCTGAACATGGAATATCTCTTCATTTATTTAGTTTTTCTTTGATTTCTTTGATCACAGTTTTGTGGTTTTTTCTCATACAGTTCTTGTATATATCTTGTGAAAGTTAAACCTAAGTGTTTCATTGTTTAGAGTGTTAATATAAATGGTATTATGTTTATTGTGTTTTTAGTTTCAAATTCCACTTGTTCATTGTCGGTATGCAGGAAAGGGACTGACTGTTGTATATTAACCTTGTATCCTGCAACCTTGCTATAATACTTATTAGTTCCAGGAGTATTTCTTGTAGACTTTTCTGCATTTTCTACATAGACAGTGATGCCATTTGTGAACAAAGGGAGTTTTATTCCTTCTTTCCATTTCTGCATACCTTTTATTTCCTTATTTTGTCTTATTGCATTAGCTAGGACTTGTTTCTAGTAGGATGTGGAAAAGCACCAGCGAGAGGGGACATCCTTTCCTTGTCCTTGTTCCTAATCTTAATGGAAAAGCTTCAAGTTTCTCACCATTAAGTGTGATGTTAGTTGTAGGATTTTTGTAGGTATTCTTTAACAAATTGAGAAGGTTCCCCTCTATTCCTAGTTTACAGATAATTTTTAATGATGAATGCATGTTGGAATTTATCAAATGCTTGTTCTACATCTATTGACATGATCATGTCATATCAATGACATGTCATATTTTTCTTCTTTAGCCTGTTGATGTAATGAATTACATAAATTGATTTTTTATGTTGAATGAGCCTTGAATACCTGGAATAATTGCCACTTGGTCATAGTGTATAATAATTTTTATACATTGTTGAATTCGATTTCCTGATATTTTGTTGAGGATTTTTACATCTATATTCATAAGAGGTATTGTTCCATCATTTTCTTTTCTTGTAATGTTTTTATCTGGTTTTGGTATTAGAGTAATGCTGGCCTCATAAAATGAGTTAGGGAGTATTTATATCTCCAAAGGGATTATAGAGAATTGCTATAATTTATTCCTTAAAAGTTTGGTAGAATTCACTATGAACCCATCTTGGCTTTCCATTTTGGAAGGTTATTAAGCTAATTATTAATTCAATTTATTTAATACATATAGGCCTATTCAGATTGTTTATTTCTTCTTGTGAGTTTTGGCAGATCATATCTTTCAAAGAATTTGTCCATTTCACCCAGGTTATCAAATTTGTGGGCACAGCACACAGTTGTTCATACTATTCATTTATCATCCTTTTAATGTCCATGGGATCTGTAGTGATATCCTCTCTTTAATTTCTGATATTAGCAATTTGTGCTTATTTTTGTCTTAGCCTGGCTAGGACCTTATTGATTTTGTTGATATTTCAAATAACGAGCTTTTGGTTTCATTAATTTTATCTATAGATTTCCTATTTTCAATTTATTTGATTTCTGCTGTAATTTTTATTATTTCTTCTTATTTGTAATTAATCTGCTCTTCTTTTTCTAGTTTCATAAGGTAGAAGCTTGTATTATTGGTTTTAGATGTTTGTTCTTTTCTTTTTTAAAATTTAAACTCAAGAAGTAAAACAGCATGTTCTTTCTAATATATGTACTCAATGCTATAAATTTCCCTCTAATCTTGCTGCATCCCACAAATTTTTATAAATTGTGTCTCGTTTTTATTTTCAAATTTTCAAAATTTCAAAAATATTTTCTGATTTCTCTTGAGATTTATTCTTTGAGCCATGGTGTTATTTAGAAGTTTGATGTTTAATCTCCAAATATTTTGAAAGTTTCCAGCAATCTTTTTATTACTGATTTCTGGTTTAATTTCACTGAGGTTTGAGAGTAGTCATTGTGTGATTTCTATTCTTTTAATTTGTTAAGATGTGCTTAATGGCCCAGAATGTGATCTATCTTGATACTTGTTCCATGCAATGTGAGAAGGAAGTATTATATATTCTGCTGTTGGATGAAGTAGTCTATAGAAGCCAAATATATTCAGTTGATTGATGGTGCTGCTGAGTTCAACTATGTCCTCACTGATTTCCTGCTTCCTGGATTTGTCCATTTGTGACAGAGCTGTGTTAAAGTCTCTCACTATGATGGTAAGTTTATCTACTTCTCCTTGCAGATCTATTAGCTTTTGCCTAATGTAATTTGATGCTCTGTTATCAGGTGCATACATATTAAGAATGGTTATGTCTTCTTGGTGACTTGACCTGTTTATCCTTATATAATGTTCCTCTTTATCCTTGATAACTTTCTTTTCTCTGAAGTCTGCCCTAATTACTATAATTTTAAAGTAATATTTTACATTTTTTTATTTTTCTAAAAATTTAATATTCTGGACTCTTTCTCTTCCATTATACTTTTATGCTAGATTTCCATGTCCCGTGAGGCTAGATCTGTTAGAATTTTTGATTCAAATTACAGTGACTCTAAAGACTAATTTAGGAAGAATTGACATCTTTATGATACTGAATCTTCCTATCATTGACTTTGGCATATATCATAATTTCCCCAGTAAACATATTATGCAGTTCTAAAAATTATAGTTTTGGTTGCTTTTATGATTGAGAATCTTTTTTCTATTTATTTTGTTATTGATTATTAGGGGCATATAGAAATTCTATTACTTTTGTATCCAGCAAACTTGCTCATTATTAGTTATACCTGTACTATTATGTGTACTACTTATACCAGTTTCTCCATAGATTATCTTAGATTTTCTATGTGGACAATCATAGTATTTTCCAATGTTTGCATCATTGAATTTTTTCTTGTCCTATCACATTGTCTAAATCCACTATGCAATGCAATGCTGAATGTAGTGACAAGGAGTGCATCCTTGCCATGATCCCGACTTTAGTGGGAATACTTTTATAATTTAACGATCAAGTACAATGTCTCCTCTATGTTTTGGATAGATGCTCTTTATCAGGTATGTCAGAGCTGGCAAATTGATGCCCTTTACCCCTTCTCCCTTATTTTCTCTTTTAGTCATAGATTTCCTTTGCATTTTAGAAGGGCCTGTGGCTACCTAGGTGAAAACCAGCCTCCGTCACAGCCCAATGTGACCACGTGGCTAAGTTGTCATTAATGGACATGGAAGAAGTGATGTGTGCAAATTATATATCACTTTCCTCTTTCCCTTTCTTGGAAGTGGTAATGAGGAACCCACTTGGATCATGTGGATGAGGACAACATCCTAGCATCCCAAGAGGAGGTGCTTGTGCTCCTGGTGAGTTCAGGGGGCAGAGCCGCCTGCTCTGCCCGCATCTCCTGCCTCCCCAACACTCTGACATGCCGCAGACACAAGCTTCCCTCCGTCTCAACCACTCTGTTTGGTATCCCCTTGCTCAGCAACTTCACCTGGACCTCGTCTAAATGTTTCCAAATAAGGAAATGTCATGCTTGAGTTAATTTTGGTAATTAATTTTTCTCTAAGAAAAATGTCCATTACACTTAAATTTAAAATATGTTGGCACAAAATTGATTGTAGCATCCCTTAACAATTTATAAATCTATACTCTGTTATGTTTGCTTCTTCACTTCTAATGTTGTTTGTTGGTAGCATTTTTTTCTTGATTAATCTTACTAGGAATTGTTCTATCCTCAGAGGACAATGTTTTGCTTTTCCTGGTCATTTCTGTTTTTCTGTATTTTCTATTTAATCCATCTCTTCTCACAGCTTTACTTCTTTTCTTCTGTGTTCTCTAGTTATTGTCATCCTCCTATTATTTTCTTTATTTAAGATTATACCTTCTTTATTTGTAAGTTTTCTTATTTTGTAATAATTGCAGCGTCTACAAATATACCACTAAAAACCAATTCAAAGCACCACATGTACTCACCATCAAATTGGTTTTAACTGATCAACACTTAAGTGCACATATAGTAATAACATTCATCAAGTGTCTGGCAGGTGGGAGGGGGACGAGGGGGTGGGTAATGCACACATAATGGGCGCGGTGTGCACTGTCTGGGGGGTGGAAATGCTCGAAGCTCTGACTCAGGTGGGGCAAGGGCAATGTACATAACCTAAACATTTGCACCCCTATAATATGCTGAAATCAAAAAACATAAAAAATAAAAACCAATTCAGCTACACCCAAGAAAACTGATATATAATATCTTTTCTTTCTAAATAATTTTTTCATTTTCCATGCAATCTCCTTTTCCACTCATGAGTTATTTAGGAACATGTCTCAAACTTTTCAAACTTACATGTACATGCACTTTAATTGTCTTTTTATGTTAACTTCTAATTAGTTGCTTTGTAGCCAGAGAACATAATCTGTATGAAAATCATTCTTTGAAACTTATTGAGGTTTATTTTTTGACCTGCAGATTGTTGAGTGTTGTAAGTGGTCCAGCTGTGTTGAAAGAGCATTTAAACTCTCCTGCAGAAGGAAGTGCCATCATATCATCGTGGAGATGCTTTCCACTCTGTCCACACTGGGCAGTACAGGCTGCTTTTATACCCTTATATGTGGGTCCAAACAATCCCATGAGGAAAGTAGGGTAGATAATATGGCCCCATTTTATAGGCAAGAGGACTGAGGCTCAGAGAGGGACAGCACTGTGACTGAAGTCACACAGCTCCTACCTGATGGGTTGCTGTGGAGGAAGGAAACTCCTTCTGCCTGTGGCTGTGGGGGCACTTCATTGGGGGTGGAAGGAACAGCATGGAACAGCATGGGAGGGCTGCTGGGCGTTGCCCAACTTGAGCGTCCGGCCCTGGTCCCGAGGCAGGCTGGCGGTCACAGAGACTGTCTGCTGCTGCATGTTCTCACGTCTGCAAACCCGGACCCCCGTCTAGCCCCTCCAGCCTCCATCCTTTCGCTGGAGCTGGTCTCTGCCTGGAGAGACATGTCCAGCCCACATCATCTCCACCTGCCCCATCGGCCTTCCGGTCTGAGTCCCCGTTCCCCTTCACCGGCCCCGCGGTCGGCCACAGGAGCTGCCTGTCCCACTCACGCACCCCCGAACGTGCCCTGCGGGTCTTTGCTCAAGGTGCGATGGATGACAGCCTCCCCGGGCTTCTACACAGCCAGGACCTTGCTCCTGACTCCACCTCCCTCTCCTGGGCTACCTGCCGCCTCCCCATGGCCTCCCTCCCCTTCTCCCCTGCCCTAGGTGGGGGGCGTTTCCGACACCCTGACGCTCCCCTCCCTCCCAGGCTCCCCCTTGGCGCCTCCACAGCCTCCCTCACTTCCAGCCTCGCACCTCTCAGCCTCCCAGCCACCAGAGCTCCAGCTACGGCAGAAGTTCTCATCCCCCATCCTCTTGCCCGAAATCGCCGTCCACACTGCTTGCTGCCTGGAGTCCCTTCTCCTTCAGTGATTTCTGCCAGTGCCACCCACCCTTCAGGACGGCTCCACGTCACCTCCTGGCAGCCTCCCTCGGTCTCCCCGCAGGTGAGGACAGGGGCTGCTGCCCTGTCCTCCCGCAGTGCCCGGCTTCCCTGGCTCGGAGCTCTGCTTGCGCCGTGGTCGTGGCGGTTCCCGCGTCCACAGGGCAGCAGCTGGTCCCAGCCTGGCTCCAGCCCCTGTGCCCCTCGGCCGACCACCGCGCTGGCCCAGACAGGGTCTCCCGAGTCGCTGGCCAGTGCTCCGGACAGGGAGGACACGGCACCACCTTTCCTTTCTGTCCTCACGGTGGCCCTGGACCGAGGGCTCCAGCCTGCTGACCAAGGTCAATGCCCTTTCCAACGGCCCTTCATTAGCGAGTGGGCATCTCGCTGAGTCAGGGGAGACCTCCTCACAGCCCTGTTCGGGGTCACTAGGTCCCTGGAGAATGTGGCCGGGGGCAGCTGGCTGACAACAGGCCCCATTGTCCTCCCTGCTGTGGACAGAGTCGGCCCAGGCCCATCTGGACAGGGCAAGGGGCGTGACCTCCGTGCCCCCAGGAGGCTGGTGAGGTGAGAGCACAGATGCTGCTGTCCGGAGCCAGGCAGGGCCTCTGGGGACCTATTTCAGGGTCCGAGGGGGCAGCTTCATCTCCTCCAACTTCCCCACCCACCGTCACCGGCTCCCACAAGGGGCTTCACAGCACCCCTAAGGCAGGTCCAGCCGTGTGTCTGGGGCTGGGCCTTGCCCCTTCTCTGCAGTCCCCCAGTCTCTGGACACTGGAAGTTCTCCTAACCGGCAGCCCGCACAGCCTCAGGGACGTGGACCCCGGGCGACCGTGCCCCACCCACCCCTCCTCTCCATGCCACTCCCCACCTGCTCCTCACAAAGAGGGGCCCTACCCCCACCCCCACCCCGGCCCGTCGCTGGCTGTGGAAACAGCCAGTGATGCTAGTGCCAGCTGAGTGGCCGCTGAGTGTGGAAGTCGCAGTTCTGCATCTTCACAGGAACGTGCTCGTGCTTGCTGGCCGTGTCCTCAGGCCCCGCAGGAGATGGGGTCCCGGAGCCTGGGAGCAGAAACACCTGCCAGGGTCCCCGGGAAGCAGGGAGGGCCCGCAGGGCACGGGCAACCGCACAGGGCGTGCATCCTCAGGGCTCGTGGCAGTGAGTGGCCTCCACGATCAACACCCCTTCTCCGTTCGAGTCCTCACCATGGCCTTGCAGCTGTTACCGTCACCGGTGATGATTCTGTTGTTGTGATGTGTTTGCTTCTCGTGTCTATCGTATTTCAGGGTGTAAAACCCTCCAGGCTCGGTGGAAACCCTGCCCTAAGTGTGTTCAAACACCTGAGCTGCCCGTGCACATGGTGTGGACCATTTACACCGTGGAGCTGGGTGTGCAGGACAGTAACAAAGCTGGCCACATACCGCTCCTTGCAGTCCTCTCCCACCCACTCGGCTGTTGTCTGGATTGAACCTGCGGATGCTGCGATCCAGCTGTGGTTGAGATCAGAGCTGGCCGTTAGCTGTACGCATGGAGACAGCTGAGGAAACGGACGTGGCCGGTGTGCACCTGAGCTGGGCTCAAAGCCGGGCCTGGCTGCGGCCCCGTGCTCTGCCCACTGGGCTGCAGGTGGCTGTCGTGCCGGGGATGGCTGCCCAGCCACTGCCATCCTGGCTGAGCCTAAGTCCCCCTGCCGCCCCCCATTGTTCCTGGGCTCTGATGGGCTGGCCTGGGCCACTCTAATCACCCCAACCCCCTGCTCTGCCACGCCGGGTGCTCACCATGTCCTGGACAAGGCCCACGTGTGCCCAGGGCCAGGCCTCTGCCAGGCGCCCTGCCCCCATGCGGGCCTTTCCTTCTGCTTGTCTGCATCCCACCTGGTCTTTAAGGCCCAGCTGAAACACCCCCGCCAGGCCCGCTAGTCAGCAGTGGTTAAGAGGGGTCCTATCGGTCACCTCACCCGGTCAGTTACTGGCTGAGGATGAGCACTACCCCCTGGGACTCGGGGCAGGGCCCAGGGAGCAGTCTCTGCCTGCAGGCAGGGCAGGGGACACGGCTGCTGCTGAAACTCTCCCGTGACGCCGCAGGTGCCCTCCTGCCAGACCGTCCTGCCTGCGTGACTGCGGGACGGGGCTCAGTTCTGCTTCCGGGGAGGGAAGCTGTGTTCATCCTACACCAGACGTGGCCGGAGCCAGGCCTTGCGGGCACGAGCGCGCGAGAGGTCAGCATTCCTCTGTGTCATGCTCGGGCGGGCAGAGCTGTGCAGGCGAGCCGCCAACTTGTCCCTCAGCCCCGGTTCCCTGCTCAGACCCACCCGACAAGTTAAGAGATGTCTGGGGCTCTGACTACTCCGGAAAAGCCACCAATTAAGATGTCTCTTGTCTTGGAGCCCCAGGTCCTCTTCCCATAGCTGATCAGGTTACAGCGAGTGACGGCTCAAAGGTGCTGCCTCGGGGGGCTTTCAGGGTGGGGGAGAGGACTGCCGCCTGGCCTGGGGCGCCTCTGGGGACGGCCCCGGAGCCACGAGGTCCTGCAGCAAGGGCAGCCTTGGCGTGGGCCGGCCGGGTCTGGGCGGCGTGGTGCGCTCAGCGAGGCCCCTTCGCCGCTGCCAAGTTGGCCTCTAGCCGATGGTCATCGCTCCACGAGCGTTTCCCACACACCGACCTGTAGCATGTGCACCTGGAGTCCACACTCTGCTTGTGTAAAGAGGCCATTGGTCCACACTGCAGGGCTGTCATTCATCCTCGTCAGCAATCTATGCGCCTACTGTGCGCCCAGACCTTTGCTGGACATCAGGGACTTGGTATGAAGGCAGCAAGTCCCCGCCCCCAACAGCTCCCCAGCTCCAGCCCAGGAGACTGAGGCATGGCCCCAGGGGCAGGACCAGGTTCCCGGGAGAGACCCCTACCCATGCTCGGGGCTGTGAGGCTCACTCGTGCCCAGGCACTGCGAGGTAGCCCAGACAGACCCAGCTTCAAATCCCAACTCTTCTGCCTGCCGTGTAGACGGCCATTTCACCTTTCTGCACCTTGGTTTGTAAACCAAGGGGGAGGTAATGACACTTGAAAAGGGGCAGGGAGTGAAGTGAGGACAGGAGCAGAGAGCTGGCATCAGTGTCTGCCTGGGGGCTGAGCTGCTACCCCATCGGGACCCCCCGCACCGTCTGGGGCACTATCGAGGAGCTGGGGCAGCGAGCCTCAGAGACCCTGCGTCCATCGGCTAAGGCCACAGCCCATGGGGGCAGGACCACGATGGAAACAAGGTGGGTTGTCAGGCCTGGGGCCCCCGGGAGCAGCCGGGGTCTGCAGCTTCACAAATTCTTGCTGGACCCAGAAAGACCTCATCGCCCCACGCCTCATTTAAGGGTTAAGTGGGATGGAGAGGTGGGGGTCCACAGCCAAGGAAGGACAGGTGGGTGGATAGAGGCCTGGCTGGCCCCAGAGCTCTCCGTTCACCCCTTAACCCCAAATCTGTGGTGAACCTCCCACGCCAGACTGGGCTGGGGTAAGCCCAGGCCCAGACGCAGCCCCGCCCAGGGTGCCCCTGCTCTCACAAGGCGATGGTGTCGGGAGAAGACACTGACGAGTCCACAAACCCCAGTGAGCATCCGCCAGGAGCCACTGTGAGGGGCGGAGGGGCGCAGAGCCTGGGCGGGAGCCGGCAGGGTCCAGTGTGGGGGCAGGGAGGTGTGGTGGGGCCCAGGAAAGACCGCTTGGAAGAGCTTCTCAGCCCAGGGAACAGCAGCTGGGTGGTGCGTGGGGCAGCGCGTGCGGCCACCGAGGCTGGTTGGTGTTAGACACACCAAGACAAGGACTCCTGGGATGCCACCAGCAAGGACAGGGTGGCAAAGACTTCTGAGTGTGGAGAAGGGATTGCGGGTCCAGAGGGGAAGGTGGGCCCCATGGAGGTGCTGCCTCCAAAGAGGAGGTGGCGGTGGCGAGGCCCACGGCAGGCGGGGTGCCGAGGGGCCGGGGCCGGGTGCTCAGAGGGCTTGGGTGTGACGGGCGGTGAGGAGGGAGGAGGAAGGCGTGGCAATGGTGTGTCAACCTGAGCAGTAGAATTCCGGTGCCCTTTGATAGGATGAGAATGGGAGAGGGGAAGCCGCCCACATGGGCGACCTCAGAGCTCTGCTTTGTGTCCCCGTGAGGTGCGGGGTGGGCTAAACTGTGTCCCCCGGAAGACACGGTGAAGTCCTAACCCCCGGTGCCTGTGAACGTGACGTTGGCTGGCCGCGGGGTCTTTGCAGCCAGACTGAAGGCGTGATGAGGTCGTAATGGACTAGGGCGGGCCCCAGTTCAGGGCCTGGTACCTTTATGAGAGCAAGGGGAAGGGACAGGGACAGAGACTGGAGACGAGGGAAGGAGGCCGCGTGAGCAGGCAGGCAGGGGGGTTGCTCCACCAGCGGCCGGCGGCGAGGAAGAGTTCTGTCCCAGAAACAAGCTGGGACGGGCTGGCCGGGAGCCGCTGCCGGCACTGAGGAGGGGACGGTGGTACCCACAGAGGCTTGGCCTCCGCCGAGAATCAACAGCGCTTTAGGCCATCGGGCGGAGTGGGAGCACCCAGGAAAGGTGTCAATAAGAAAGAGAAGGGAGGGGGCCAGGAGGGGACCCTGCCCCAACAGTGCAGGTAGGAGGAGGCAAGAGAGAGCCCCGCAAGCTGGGAGAAAAACCCAAGAGAAACCAATGCTTTGGGGAGGAAGCGGTGATTCCCTGGGGAAAGACATGCAGCTGGGAGGTCCAGGAAGATGAGAACGAGGATGGAGACTTGACCGCTGGACGTGGCTACTTGGAGATCACCGGTGACCTTGACTTGGATGGACTTGCCAAACCCTGACAAGAGCAGACGCAGTGGAGTGCCACACCGGCATGCTGGTATATATTCAGCAACTGCTTCCCTGGGGAGAAACCTGATTTCCAGGATTTGCTGATTTCGGAGGTGTGTCCTGCCCTGGCCGAGGTCAACAGTTAGCAACTGGCTGGCAGATTTCCTGACAATTTAACAACTGCGTGCAGGAGCCGGTGGGAGCCCGCTATAGCAGAACACAGGGGCGGGCCAGCTCACGAGAGGAGCTGCGTTCTTCACGCCAGGGGAAGAGAGGACCTGGCGTGAAGAACGCAGCTCCTCTTTCATGCGCTTCAGGCACAAAAGAGGTCAGAGAATGGAAACATGGGGCCAAGAGAGTTTAGTTTTTGTTTTAATTTCCACTTACTGTAGGAGGCAGCAGGAGATACACTTGGATAAGAGAACAGGACGGTGAAATTTAGATTTGTGGCTTCATGTCTTCCTGAGAGATCCCCCTCGCTTGCCATGCCTAGTTCCTGTTGAGGGAGCGCAGTGCGTGGCCAGCTCTGGGGTGGGTGGGGAAGGATCGGGCGTGACCCTGCCTGCAAGGAGCTCACACTGCTAAGCAAGGGTGGCTGGAACGGGACAGGAAATAAACAAGGACAGGCACAGAAATGCTAGGCTGGGTCTCACATAACACTGGCATTTCCTCCCCTTTGCCCTTATCTCATCATCATCATCATCACTGTCATCACCACCAGCACTATCCCCACCATCATCATCAACATCATCACCACCATCACCACCACCATTATCATCACCATCATCACCACCATCACCACCACCATTATCATCACCATCATCACCACCACCATTATCATCACCAGCACCATCCTCACCATCATCCCCACCATCATCATCAACATCATTACCATCATCATCACCACCACCATTATCATCACCAGCACCATCCCCACCATCATCACCACCATCATCACCACCATTATCATCACCACCATCATCACCAATATCATCATCATCATTATCATCACCACAATAACCACTGTCATCACCACCATCATCATCATCACCATCATCACCATCACCATTATCACCAATATCATCACCATCATCATCACCAATATCATCACCATCACCACCATCACCATCCCCACCATCATCACCACCATCACCATCCCCACCACCATCACCACCATCACCATCATCACCACTATTATCACCAATATCATCACCATCATCACCACCACCATCATCACCGTCATCACCACCATCATCACCATTATCACCACCAACCACCTTTGCCACCACCATCATCATCATCACCACCAATATCACCACCATCATCACCCAGAAAGCCCTGGCTCATTTAAATTTTCTCTAAATTTGTCTTGAAAATTGAACAGTTCGTTCTTTAGCTCACTTCCCTCCCCTTGCATTTCACTGGAGGCTGGGAGGAGAAGGCTGGCACTTTCAATATTTTCCTTGGACATCTTAGCTAGACCAGGGGTGGGCAAACTGTAGCTCATGGACCAAATCCAGCCTGCTGCCTGTTTTGGTAAACAAAGTTTTATTAGAATGCAGCCATGTGTATTTATTTATTTATTGCTGGCAGCTGCTTTTGAGCTACAACTACAGACTTGAGGGTTGCCACAGAGACCATGTGCTCCACAACATCTAAAATGTTTACCATCTGGCCCTTGGCTGAGAAAGTTCGCTGGCTCACTGAGCTGATCAGACCATTGACTATTCTCCACGTGGTGGCTGGTGGCAGTGCTGCTCTCCTTTGGGTCACTGCCTCTCCAGGTCCCTTTTCTCCAGCTTCCAATGACATCTTCCTGGTCTTCACAAGTCCTCATTGGCTGTCTTCTCCAGGCTTCTATCCACTGCCCAGGACCAGAACTGGTGCTTTGGATTTGTCCGGGCACCAAATCTCTGCCCTGTCACTGTGTAACAAACCACCCAAACTTAGTGGGGGGAAGCCACAGCCTCTTTGGAAAGAGCCAGTGGGGATGGCTTGTCTGCTCCACGGTCTGGGACCTCTACTGGGAGGACTTGAGTCTCCGGGAGGCTCGGTGGCTGGGGCTGAGTTATCTCTCTGTGTACACAATCAGTACCTGGGCTGCAAAGACTAGGCCTGTCGCCAGAGCACCAACCCATGGCCTCTGTGTGGGCCGGGCGTCCTCACCACGTGGCTGCCTCAGGGAAGCTGAGCTTCGTCCATGAAGCTCAGGGCTGTCTGTGTGGGTGTTCCAGGGGGCGAAACATCAGCAAGTCACTGTTTATCACCTAACCTCACACACTTTCATGACTTTGGTTACAAATGAGTCACAAGCCCCACCGGTTTCAAGAGGTAGGGGTGTGTGTGTGTGTGCGTGCGTGCGTGCGTGCGTGTGTGTGTGTGCGTGTGTGTGTGTGTGTAAGTGTGGTTCTAAGACCCTGCCTCTCAAAGCCAGGAGCTCCAAGAACTTGCAGACGTGTTCTAGAGTTGCCACCTGCCATTTCCTATCTGTGAATGAGGTTCCCTCCTCGAGAAGGTGTAAGCGTCGCCTGGGTTAATACAGCCATGGTGCAGAGAGCAGTGCCTGGGGTCACATCAGTGCTCCTTAACTGTCTGTTGTCGCCTGCGTCATTCCAGCTCCTAATCACAGGTGTGCTCTTACTTATCTTTCACCTGACCTGTTCCATGCCGATGGGACCACACTGTGAGGAGGAAAAGGCAGAGGAAGCTGCTCCCGGGGGCTGCACCACGTGTCAGGCACCCGTGAGGTCGCCGCTGCCACCCTTTCTCCCTCTCCTACTACGAGAGAGGAGCTCCGAGGCCGGGGAGGCCGAGCACAGCGCGTGCCGCTAGGTCACGCATCCTGCTGGTCAGCCATCGGTTCGTGTGTGCATTCAGGCCGTGTTTCCTGGGCTTGCAGGCTGGGCCACTACCCCATGCTGGGTGAGTGGAGCTCTCTCTCCGGGGTTTGCCCACCTGGGCCTGGGCGAATCGTATGACTGCTTCTGGCCCTCCACTCCGCCTTCCTGGAAGTCAACCTTTATTCACCCCCCCCCCCAACTCCTTCAACAAAGGATCTGAAGCTACTTAGAGTATGAAGCACCTTAATCAAACCCAAATAAGATCAATGATACCAAAGTAAAAGGGAATGCGCACATTATAAAATACAGGACCAGCCTTGCTGGTATATTTCAGTATTTCTTGGCCTTTGAGCTTCTTGGTAGCCAAGGAGAAAATAAACCATGATCAAGTTTGTAGTCTTCACTAGGGGGCTGGAGGAAGCACGTCTTCTAACATATTCCTTTAGCAAGAGCTCTGCCAAACACCCATTTAAAAACAGGATCCTCCCGGGGGTAGGTCCAAGGGGTAGAGTGCAGTAATGTGCCACTTCCTCCAGCAGCCTGGCTGATGACCCCTCTCCTGCCCAAGGCCAGTGTGAGGCTCTGCCTCAGAGCCAGCTGTTTATAGCATCTCCAGGCTCAAGTGGAAACAAGCCCTGGGATTATCTCTTCATTTGGGGTCAAAAGGCATGAATTTCAGCGGCAAAATGGTCCACGCTGCAATCTTTGTTTTCTGCATGAGCTGATAAACTCTGAGGCCAGGCCCACGGGGCCTCCCGCCACATTGCCCCTGAGCCTCAGTAAATCTTTTGACAGGAGTCATTGTCTGGGGCAGGGCCCTGAACGACTTCTCTAAACGGAGTTATTCACTCGGCCATAATGGGAGGCCGGGCTGCTGATGGCGGTAATTTCGCACTGACGGCCTGTCTTGTCAGGGTATTTGCAGCCCAAATGCCTGGGCCGCCTCCTGCAGGGGCGGGCGGCTCCCCCAGGGGCTGGGGGCTGGGCCGTGAGTCTGGGGCTCCTGTGGAGAAAGGAACCCCTGCTCCTCCAGCATAGAACACCGTGCTGCAGAGAGAAACGCAACCGCTCAGAGGCCAGGCAGGTGGGGTTTCGCCCTGGCACCCAGTGGGAATGCAGGCCACGGACCCTAGTTCAGCCTCAGTTTTCTCATCTGTGAAATGGGGATAAGAACACTGAGCCCTCGGGTGAGCTCTGAGCCCAAGTGGGGAGTTTCCCTCCCAGTGCTGAGCATGAGGCCAGACTCGCAGAGGCGCTTGACCACGGTCGCCCAGTGGGTGACAGTCAGGTCACGTGAGCCGATGCCCAGCTGTGGTGATGCTCTGTCAGGAGGGGCCCCTCCCTTCCTGCACAGGTGTTCTGGCGAGGCGAGTGCACAGACAGGCCCACAGACCCTCGGTGCACACGGGGTGCACTGGCCCAGCACACTTGCGCGGCCAGGGCCATGTTGGGGCAGAGTGAGCAGCTGCCCCTCGGCCACTCCCTGACTCCTTGAAGGCGACATCGTGGTTTTGCTTGTTTTGAACTTAAGGAAAATGGAGTCTCCCAATCTGTGCTCTTTCGCCCAACGCCACATCCGGGACATTCTTCCTGCTGCTGCCTGTGGCACCGTTTGCTCGCGGTCTCGGCTGTGTCACGTCTGTTGGGTGCACAAGCCGCGGTTTGTGGAAGTGACTCTAATGGGAACCGTCAGCCCGTCTCCCTCACCTGTCCCTTCGAGTCCTTGAGCTGCTGAGTGTCCCTGGCAGCTGTGCAGGGGCTTGAGCTGCTGAGTGTCCCTGGCAGCTGTGCAGGGGCACAGGGTGACGGCAGTGTCTTCTGTTCCACCCACCCCTTCCGGGGACCCTGGGGACACGCAGGTGGCGTGGAGGGTCTGTCCTCTTTGACCGTCCTCCTGCCTTTCCCGTGGTCCCCTCCCAGCCAGTCACCTGAGCTGTCCCTTTCCTTCTCGCCCTTGCCCTGCTCTCCCCAAAGGCTGCTCCTGGCTCTTGCTGGTCGCGGTGTCCTTGCTGCCACATCCAGGGACACTGCTCAGGCCGTCACTCAGGCCCCGTCCTGGCAGCACGGGAGCGTTGACTGTCTCCCCCTCGAATCACCCTCTTCCGGCCTCCTCGAGGCTCCCCGGCTCCTCCTCCTCTGCTCATCTCTCCCACGTCCCCCGGCATGGCCACAGTGCCCCCATGCCCCTTGCTGTGGGTGACCGTGCACGGCCCATGGCTTCCGTGATTGTTGTGGATAAACTGTGTCCACCCAAATATGTCTGAGTCCCAACCCCAGCCCATGGGAACGTGGCCTTATTTGGAAGTATGTTCGTGGCAGGCGTGATCAAGTGAAGTGAGACTATGCCGGACTAGGGGAGCCCGAGCCCATGACTGATGACTTTGTGGGAGGAGGAGACACACAGAGACACGAAAGGGCAGGCCACGTGACGGGACCATGTGACCACAGAGGCAGAGGCTGGAGCGATGCTGCCACAAGCCGAGGAGCGCCACTGGGGCAGCAGTGCAGAGGCTGGGGGGGGGGGGGCAGGGGCGGGTTCTTCCCAACACCGGACTCCTGGTCTCAGAGCTGTGGATCGATGCTTTGTTACAGATACGGTGACCACTCGCGTGCACACAGCTCCAGACCGGACCTCCAGCCCAGGCTGCCGGGGCTCTCCCTGGACCCTGCCGGATGCTCTGGGAAGAGGGGTTCCCACATGAAGGACCCCACAGCACAACTCAGTCACCTGCCACGTGGCCAGGCAAACCTTCCACCCTCCTCGGTCCTAGATGGAACCCAGGGTTGGCTCTCGCAGCTCGATGCTCCGGGTCTCCAGACCCCGGCCTCCAGGAGAAGGAAGGGGACCCCATGGCAGCCACGGCCGCGTCCTGTGGCCTTCCCATGCCTGGAAAGCAGGAGGAACGGGCTCTCAGCTCCCTGTAACGGGAGCCTGGGGACACAGCTCGTTACAACACCAACAACAACCTCGCCTTTTAATTCTGCAACTGGAGACGGCGTATTGGGGACTCAGGCCTCCCCGGGGGGCCTCGGGTGACTTATTGATCCACCCATTACAAATGTCAGTGACCCTGGGTGAAGGGACCCTCAGCTGCCAGGTGGTTTGTCAGGAGAAGCCCCCAACACTGCGCCGCAGAGCAGGGAGGGGAAAGCGGCCGGCTCTCGTTTAGGGACCAGAGGTGCAGACCTTGTTACGTTCACCCTTGGAGAGAGGGCTGTGGGCAACCTGTTCCCAATTTGCCAAAGAAGTTTGGTGTCAGCCACGAAGGCACACTCCATGGCTGTCCCCAAGTGCAGATGTCCATGCACCGTGGTTCGAGGCGGCTGCCGAGATTATCTGTGCTCTCCAGTGAGGAGGGCGATTGGAGAATTTGGAGCAGCCGAGGCCCAGGTGAGGGCCCTGGCTCCTCCTGGTGGCCCTGGGCGGCCCAGCCAGGTGCGGAGAGCCGCTGGGCTGGAGCAGCTCCCTCCGTTCCTCCCAGGCACACTTGCTTCCCTCTCGGGAAGACAGGATGCAACAGGGTGGAGGGGGATTCTGTGCCAGTCGCCGCTGTCCCTGCCATCAGTTGGGGATTCCACGTCTCCAGGGAAAGGCCACGCTGGCCTGCAGGCACCTCGCTGCCCCGCTCTGCTGACGCTTGGCTCTGTGGCAGGGCCGGGGCAGCTCCACCTGGAGAGCCCGGGAGATGGGGTGACCGAGTTCAGTCTGGGGGAGAGGTCCTCAGGCCGTAGGGAATCCGGGGCTGAGGACCCAGATACACCGTGGGCGCGGGAGAAGCGAGTGCTCCGCATGGGCCGGCACACCTGAGCCCTGCTCTCAACGCGGCTCTGCGGAAGCCACTCTGCCTCCACCCCGCTTCACGATCTCTGTGACGGGGTTCGAGCGCCAGCTCCGAGGGGGGCGCGAGGGGAGGCTGGGCTCCGAGTCCTCCCTGGGCTCTGCTCCCCACTGTGCGTCTCCCAATGGCTCCAGCCCCTCCTTGACGCTAGGACCCACCTCACCCCTTCCCGCCAGCCCTCTCCTGGGTGGCGGGCACCCTCCCCTGACCAACCATTCCATGTTTGCCACTTGGGTGTGTGTGTGCTTTTACATAACATGCAGTTTGCCATTTTCGCTCTTTTTGAGTTATGGCTCAGTAGTGTTGATCACATCCACGGGGTGTGCAGCCATCACCACCCTCTTTCCAAAGCCTGCCCATCGCTCCAGCTCACACATGCTCACGTGGCTAGTCACGGCGACACGGTTCGTGGACTGCAGAGCCCGTGCTGCACGGCTGCAGGTGGACGTGTGTCATCCCATCCGTTGGGGCCAGTCCAGCCCTTTGTTGTGGGTCCCTGGCTGGGGCCAGCACTGGGATGTCCCTGACTGCACGTCTTGCGCATGCAGCGCCCTGAGCACCTGCGCTGAGAGCAGCTCTCACACCGCAGGATCCCGAGGAGGAGCCTGTGCTCGGGCCTGTGTCTCTTGGACAGGTTGGTTCTTAGCACCTTGGAGACCCGCTGTGGCAGCAGCTCCCAGCTGGCCCCGGTATTTGTCCTCCTGTTTTTGACAGCAACAGACCGTCTGACTGGCGGCCCTTGGCCACCTGAATAGACTGCATTTCCAGCCTCCCGTGCAGCTGGGTGTGGCCAAGAGACCAAGATCTGGGATGGGTGGGATGGGCCCCAAAAGAGAGGGTTGTCCTCTCTCCTCCCCCAGCCCCTGAGCGTAGGGTGAAGGTGGGCCGTGTCAGAAAACCCCTAGAGGAGGCAAGGGGTGCCCATCCAGCCATGGTCCCCGGCACTGCAGCGCTAGGAGGGAGACGTCCACTTGTATTCCTTCCAACCTGCGTACAGCAGCCCGGAGCGCCCCAGTCATTACACCCCAGCAAGTGCTCGCTGCATGAGCAGGGAACCCCGGCAGGGCGGGAGACGTTCCAGATTCATCTCTTTCTGCAGCCTCCCGCCCAGGGACGGAGCCCAAAGTCAGTAGGCACCTCCTTGGCCCGGGGCACACGCCCTGGAGAGGGTGCGGGAGCCACTGTGTTGATGGCCTAAGGCTGCAGAAGCCACAGCCCCACGTCTCCGCCTTCACGTCCCTTGCTGCAGGGGGCCAGCACTCCTCCTCCCCCATGTTTGCAGGTGGCAGTTTCACCTGCTCTGCTCTCAGCACAGGTCACCACCCCTGATGGTGAGGAGGCCGCGGGATCTACCTGAGCGCTTTAAGTGGCTGCGAGTGCTGGACTTTGGATGTGTGTGTTAGCAACCCAGGAACCGGTGTGATCGCTTCTCAGTTTGAACTGGAGGAGCGAGGCTGCATCCGGGTGGCGGTGTCTGCGTCTCGGCTGCACCAGCCTCACCCCTGCCCTGGCCGAGGGCTGCAGACGGCAGAGCCTGGACCAGTGCTAAGGAGAAACGCCGCGCCCAGGCATCCACCTGTCCACAGCGTCTCCCACCTGGCTCAGGACAGCTGCACTGCTCATGTCAGGGGTCCCCTTTCGAGGCCCAGGGGCCATGTGTGGAGAGAACCTGTCTGTGGTTCCTGGGCAGGCCAAAGCTGCCCCCCAGTCCCTCACCCCAGGGGCACGTGTGGGGAGTGACAGCGCACGAAGTGGACCCGCACCCCAAGACACCCTCTGCGGAAGCTTGTTCAGCCTCCGTGCAGGACCCACGGGTGCTGCCTGGGCTCTCCACGGCCTACAACAGATGCTTAGCCTTAGAGCCCACATGTGACATCTACTGTATTTAGTTTTCGTCTGGAATTTGGCCAGACCCAAGTTTGAACAGTGGGACCAGCCGCTCTTGGGTGTCTTGCCAAGAGGATTGTGGAGACGGGACCGAGTACGCAGGAGGGTAGGACCCGCGCTCTGGGGCGGGTGTGAGTCCCTGGGCTGCATGACAAGGACCACGGCTGGGGGGCTTCGAAGCGCAGAAATATGTCCTCCACATTGTGAAGGCCAGAGTGCCAGACGTCAGGGCTGGCTCCTTCTGAGGCTCTGAGGGGATCCACTCCGCGGCCCTCCCAGCTGCTGGTGCCTCTCGATTCTTGGTGGTCCTGGGCTCGTGGCCACATCCCTGCATCTCAGCTGCACTGTCACAGCTCTTTCTGCTGCTCCTCCCTCTGCTCCCTCTCCGTCTCCTCCTGTCCTGGGACGCCCTCAGCTTAGGGCCCGCCCTCAGCCAGACGTCTCTCCACTCCTCTAACTACATCTGCGAAGACCCCATTTTCAATTAAGGTTACATTCTGAGGGGCCTGGTGGACACCGTTCACGCCATGGAGGTCCCCCTCACAGGTGACGTGGTCTTGGAAGCTGACTGCCCACCTGCCCTGGGCGCAGCAAGGGGGCAGCGTCCGTGTTCCAGGCGGGGACTCCCACCCCAGTCTCCGTCCCGGCTCAGGACATTGTCTCTGGCACTAGCTCACACTTCCGCGAGCCTTCACCAGGAGCCGGGCAGGGCTGGCTTGGCTGATGAAGATGAAGATCCCCCCCACACACACAGTGGACCCAACTGCTGCCCAGGTCGCCTCTGTGGGGGTGATTTTCAGGTGAGGAAATGTGATAGAAATTTAAGACAGTTGGACAGTGGCACAGGATCTAGAACTCAAGTCAGTTTGGGAGAAAGATGCAAATAGTGTCCGTTGCCTTCACCAAATTCCCACACGGGTCTTGGGAGGGCGGCAGGAAGAGGCTGGGGGGCCGGCTTGTGTCGGGTCCCTGCTATCCATCCACCTGGTCTTCCCAGCGCCGCTGCCTGGGAGGTGCAGGTATGTTTACCCCACTTTACAGATGAGGAAACTGAGGCTCAGAGCTTAGTGCATGTGCCCAGGGCTGTTCCCACAGCTGGTAGGACGCAGAGCCTGGGTCCCACCCAAGGCCTGTGGCCGTGTCACCCGCCTCCTCCCAACTTGCCGC
Organism: Microcebus murinus; assembly: GCF_040939455.1. Lineage (NCBI taxonomy): Eukaryota > Metazoa > Chordata > Mammalia > Primates > Cheirogaleidae > Microcebus > Microcebus murinus. Next base: position 48,217,078 of record NC_134119.1, on the reverse strand, counting down.
TGCGCCCAAGGAGCCCTCGTGCCCTGCCCAGCACTGGGAGCTGTGCCCTCGGGCTGGGTGGGGGTGGGGGGTGGGCTGGGAGTGGCTCCTGCCTCCTCACTCCTACGGAGGAGGATTTCACCTCCAGCTGCCTGTCCATCCTCACCTGCGCGGCCGGTGGTCCAGGTGCTACCCCCTCTCACCTGGACGGCCCTGGCTGGTGCTCACAAGCCCCTCGCCTCCTGCCAGGCTGTCGCCTGCCCACACCCAGACCCGAAGCCCCCACAGCACACCATCTCCATCCCTGCCTCTTCTCAGCTGACCCAGCTCCTGGACGCAGTGGCCACTGTGGGCCGCATGTGACCTCATGGCCTGGCCTGCCCAGTGGCCTCTGTCTCAGGCACTTCCTCTGCCCCAGGGAGATGCAGGTGTCATCGGACAGCTCCACCACTGTCTCCGAGTCTTCCCTCCGTCAGCTCGTCGTGGGGTGGGAGGAACGCTGGGTGGCGTCAATCAAGCCATGTGACCTTCATAAGGGGCAAAAACCCTCAGAGACTTCAGTTTCTCACCTTGAACGGGGCACAGGGCCATGAGGACCTGCCCGGCGCTTGGCACGAGGGGCTCCAGGGCCTGTGTCCTGCGGCAGGGCCTCGGCACTGGGGTGCAGCCCTGGGCCCGCAGGGTCCCCGAGCCAAGGCGAGTAGTGCAGGCCCAGCGGCTCCCATTGCGCACGTTTGCAGCGACCTGGGCTCCAGCAGCAGCTTTGCAGGCGGCAGGCCCTGCACGAGGGACTGGGAGACGACGTGGCGGCTCCTGCCTCAGGCTGGCAGAAGCTGTCGGCTGTCCCCTGCTGACCTCGCCAGGCGCAGGCCCTTGAGCGGGCCTTCCTCAGGATCGATACCCGAGCCGGTCACTGGCAACGTGATCCTAATGGACACAGAATTAAAACGCCGAGGTGCATATTAATCTGGACAGCCACGGGTGGACAGGGCCCGGGCGGGGCTGGGGTGAGCGGCCCTAATGGAGCCGTATTGACCAGGCCACGGAGACCGCAGCCGGCTTGGATGTCACTCTGCAGCCCAGGAACTGGGGGTTTATGGATTTCGATGTTTTATAGGTTTGGGTTTAAAAAAAAGTGACCTCTTTCCCCTCAGATCAATATACTGTTTTTAGCGGAGCGGGATCGCCGATAGTCCATCAGTGCCGTCTCTGGAGAGGTTTGTAAATATCTGAGTTGGAAATATTGACACCTGACCGTAACTGGGCCTCCGCGACCGGGTGAGGGGCCTGTCTTGGCAGCCCTGGTGACCGTGCCAGCAGGGAGCCCTCGGACCACCCGGGGCCTCCGGACACCGTGAGTGTCAGCAAAGGCCGCCTGTCCGCTCTCCCCTGTCTGCGGATGCTTTACGTCGCTAAGAAAAGGCCAACAGGCGTCCAGATCACCATGGACTCCAGATGGGTGGCAGTGACTGTCCTTCCAGTTCAGGGCACTCTGCAGTTTGTGCCTTCTGGTGGCACCATCCCCGGGAGGGAGGCTGTGTGGGTCTTGATGAGGGTACAGGCTCGGGGGGTCTGGCCGCAGGGCAGGCCACACGGAGGGCAGCTGCCGGGAGCCCGGGGAGGGGAGACAGGCGGTGGTCTGCGCTGAGCCTCAGCTCCACCTGCGGTCAGGGGCTCCTGCGCACCCTCGCCTGGGGCTGGGAGGTCCAGGGGTGAGTGGTTCTGGCCTGTGCTCTGCTTTGTAGCACCCTGCAGGTGACAGGCCTGCCTCCTCTGCCCACCTCTGAGTCCACCAAGGCCCCCCTCCCCTGCCCCTCCCTCCACCCTCGGGGCAGGAATGCACAAGGCAAGGGCGGAGTGGCACTTCCTCCATGCTGACCTCCAGGTTGTGCTCTCACAGCCACCCTCCTGTGGCTCCCGCCCCCTGCCCACTGGCCCCTGCCCACCCCAGCCCTCCCCACCTCAATCCTGCTCCAGTACCACCCTCTGCTGCGTCCCCACTAAGCCAGAGTGACCTTTCTGAGGGTCAGATCTGACCTCGTCCACTCTCTGCTAGGCATCCAGGTTGGCACTGCTCTGGCCCTGCCAATCCTGCCAGCCCCACCCCACCACCCCCAGCACCTGCCTGCGGCAGACCCACGGCAAAGGCTCTGCCCGCTGTCTTATGTCCCCACTACTCTGTGCTGGGGTCCGGTGAGGCTGGCTGCATATGCTGTTTGGGGAGTCTTTGCAAGTGACCAGCTGTGCACCTGCTGACCACACCGCACCTGTGCCAGGGGCTGCCTCAGGCTCTCCTGTCCTCCGACTCTCAGAGGCCAGGACACTGTGGTGACCTGCATGTGCAGAGGAGACCCAAGTACAGAGAGCCAGTGACCCGCCAAAATGCCCCCATCAGAGTGACCCATCCAAGTCCCCTTGAAGCAGAGTGACCCACTCAGGTCCCCCAGCAGAGTGACCCACCCAGGTCCCCCAGCAGAGTGACCCATCCAGGTGCCCCCCAAAAGAGTGAAATATCCAGGTCCCCAAGCCCAGTGACCTACCCAGGTTCCCCCAGCAGAGATACCTGCCTAGGTCCCCCTAGCAGAGTGACCCATTCAGGTGCCCCCCAGCCCAGGTGCCCCACAGCACAGTGACCCATCTACATCCCCCAGGTGCCTCCCAGCCCAGTGACCCATCTAGGTCCCCTTAGCAGAGTGACCCATCCAGGTGCCCCCCAGCACAGTGACCCATCTAGGTCCTCCTAGCAGAGTGACCCACCCAGGTGCTCCCCAGCACAGTGACCCATCTAGGACCCCCAGCACAATGATTCATCCAGGTCCCTCCAGCAGAGTGACCCGTCCAAGCCCTACCAGCTTCTTTCCGAAGCCTGGGCTCCACCCACTGCTCTGCAGTCCCCAGCAAGCCTGCGGGGGAGGCCCCAGGAGCCTTCCCGACCGGCTGCCATGCTCCAGGACGGCGGTGCCTCCTCACACAGCCTGCCCTGCACGGCCTGCCCGCCTGCTGGCCTCGCTGCCTGGGTCAGGGCCTCCCCCGGAAGGTGCCTTCTGTGCCGGCGCCGGGCTCACTGGAGCCTGCCACCGTCCTTGCCCTGAGCTGCCCACATGCTTCCTTCTCTGGCTCCCAGAGGTGGAGGGTTCCTGAGGGGCCTGGCTGCCCCTGTCCTGGGGTGCAGTGATGGGGGCCAGGGCCCCTTCTCCTGGTTGGTGGCTCTAGTTTCCTCATCCTGTGGGAGGCTGCCAGAGGGGAGTCTGGGGTGGAGGATGGGGCCTGCCTGTGGACTGATGTTCCCCCGGGTAATGAGGCTGCCCATGATGGCCGACTCCCCAGGGCCAATGCCACCCTCTGCCATCCCTCAAGCCAGCTGCCTCCAGCACCCCTGGGCTGGCCTGGAGCCTTCCAGAAGCTCTGCCCTCTCCTCCTGGCATGCCTGGCTTGGGAAGCCGGGCAGTCAGCCTCTCCCATGACCCTGCCTTGAGGACCCCTCCTGCAGGACCCATGTCCCTGTGAGAAAGGTATAAGCCCCTGCTTGGCAGATGAGGACACTGGGCTGCACCCAGTGTGGGCCCTGGAAGTTCAGGCCCAGGGGTCGCCTGGTCCCTGTCAACTCCTCTGCCCAGAGCCAGCCCTCCCCCCCCCCCCCATGCCTCGGCTGGCCACAGCCTGGTCAATCTGTCCTGTCTTTGCTGGCCCCAGACCCAGGCCAGGGCTCACTCTGGTGGAACTTGTGCCTGGTTCCACAGGACTCTGCAGGCACAAGGGGAGGATGGGGCCCTGTCCCCAGGGCCAGCCCCAGGCAGGCTCAGCGCACAGGGCCAGGCTGGAGAGTGTCGGGGCAAGGAGAGGAGAGAGAGCCAGGAGAGGGGATATGGAACATACAAGAGCCCAGGGAGCCATATATGGGTCTGCAAAGTCCCCATCTCAGCCCCTGCCTTGCTGTCTGGGAGTCCTGCGTCAGCTCTGCTGCTCCCTGGGTTGGACCCAGCACACAAGTGAGTTAATGCACCAGACAGCAGGTACCTGCCCTCCTGTCTCTGGGGGGACAGATCCATCATTCAGAGGGCCAAGGGTCCCTGGGTCATAGGGTGATGTCAGGCAGGTACATCGAGGGCTGGATCTGAGCCTTCTGCTTGCCTGCTGGTCCAACTCTCTCCGTGTTTCCGTACCTGGGCAGCTGTGGCCAGGGATTGGGACAATAGATCTCAGGGGGGCTCCACAGGAAGGGGACTGATGGCCCTACAGTGGACTCTGACTGCTCAGTGCCCCCAGCTTCCCACCCCCGAGAGCCACTTTCCACTTCTTGGAAATGTCGGGGACAAGCCAGCCAAGGGGAGCAGCTGCTGCTACTTCCTAACTGGCTCCCAGCTGAGCCTGCCCAGGGCCCTGGGGACACTGGAAAGACAAGAGTGAGCCAAGTGTGGCCGGCAGCGTGGGGAGCACTGGGCCACCACACCACCCATCCGTGCCCTGCCTCCACCGTGGCCTGCGCTGCTGTCCATCGAGCCTGGCGTGGGGCTGGACCTGGCTCCTAGCACAGTCCATGGAGGGCTTTGGGGCCAGGAGCACTGTTTCGAATGGCTGCGTGACCCTGGACAGGCCCCTTCCCCACTCTGGGCCTCAGTTTCCCCTGCATCAAGAGCCCTGTGAGGGCTGTTCCTGTAGCCGTCCGAGCTGGGCCGTCTGGCCACCCCCGAGCCAAGCCACCCCGGTGGCAGTTAAGTGAGCACAAACATGTTGCACACTAAATAATTAATTTCTGTTCTGTGATAAAAACCTTGTCCATTGATTTATACCCCTCCCAGCGATAACACTTTTCAATGGAAACCTGATTCTTAATTATCGTCCCTGAGCCTGCCAGGAGGCGTGTCCAGCTGCTGGAGGAGCAGCCCTAAATGTCCCCAGGCGTCTGCGGACCGTGGGCCAGCTGCTGCCCGGCTGCCCGCCTTCTCCACGTGGCCGTGCCGCCAGCCTGGGCCACCCCCAAACACCCCAGGGCCGGGTGAGAAGCAGGCAGGTTGGGCAGTGACCACACGGTGGGCTTTGGGGGGCTGTCGTCACTGTGGGCGGATGGGGAGGGTGAGGCTGGCGGGTGACAGCTGGGAGGGGCCTGGCCCTTGCTGCTGCCCGGGAGCAGCATGAGCTCAGGGTGCCCCGTCCACTCCGCCAGGCGGACCTGGTTTCTCCCTTCAAACCCAGCAGGGTGGAGTGGCGCTCCCTGTCCTCAAGGACCTGGGACGTGCTGGGCAAGCTCACTGGTGGGTGGAGGTGGCCTGTCTCCTCGCGCTCAGAGGCGAGGGCTGGACCCTCGGCGGGGTTGGGGGTGAGGGAGGGAACGGGGAGGGGCGTCCTGGGCTGGGCCAGGCCCTACTTCCTTACTCGGGGGCTCACACAGGTGATTACTTCTCAGCTCCCGGTGCCGTCCTGTGTGGGCTGTGCCACTTCACAGTGACAGAGGGTGGCCGGAAGGGCCTGACACGCAAAAATGGCATGACGGCTAGAGACGCGCTTTAGGACGTAAACCCTCCCTCCAGGCTTTCTCTGCACACACTCGCTGATGTCCTGGAACTCTCTCTCCTGGCCCCGCTGGTCCCAGCACCCAGGGACAGGCAGGATGGGCCCCATTTCGCAGCGACAGGCAGAGGGACGAGTGTTGCAGGCTGAGGTGGGACGGGAGCCCCCCAGGTGGGCGTGCAGAGGAGAGAGGGTCAGAGGCCCCAGTCCTGGGCGCTGTGATGCGAGGAGCTGGGGAGAAGGCGCCCGCAAAGCACAGGGCACGTGGTGGCCTGGTCCCGAGGCCCGGGGAGCCAGGCCACCCAGAGTCCAGAAGGACCGGAGTGGGCCCTGACCCAGGCTGAGCTGGGCCGGGGCAGTCCTGGCAGGGCGGTGGGGGCAGAAGTCCCACCAGAGTGTGTCTGAGGGCAGGGGAGACAGGGTGGGGGGCTGGGGACACCTGTCCAGCAGTTCCTGGGGTGACCGGAGGTGCTTGTGTGTGTGACGGATGGCTCAGCCAAGAGGGCGTCTGCTGGAGCCCGTCCTCGAGGGGGCCAGGGCCTGGGAGCCGGCCCCCGTGGAGCGGCCAGGGCCGAGATGTCTGAGGTAGGCAGGTACAGGAGCAGACGGATATGGGAGGCTCTCTGTGCCTCAGTTTCCTCAACTGTCAAGTGCTGGCGTGAGGGTGGTAAGGGCTGAGAGGGCCCTTGGCTCTATGCCTGGCACAGAGCTCCCCTCCACACACTGAGGTGACGATGACAGCGACCTGCCAGGGCCTGGCAGAGGCTCCCCACGGGACCCCACTCCCCATCACCCCAGGAGCACCCCTCCTCCCGAACACTTGGGATGAGCCGTCCACACCCGAGTCCCTGAGGAGCATGCAAGACCAGGGCCTGCGAGGGCCGTGGTGAGACCCAGGGTGGACGTCGTGCTGCAGGCTCACAGCCAGGGTCCGCTCTGCCTCAGGCCTTTGCGCAGGGCGAGCCCAGCCCCCTCCCAGCCTCCCTCCTGCCCCCCACCCCCCGCTGTCCCAGCCCGCTTAGCAAGGGACCGGACTGTGGACCTTCCTGGCGCTTGAGCTGGGCGAGGGGCTTGGCGGTGGCCATTAGGGGATTTCCGTTGTCCCCAAGGGGCCTTGTTGGGGGATTCTGGGGGCTACTGACTCCTGCACCCCTGCCTTGCTTGGAAGGGAGGGCAGGCGATGTTTGCCCCCTCCTGGGCATCAGCTCACAAGTGGGAGAATGACTTGCCCGCCTGTCCCCCGGCACCTGTCAGCCCTGGCGCTCCTGGTTCAGGAGGCTGCGGGCAGTGCAGGGCCGCTGCCAGCGTGACTGCCGAGGGCCGCGCCCGCCGTCCACCACAGCCAGCCCTTGCCTGGCGCGAGGCCCTGCGCCCCTGACACCGTCGCCACAAGCAGGGTCCTTCCACTTCCCCATGGGGACCACTGGCCAGAGGGCTCCCATCTTCGGGTGGGGTTGCAGTCCCCGAAGCAGGGACAACCTGGTGTGTGTCAGGACATCTCAGGCCAATGGGTCCCTTCACACACCTGTCCCCATGGAGAGGGAACAGCCCCACACAGGACGGGGAGGCAGGTGGGGAGGTGCTTCCTGGCCCTGTCATCCCCCATGGGTGGGGCTCACCTGTTCCTTCCCGTGCTAGGTGTAGGACAGCGATGACAGCTGCACTGCAGAGCCCCACCTGGCTACGCCATCTTCAGGTGAGCCCCACCAAGGAGGGCCGTTCTCGTCCCATAGACATGAGGCCGGACCCTCCGTGCGGCCCGGCTGGTGGGAAGCACTCAACAAGCACACGTGCTGCCCATGGCGACACAGGGAGGGCTTTGGGGAGTCAATGCTGGCCTCTCTCTCCTGCCCACCTGTCCCTCAAAGGTGTCCACCGTTGGCTGCACCCAACCTGTGGCCGGAGGGAAGACCCATTGGTGCCATCCGGATTGGCCTTGGGCCCAGAGCTGGCTGGAGGGGCCTGCGGAGCCACGGCAGGGCCGACCACTCACCGGGGTCTTAGCCACAAAGGCAGACGGTCCACCGGAGAGCCTGGCACTGCGAGGGCACGCCACATAGCTGGGACAGTTTTGCCCGTCCTCTGTCCCTCCTATCTGTGGGACTTACCTGGCATCTCAGGTGACTGGGACACACTCCTGGGAGGACAGAGGGAGAGAGGACCCTCACCCCCACCCCGGGGAAATGGCACTGAGAAAGGAGCCCCGGGTCTGAGTTCCACCTTCAGGGGTCAGGGGGCATCAGTCCCTGGGCTGGGGACCCTGTGGGGCAAGGCTAGAGGGCTTTGGAAGCTCCTTTCAGGAGTGGGGGAGGAGACCTCCCCAAAGACCCTGCTAAAGTGCCACAGCCCAGGGGCTGCAGAGGACCAGAGGAAGAGACCAGCCTCCAGAGAGGCCAGAAAAATGTTCCTAAAGTGCTTCGCTTCCCCTGAGGCCGGGGGGAGGGGGAGGGGGAGCTGGGGAAAGAGGCCGTCCAGTGGGGGCTCCTCCCCAGCCTGGGGGTTCAGCTTTGCCCTTCGGCCTCAGTGGAGCAGCCCTGGGCTTAGACTTCAAGGGAGAGTGAGGCTGAGGCGCAGCGCATGCACAGGTGCCCTTTTGGAGGAGCGCCACACCTTGCCTGGAGTCTGGAGGGGCTGGGAGGGGTGGATCCCAGCAGCACAGCCGGGCTCCCAGACTCCCACTGTCTTCAGTGTTCTCTCCCCCGCCCCTGGAGCGCTGGGCACTCGCCCCCTTGCCCTGGGCTGGGGCAGTGGGTGGGGCGGTGGAGGTGTTAGCCCCCTGTTAGCCCCTCCTGCAAGCCGCTTGTGGTCTCGGGCTCAGCTCCCCGTGGGAACTGCCGGTTGCCCGAGGGCTGGCCCACAGCGCCCACCGACCAACGGTGAACACCCGGGGGTGGCTGACCCGAGCACGGCCAGCCGGGTGCCCGGTGGGGCCCAGGTTTGCTGATAGAAAGAACATCATTTTAACCACCTCAGTACGGCGCTCACGGGCGCGACACCTGGCCCACAGCGGCACTCGCAGCCCGCACGAGTCTGCGCTGCGCTCTGACGGCGTCCGTCGTCGTCCGTAGTCCGTCCTGCTCCTGTGTGATGAGGAAGCTTGAAAGCACCGAAAGCTTGTTTTACTTTCCAGGCAGCTTTACTTGTCATGTAAATCAGAATAGGTAACATATACATGTATGTTTTCATTATGTTATTTTTAAATGCTCACAATTTTATTTTGATAAATGAAAAATTAGAAAAGTCATCTCACGGCTGTCGGCTACAGTCGCTGCGCGCTCCTCTGCGGCTGTCGACTATACGCGACGCTGGTCCCGGGGTGGTTAAAGGCAGTCATCCGTGAGACTGACAGAAGGCCGCTGCATGCCTGTCCACCCTTTGCATCCCACACGGACACAGGTTGGAAGGTGCTGGAAGGTGCTCACAGCACTCCCAGAGTGCTGCCCCCCACCCCAGACAAAGCTAAGCAGGGTAGCCCGAGGCCTCCCGCTGCTCCAGGCCGGGGGCTGGCGCAGGGTCCCCCGCTGAGCGGCCCTGCCTGAAGGAATGTCTAGGAGCTGGGCTTGGAGGGAGCTGAGTGACTGGGCTGCAGCCCCAGGGGGCCGCTCCTGGGTGGACGGGGCGGCGCTGGCCCGAGTCCTGTTTCAGATCCTGGCTGATGGCTCGGTCCCCACGGGATGGTAATGAAATAATGTTGGTGTGACAGGGCTCTTGTCGCCTGAGAGTGTCTAAGTGCTTTATAAACAATTAACTGGATTGCGCCCGCTCACGCTGCCGACCACGATGGCCCCGGGGGCCTGTGATGGCCGAGGAGCGAGGTGGCCCAGGGGACAGCGCCAAGCCGTGGGAGCTGGCACTCTTAAACCGCAGGAGGCCGGACTAGCGGGACAAAATAACCTTCAAGTCCTAGCAATCGGGAATACGGAACAAAGAAGCTGAGGGTCACAGAACAGTAGTTTTGCACATGAGGGGTCTTTGAATCTGAGACTCAACAAGTCTTAGTCTCAGCCCCCCCTTGCTCTACTACAGCCACCCTGGGCCCACAGTGCCTGGGCCTCAGTTTCTCCATTGGAAAATACAAGTGCCCTTTGCCGTGGCAGCTTGAATAAAATAACCAAGAGGCGTACCTAGCACAGGCAATGGCGTAGAGTGGGTGCTCAGTGAGTAGTACTACCGTTATTAACCATCGTGCTAACAGCACACTAACATTACAGACTCTCAGACTCAGGATCTTGGACAACTAAGCACCCTCTTCCCCAGGGGTCTACTGGTCTCTGCTTGTCTCTGAGCTTGTTGAGGGAGTAGCTCCGTTAGTCACTGCCAAGGTGTGTGCAGCAGTCGTTTAATCCAGTAGTCTTGTACCTAAGAATCCACGTATCTTAGTTCCATGGACTCATAGGCCCCTGGAGTGAAGGGGGCCTTGGAAACCATCTGGCCCAAGTTCTCACTCACATTCTTCTTGCATGCCTCCTCTGACCAGGAGCTCACTACGTCTCAGAACTGTCATTGTATTTACACCTTCCAACTCCCTGCACCCCACAGCCATTGACTAAACAGAATTACAGATAATTACGGGCATATACTCAGGGCCTGTGTGTGCCAGACACGTAGAAGGAGGAGCCTCTGTGCACGCTGAGGTCTCAGCACATCTCAGTGCGTCTCCCCTGCCTGGTGTCATCCACTAGTACTTCATCTAAACCTTCTGGCAGTGCCGTGAAGTGGATGCATTGCTACCTTGTTTTGCAGATGAGGAAACCCAGGCACCCGGAGTTAGGTAACTGGCCCACAGCTGGGAAGATATACAGAAGCCAGAATTCAAACCAGAAAGACCCCCTGGGCCTTCCCTGGACACTGCCCCGACCACACCTGAGGCGGAACATTCCAGATCAAGTGGCAAGGAGGTCCTTGCTTCTTCTGGATGGTGGCAGGAGCTCCGGCCCTCTGCACCCTGGTGCCCGGCATTCAGGGCTCTGTGGCCTGCGCACCTGCTTGTCTGCGGCAGCCGTGGGCGCCCCTGGGGCAGGGACCCCTCCCACCGTCTCCAGCGTCCAGCACCGGCTCAGGCCCAGCCCAGGTGTTCAGAGCTGGCATCTCACAGTGGTCACTTCCCTGTCATCATCCCCACAGTCTTGTTATAACGTCCTTCCCATTTTACAGGCAGGGCCCCTGAGGCGTGAAGGAGGAGCCCAGGTGAGTAGTCACCTCAGCATCACACCTAGTGCCCACCTCTTCCTCAGTTTCCCCATCTGAGCATGGGCAGGGATGGCCTGGCCCTGTTCAGACCCTCTGCTCCTCCCCTGCCCCCTGGCCTTTGCTTCAGTGGCAGTCCTGGCCCTCGAGACCAAGCAGACGGGGGAGCTGAGCTCCGAGGAAACAGCTGGAAGCGCCCCTGCCCTTCAAGGCCCCGCCGTGACGCCGTCCTGAGCACGGCAAGCGTCCTAACTCGCCGGTCTCACAGCAGCCCCAGGTTTGTTGTCCCTGTTTGTGAGTGAGGAAACCGAGGCACAGTGAAGTGAAATAACAGGTCCAGAGTCCCACGTTTGGGGCTGATACGGGCTTTCACCGCTCTCCGGCCACAAGCCCGTGCCCCCGGGCCCTGCGCTCCGACCTCCTCCCGGCCCCTTTCTGCTTGGAGGGCCCTGGGCCCGAGCACCCTCCCTGACCTACGAGCGTGGCCCTTCCTTCAAAGGCGACGCTGTCTGCGGACCCTAGGAGGAAGGTGGGGGAAACTCACCACTCGGAGGAAGTGAGAAAGTTGTTCCCGTGCTGACGGGAGCCCAGTCTGCAGCCTGAGCGCTCCAGACAGCCTCAGAAAAATGGAATTGCAAACGGACCTTCCGGCATCACCACGCTGGCCAAAGTGGCCTCTGCTGCCTCTGGGCCTGCCTGTCCACTCCCAGCACCTGCCTCCGAGTGCTGTCGCCGCTGGGCGCGGCCCACACATCTGAGTGCGGCCTTGTGTGCGGCGTGGGGCAGGCGCAGAGGATGGAGACGGCTTGGCTGGCTGGTGCAGGCTGCATGGGCGCAGGGCAGGCCAAGGCGGTTGCCGTGCCCGCCCAGACAGCGCTCAGCGCACCCGCACCCTCACGGGCATCCTCCCCGCACTCCAAGGAGCACCCTCTCATCAGCCCAGGAGCACCCCCTTCACTCCAAGGAACTCCCACCTCCTCATTACAAGGAGCACTCACCTCCTCAGCCCAGGAGCACTCACCTCCTCAGCCCAGGAGCACCCACCTCCTCACTCCAAGAAGCACTCACCTCCTCAGCCCAGGAGCACCCCCTTCACTCCAAGGAGCACTCACCTCTTCACTCCAAGGAGCACTCACCTCCTCAGCCCAGGAGCACCCTCTTCACTCCAAGGAACTCCCACCTCTTCACTCCAAGGAACACCCCCTCCTCAGCCCAGGAGCACCCCCCTTCACTCCAAGGAACACTCACCTCTTCACTCCAAGGAGCACCCACCTCCTCCCCTGCCCCCACCCACCTAGCTGTGTCTCTGGCTTGGGAAAGTCAACATTGCAGTTTCCTCACTTCTGGGCCTGAACGCTGTTCAGTTCTCTAGGCTCCTGTATTGTTTTTAGCGGTTAAGAGATCATAATATTTTAATACAACCCATCTCACCGTATGAACTGCATAGTACAGACACAACAGACTCCTCGTGAGCGCTGTGGTGGCACCTCAGTCCGATGGCCAGGCAGGGGCAGCCTCCTGCCTCTGTGGCACTGTGACCTCCAGCTGGACTGCCACCTCCATGGCTCCCCCAGCGAGGGGGCTCCCTTTACCGGGACGCAGGGGTGGGAGGGGAGTCCCGGGGGAGCGTGTGTGGTGGGGTGCAGGTGACAGGAGTGGGACACAGGGTCTCCAGTGCCCTTCGACAGCCTTAGCCCTAGGCCAGGACAAGAGGCCCAGGTCAGGACCGGGAACCCTCTCAGCTGTGCCAGGGCTCGAGCCAGGACCAGAGTTGGGGCCCTGGGAGGGTGGCCTGGGCGTCAGTGGTCAGTAGCCCGGGGACAGACATCGTGAGGCACCCAGCCGTGGCTCCAGGTCTCGGTCTTGCGTCTCTGACCACTGACCACTTGGATTTTGGTGCAGTGACCCCAGCTGGGGTGCAGAGACCTCAGGACCCAGGCCCTGGGCACCTTGTGCAGTCTTCGGGTCCATTCTGCACCGGGCCGAGGGGAAGGGAGGGGAGGGGAGGGGAGAGGAGGGGAGGGGAGGGGAGGGTGGGAGGAGGCCAGGGAGGCTGTGGGCCTCAGCACAGCAGACTGGATCTTTTCGCAATGAAGGCGCCTTCGGAAGCAGTGGTGTCTCCTCGCGGGAGGAGTGAGCAACGGGAATCAACACACACAGTATTAGCTGTATTTGCCCCACTGACTTTCCAGGGACTTGGGAAAGTTTTTGTGTCAGGGCTACAGTAATGCCCTGACAGGCATTTGAAGTTCTTGGGGGGAAAAAACTCTAAAAAATATTAATTTTATAAATGCAATTTAAAAGGCCTAATTAAGTGTGTGGGCTAATTAATTATGGAAATTTAATGTGTTTAGGTTCAGTGACTCAGAAACTAAAGAACACATGAAATATATTTCTCTTATTCAATAATTAGCAGCTTTATAAATAATATAATGAGATTTGTAAGTTGAGCTTTAAGACTTAAGGGAAATTGGCTGTTTGAATATGTAACTTCAATAAGTTTCATATTAAATTAAAACTCAGTTAAATGATAAATAACCCCTCTTGAGAAATAAATTGCTCTGCCGGCATTAACACCCCCAGGGGCGCTGGGTGCAGAGAGGGCGGCCTTGCCCCGGTGTGGGGTCAGCAAAGGCTCCTGGGCAGGAGAGCATCCGAGCTGAGCTGAGAAGGCCGCATGAGAGAGAGGACAGGGACACGCATCGCAGCTGGGGGGAACAGCACATGCCGGAACCCCAGGGCTGGGACAGGGCAGTGGTGGGGTGACGGTCTGGGAGGTCTTGGAGGAAGGAGGGGACAGGGCCTGCGTGCTGAGGGCCTTGCCCTTGGGAAGCCACAAGGTCCACACACGTGATGTGATCACCCAGCTTTGATCTGTTTTGTGGAAGGTCACCCCGCACGCTTAGTGAGATGATCCACAAACCCGCCTTTCTGCTCGCAAGAGGAGCCGGCAAAGCCCCATCCTCCTCTCGGACACTCGCCCGTCTGCTTCCCTGCCTGCCTCCTGGAAGGGTGGGAGCAAGGCCCAGGCATTTCAGATCCCCGCCTGTGCAGTGAGCACCTCAGATCCCCGCCTGTGCAGTGAGCACCTCAGATCCCCGCCTGTGCAGTGAGCACCTCAGAGCCCTGCCTGTACACAGTAAGCACCTCAGAGCCCTGCCTGTGCAGTGAGCACCTCAGAGCCCTGCCTGTGCACAGTAAGCACCTCAGAGCCCTGCCTGTGCACAGTAAGCACCTCAGAGCCCTGCCTGTGCAGTGAGCACCTCAGAGCCCTGCCTGTGCACAGTAAGCACCTCAGAGCCCTGCCTGTGCACAGTAAGCACCCTAGAGCCCTGCCTGTGCAGTGAGCACCTCAGATCCCCGCCTGTGCACGGTGAGCACCTCAGATCCCCGACTGTGCCCGGTGAGCACCTCAGATCCCCGCCTGTGCACGGTGAGCACCTCAGAGCCCTGCCTGTGCACGGGGAGCACCTCAGATCCCCGCCTGTGCACGGTGAGCACGTCAGAGCCCCGCCTGTCCCAGTGAGCACCTCAGAGCCCCGCCTGTCCCAGTGAGCACCTCAGAGCCCCGCCTGTCCCAGTGAGCACCTCAGAGCCCTACCTATACACAGTGAGCACCTCAGAGCCCCGCCTGTCCCAGTGAGCACCTCAGAGCCCCGCCTGTCACAGTGAGCACCTCAGAGCCCTACCTATACACAGTGAGCACCTCAGAGCCCCGCCTGTCCCAGTGAGCACCTCAGAGCCTCGCCTGTGCACAGTGAGCACCTCAGAGCCCCGCCTGTCACAGTGAGCACCTCAGAGCCCTACCTATACACAGTGAGCACCTCAGAGCCCTGCCTGTCACAGTGAGCACCTCAGAGCCCTACCTATACACAGTGAGCACCTCAGAGCCCCGCCTGTCACAGTGAGCACCTCAGAGCCCTACCTATACACAGTGAGCACCTCAGAGCCCCGCCTGTCCCAGTGAGCACCTCAGAGCCTCGCCTGTGCACAGTGAGCACCTCAGAGCCCTGTCTGTCCCAGTGAGCACCTCAGAGCCCTACCTATACACAGTGAGCACATCAGAGCCCTACCTATGCACAGTGAGCACCTCAGAGCCCTGCTTGTCACAGTGAGCACCTCAGAGCCCCGCCTGTCACAGTGAGCACCTCAGAGCCCTGCCTGTCACAGTGATCACCTCAGAGCCCCGCCTGTCACAGTGAGCACCTCAGAGCCCCGCCTGTCCCAGTGAGCACCTCAGAGTCCCACCTGTCACAGTGAGCACCTCAGAGCCCCGCCTGTCCCAGTGAGCACCTCAGAGCCCCACCTGTCACAGTGAGCACCTCTGTGGACTGGACTGAGCATGGCCTTGGGCAAGATGGACCCAGGGCCAAATCCTGCTCTGCTCTTTCCCAGCTCTGCTAAAATCAGTTCCTTGAATTCTGCCCTTTCCTCTGGACTGAGAGCCCCCAGTGGGCAGGGACAAAGGCACTGCCACCTTCACCCCCAGCTCCCTAGATGTCCCCTGAATGAATGACTGAGTGAATGAATGAATGTGCTAGCAACACAGGCAGAGGAGGGCCCCCAGTGCATGGCTGGCAAGAGCCAGCAGATATAGGAATGGCACAAGGGACTACCTGGGGGCCACCCTCTCTTGTCAAGTGACCCTGTGTGATGTGCCTGCCCAGCTCTGGGGCCACAGAAGGACAGGACAAGCCAGTCCCCTACATCGCCAGGCCTGGCACCCAGGGTGGCTGTTTCCTGCCACTGCTGGCTGCTTTTGTACACACACCAGCATCTTCCTCCACCACGCCACACCCTCTGCCTAACAGCCCCTCTGGCAAACAGCTGGGGCCTATGTTTGGGGAGCAATAGCCAAGGAGGCTGCCCTCCCGGCTGTGGCCTCCCGTGCAGCGGGAGCGCCGGGCTGCAGTGAGTTGTGTCCGGGCGGGGGGCGGGGGGCGGGGCGGGGGGCACAGGCAGCCTTTAGCCCTGGGCCGAGTCCGCGGTGCATCCTTTCGGAGGGGGCCGTAGCCAGATGGGCCCGACGGATTCCAGCCTGGTCATGCCACCTGGGCTGAGCCGCTTCCCCTACCCTGTTGACAGGATAGAGATGACACCACGGAAGTGGCCTTGGGATGGAGGGAGACCCTGCAAATGAGGCTCCGATCTGGTGTCAGACACACAAATGGGCATTTTGTGTTTCCCACGGGCAGATGAGCTCAGTCTGTTCCTCTCTCACTCCCCAGCAGAACACGTGTGTCGCATGTCACCGGGAAGGCAGTGCTGACACCATCGTAGGCTCGGGCTGAGGCGGGGGATCATCTCACGTGGGCCCCGTGGCAGGGGGTAGGATGACAGGAGGTGGGAAGGCAGAGCTCAACCTACGGGCGTTTCTAGGACAGGTTGGGTGGCCCGAGACTGTGTTCCCACAGGGAGAGCCCTCCCCTCACAGCTGTCCACTGAGGCCTGGGCACCTGCGACTGCGGTGCCACCGTACTTAAAGCCCGCACGGTTTCGCAGGAAGTGCTGGTGGCTGACAGAGCCAACAGCCCGAGCCTCTTGGCCTTGGATTCCTTTTAATCGCCCCAGCTCGGGCGAATCGATCTCATTTCCTTGAGAGTGCATTATCTTCACGCGGCCTTGTGTTAATGTGCCCGGGTCCGTCCCCCGTCCAGCTGCGCACCCCCGCTGCCCCGAGTGCCTGCGCCAGCCCCGGGGAGGGAGCACGTCTCTGAAGGGGGCCCTCTCCAAAGTGCTCAGAGTGTTCAATTGCTCCCTGGGGACACTGGCTTCCCTGCTAAGTGTCACACGGCCAACCGCAGGGCCCCGGGTGTGCCAACAAGTTTGCCAAAATGCCCTCAGCTGAATGCAAAGTCTCCAGGTCTCCATCAGAGGGGACCTCAGTGCGGAGAGGCCAAGGGGACAGTGGGTTTGGTCTCACAAACCATGGCTCTCGAGGAAACTCCCCACCACACCTGCCATCGCAGGATCAGGCCCCGGAGGAGCGGCCTGGAACCCCGGCCTCAGCTGCCTCCACCACCTCCTGGTCCTCCCCGCCCGGCTGCTCTGGCCTCGCCCCATCCCCCCCCACCCCACCTCCCCCCACTCCCCATGCCCCCCAGGGCCCGGGCCTCGCCCCACCACCGCCGGGAACCTGCGCTTCCACCGGCCACCCTCCACTTTTCACACCCTGGGTGAAATGAAGTTGGCCTGGGGGCCGGAAGGATAAAAAGCCTTATACTTTCTTAGTGTTATATAATTAGAGTGAGAAAGATAATTTTTCATGCTGAA
Source organism: Microcebus murinus (assembly GCF_040939455.1). Classification (NCBI taxonomy): domain Eukaryota; kingdom Metazoa; phylum Chordata; class Mammalia; order Primates; family Cheirogaleidae; genus Microcebus; species Microcebus murinus. The sequence continues at coordinate 48,200,131 of NC_134119.1, read as the reverse complement.
TTTGTATAAAACTTCCAAGAAATTTTTCCTAAATTCTAATGAGAAACTGGAGTTTGCAACATTTGAGGAGAAACTTAAACATTTTTCTATTGTATTTCCTGAATAAGATGGCCCTGAGTAACTTTCCACGGAGACTTAAAAGTAATTTTGTTTTCAAATTCTTGGGGTCATCATGGACAAGAAGCGCCTTCACAGATGGGGTCAAGGTCGTGCAGCCAGGACGGCAGCCGCCAGGAGCTGCGGCAGTGGGCGCCGCTTAGGGATGCTCGCGCTTGCTCTGCTTTCATTTCATTGAAAAATGTGATCTTGGAATTTCTTGTGATCATGCAAATGGGCTGTGGACGTGACCGAGAGTTCTCACAGCCCGTTTGAAGGAGGCCGTCACGCACAGGTCCGCAGCGTGCATGGCCCCAGTGCGTGGGCCCGAGGGTGTGAGAGGTGCTGTTTCCTCCTATTGCCGGGGCCTCCGCCAGTCCTGACCCTGGGCCCCTCCGGTGGGGGTGGGGAGAGGCTGAGCCTCTGCGGGGCTCTGGGCATGTGTCTCTGGGCACATGCTGGTGTGGCCACTGTGGTCACCATCCACTGGACCACAGGGCCTGACTCTCCCACTCAGGCATGTCCTAACCCTAACCCTAGCCTGGGAACCCCTGCCAAGGCTGCTGCGGGAGGGAGGCCCGGGCTGTCCCAGCCCATCCTCTGTGCTGCTGTCCTGGGCAGCCACCCAGACCAAGGCTTCCCTGGAGGGTGCTGGGGCGGCTGCCAGGCTCCCCTGCAAGCTGGGCTTGGCGTGGCGATCCAGGTCTCGCCTGCCTGTCCGGGCATCTCTCCACACCTAGCGGAGCCCTTCCCTTTGCAGTTGCCATCCGCCAGGCTCACCCAGCCTACAACCCATGGCTGTTTCTGATTTCTACTTTCTCGCTACTGCAGGCTGTGCCTTGGCAAGGCCCTGGCTTGAGTTGCAGCGATGATGAACTTGGACTCCCGGACCCCAGCCAGGGCATGCTGGGCTCTTCCACGCTGATCCTGGCCCGGTTCGGCGTGAGCTAGCACGGGGTCCACAGCCCGCACACAGGGAGAGACGGAGTAAGGCCAGAGGGAAGAGTGTGGTCCTAGGGTCTGTTCCAGGGTGTGGGCCCACACGGTTGCTGTCCATAAGGGGAGTGTGTGGGCGGGTGTGGCGGGCACTGGCGGCCTGGCTTTCAGGGCTGGGCCGGAGGGGAGCAGCAGGCCGGCGAGTGGGCCGTCAGAGGGAGAGGACCCGTGGGCTGCACAGCCCCGCGTGGCTCAAGCTGGAAGGCAGACAGGAGCTGTGGAGCGAGGCGGGAGGGAAAAGCCATCCTCAGTCACCAGATGTGGCCCAGTTAATGGGGCCGGGAAGGGGGACCACAGTGGGGCTCCAGGGAAGGTGGCAGCTGCAGCTGTGGTCCGGGCCAGCTCTCGCCAAGAGCAGGGGCCAGTCTGTCCTCTCTGCACACCGCCCTGGCCTCCGGCGTGGCCCAGGCTGACCTGTGCACGGAGGCTTGCTGGGGCTCTGCCTGCCCGTGTCCCGGCCTGCTCAGAGAGGCAGTGTGGCTGGTGTCCGGAGGGGCTCTAATCCCAGGGTGCCACCAGGGGAGAGGGTCCCAGCCCTGGGGAGCAGTGGACAGCGTGGGGGACGGAGACAGCAGCAGGTGTCCGGAGGTGGCTGCTGGTTCCCAGGTGGAGTCTTAGGTTGCTCAGGACAAAAGGAGCGCACTTCCTGCTCACAGGGCAGGCGGGTGTGGAGGAGCGGGGCCTTCTCCACCCCGACGGTCTCTTGGACGTCCTCTCTCCTGTGCATGTAAAATCCCACGGAAGCTTCTGATTGCCAGACCAGGCTGTGTGTTCTCTGCCAGGGCCGCAGGGCATGTGGTTGGCGGAACCCTCCAGAGAGGGAGGGGCAGATCCCACAGTCCGGCAGCCACGTTCCCCATGGGGAAGCAGAGGACGAGTTCTGCAGACGCCCCTGCGGTGGCCAGGCCAGCAGCGGGCTGCAGCTCCAGGGGCACCTGAGAGTGGGCTCCCCAAGGGCGTCAGACCCAGGTGGGCAGGGGGGCAGAAGTGAGCCTGTGCCTGGCCTCGGGCCACTCCCCCAGGGGCAGCTTCCAGCCCTGGACGCCAATCCTAAGTCTCCGTGAGAAGCCCTCTGTCCAGGACCCAGGCTGGGGAGGCAGCCCTGGTGAGGGAAAGGCAGGAGACAGACCCCAGTCGTGCAATAGTGTTGAAAGTTTCTGAAGAATTTATTTTGAATTCCCATACAGCAAAACTAACGGTTTTTTGCATGCAGTTTTATGGGTTTTTACACATGCATAGAGTCACATCATCACAATTGTCAAAATGCAGAGCTGCCCATCCCCTCCCCTCCCGGCCCGGTTCCCTTTGTAGTTAAAGCGTCCCCTGACCCTTAGCCAGGGCATGCGGGTCTGTTTTCCATCACCATAGTCGAGACTCCCCCAGAATTTCACGTAAGTGGAATCACACTGTGTGTAGTTTTGACCTGGCTTAGACCTCACTCCGCATAGACCTTCTGAGCGTCTGGGTGTGAATCGGTGCGTCCATTTCTTTGTGGTGCTGAGTGGTTCGCTGCAGGCATGAGCCTGGCCTGTTAATCCACTCGCCACTTGAGGGACGTTTGGGTTGTTTCCCGTTTTAAGTAATTGTGAATAAAGCTCCTATAAACATTTATATACAGGTTTTTTTGTGGCAAAACAGGTTTTCATTTCCCTCGGGTAAGTGTCCAGGACTGTGGCTATTGCATCCCTCGGCAAATGTATGTTTGACCCTGTAAGAAACCACCGGACCGTTTCCACATTCGCTCATCAACAACATACGTCGCGAGAGGTCTGGGTGCTCTGCCAGCATCTGGAACTGTCAGGTGCAATGTTTTGTCACGTTGTTAATTTTAACTATTCTAATCCGTGTGGAGTGGTAGCTCCTTGTGGTTTTACGGCGCATTTTCCTGATGCACTGTGCTGAGCGTCTGTTCTGTGCTTATTTGCCATCCCCGCGTCTTCACTGGTCAGCATCTGTTCACACCTTCTGCCTGTTTTTATTGGATTGATACTGTGCTTATTACTGGTGTCCAGAGTTTTTTGTACATTCTGATGCAAGTCCTCTATCAGATCTGCAATTTATAAACATTTTCTCCCAGTCCACAGTTTGTCTTTTCATTCTCTCAACGATGCCTTTTTGCAAAGAGAGTTTTAATAAATAAAATTTATTATCATTTTTTTCCTATCATGGATCATGCTTTAGTTGATGTATGTAAGAATACTTAACCCAAGGTCTCAAATATTTCTTTCTAAGACTTTTACAGTTTCACAGTTTACATTTAGGTGCATAATCCATTTCAGTTCATTTTTATGAGGTGTGAGTTGTGAGTGGAAGCTTGTGGTTTTACGTGTTCTCCAGTCATTCCGGCACCCGTGTTGGGAAGACAATCCTCTCTCATTGAACCACCTTTGCACCTGTGTCAGAAATCAGCTGGCCACACGTGTGCGCGGCTCTGTCCCTGGAGCTTCCGTTCTGGTCCACACTGACTCCATGGCTGCAGCCTTACAGCCAGGCTTGAAGTCAGGGCATGAGCACCAGCGTTGTTCGCAGCCACTTCCCGCGCCATCCAGTTCCCGCTGATGGTAAATTCCTGTGTAACTGTAGCACAAGTATCTACTAAGAAGTTAACCTCGATACAGCTCTGTGGCTAAACCACAGATCTCATTCAGACTTCACCAGTTTTTCCACCAAAGTTCTTTTTTTGTTCCAGGATCGAATCCAGAATTCATCTTTTAGTATTTTGGAAGAGGTACTTTGAGGCTATGCAAATACCCTGCTTCTCCTGAAACTCATGCTCACTAACTGTAGCATTCAACCATGGATTTTGCCTGCGGCAATTGTGACTGGCGTGTTCTCATGGCAATGGTCCATTTTTCTTATTCTTTCTATTTTTATTATTTGGAATTCTTCCAGACAGAAAGTGTTGTCAATTCTCCATCTATTAATTCATTTATTTACTTGTTTATTTAGTTAGTTGTTATGGATATCGGTATAGATTCAGGTTGTTAATTTTATTCTTTGGGTTCTAATGCTATACTATCTTTGTCCATTTTGTTTGGTGCTTAAATTGTTCCAGCTTTGGCCACGAGATGCTTTCGGAGAGCCCCATGCCCTGTGGACGTGCACCCATCTCTGTGCTCGAAGCAGCCCCCCAATTTCCAGCAGCCAAGATGTTCTAGCATCTCTGTCTTCCCCCCCCCCCACTTTTCCACACTCATTTGCCACCTGTAATCCTCCTCCGTGAATTGCTGGGGTAAATCTCGTCCTCTTTTACAAAATTGGTTTGTTTTCTTAATTTTGACCTTTGAGAGTTTTTTTTAAAAAATCACCATCATCCCCATTTTCTGCTGCTTCACGTTCTGTGGCCTCAGGGTTCCTGTACGGTACAGCCAGTGCGAGTGCACAAGAGAGACCACATTCACAACTTTTACTCCAGTACATTACGATGATTCCATTTTATTATCACGTTACTTATTGTTGTTCATCTATTCCTGTGTCTAATTGGTAAATTAAATCTTATCATAGATGTGTCTGTGTAGGAAAAAACATAGTGCTGTTGGGGTTCCGTACTGTCTGTGGTTTCAGCAACCACTGGGGGCTTGGGCGCTATCCCCTTGGACGGGGGAACCAATGGGTATGTATTCTAGAAACAGCGTTTTCAAGTGTGATTGGAAAATATTTTCCCCCAGTCTGTGGCTTGTCTTTTCATTTTCTGAACAAGTTTTTGTTTGTTTGCAGAGCTGAAGTTCTAAATTTGAACTTAACAACTTTGTTCTTTTTAATCATCATGCGGTTGGTATCCCATCTAGGAACTCTGCCTATTCAAGTTCACACAGGTTTTTCTCCTATGTTTTCTTCTAGAAGTTTTATAATTTTATATATTTTACAAATGTTCCAAAGAGTTGATTTTGTTATAAAGTGTGCAGTATCAGTTAAGGATTAATGAATGAATTAATTCATTGCACACAAATGCCCGATTTTTCCAGCACCATTTGCTGTAAAGGCTTCTACTTTTCTATTCAATCGCTTTTGCCCCTTTGTCAAAAATCATTTGACAATATTTCTGTGGATCTATTTTTGGGCTCTATTCTGTTCCAATGACCTATTTGTCCTTTCACCAACACCACACTGTCTCCATCACTGTAGCTTTGTAGCACATCTCTAAATCAGGTAATGTGAGTGTTACAACTTTGCTGTTCTCTTTCAACTGGTAGTGGCTATATTAGTTAATTTGCTTTGCCATAGACATTTTGGGTTCAATGTGTATATATCTTCCTTTAACAGGCATTCTGGGATTACATGACATCTACAGATGAAATTGCATTGAAGTGACATCTTAACACTTTTCAGTCTGCCTTGCCATCAGTCTCACCCATCACTTAGGTCTGATCTGACTCCTTCATTAGGCTTTATTTTATAGCACACAGACTTCGCATGTTTTAAAACATATACCTAAATATTTAACTTTTCAGTACTATTGTGTATGTATTTTTTTCACTTAAAATTCCAATTCTTCCTTGCTAGCGTATAGAAATGCAATTGATTTTTGTATGTTGATTATGTATCTCATGACCTTATAATACTCATTTACTAGTTTTAGAGCTTTTTGTGAATTTGGGGAGATTTTCTACATACATAATCATGTCCTGTGTGAATGGAGTCGTATTTTCCCTTTTCTTATCTGCATGTTTTTAATTTCTTTTTCTTGCCTTATTGCATTGGCTGGGACTGACAATGCTGTATAGGAATGTTGAGTAGGAGTGGTGAGAGAAGACATCCTTGCCTTGTTTCTGATAATGGGAGAAAATACTCACCCTTAAGCTTGATATTAGCTGTCCGTGTTCTTTTTCAGGTTAAGGAAGTTTCCTACTATTTCTAGTTTGCTGAGAAATTTTTTCTTTGTGAATAGATTTTGAATTTTGTCAAATACGTTTGCTTCATTTATTGTGATGATTACATGGCTTTTCTTCTATAGTCTATTAATAAGATTCATTATGTTGATTAATTTAAAAAAATTTAGCCCCTCTGTATTTCTGGGATAAAACTTGGTCATGAGAGTTGTTCTTTATTCGCTGGATTCAATATGCTAATATTGCATTGAGGGTTTATACATCTACATTCATGAGAAATATTGATCTATAGTTTTTCTTTTCTTGTAATATCTCTGTCTGGATTGATACTGGGCTATTGTGAACTCATCAATGAACTGGGAAATGTTCCTTCCTATTCTACTTGCTAGGAGAGATTGTGTCAAGTTGATGTTATTTTTTCTTTACATATTTGTTAGAATTCTCCAGCAAAACAATCTGAGGCTGAAGCTCTCTTTTTTTATGTAAGTACTGCTCTGACTGCATTTCCTCAAATGTTGATATGTCTTATTTCCATTTTTACTCACTGTGAAATGTCATAGTGACACTCTCACCCAAGGGTCGTTCCAAGTATGTTGTTTAGTTTCTCAATATTTATCTTTCCTGCTGCCTTCCTGTCATTGATTTATAGTTTGCTGTTGTTATGGTTTAAGATTGAAAGATTTCTACTCTTTTAGATTTGCTGAAATTAATTTTGTGATCCAGCTGTTATATTCTAGTATTGGGTGGACTATTCTATATATGTCCATTAGATCTAATGATGCTGTTCAGGTCTTTATTCTTACTAGTTTTCTGTTTACTTTTTTGTCCATTACCAAGATGGAGTTGATGTCTCCAACTGTAATTTGGATTTGTCTATTTCTTCTTTCAGCCCCATCAATTTTTGGCTCGTGCATTTTCAGTCTGTTGTTAGTGCATACACATCTGAGACTGTTATGAGTTCTTGGAGAACTGATTCCTATGTCGTTACATAATGTCCCTCTCTATCTTTGACAATATCCCTTTTTCTAAAGTCTACTTTGTCTGTTATTAATATACTTACTTACTCCCACTTTCTTTGCTTAGCGTTAGAATGGTTTGTCTTTTTTCTCCCTTTTACTTTTTGGAATCTATTCATATTTTATTTTTAAAGTTGGTTTCCTATAGACAACATGCAATTGAGTCTTGATTTTTTTAAAAAAATTAGATCTAACAATGTCTGCCTTTTACCTGGTATGTTTATATAATTTACATTTAATGTGATTATTGATATGGTTTGATTAAAATCTATCATTTTGCTTGCCATTTTCTGTTTATTCCATTTATTCTTTATTTATTTTTCCTGTTTTTCTGCCTTCTCTTTTATCAGTTGAATAATTTGTATGACTCCATTTTATCTCCTCTACTGACTTATTATTCATACTTCTCAAAAAAGTTTAGTGGTTGCCCTTTGGTTTAAACGTAAGTCTTTAATTAATCAGAGTTTACCTTTAAATAACCCCGTGCTGCTTCATATGCAATGTGAGGACTTAAATCAGCACAGTCCAATTTCTCCCTCCCCTCCGTCATGTTGTTGGGGCATGCCTTTACTTTCATATGTGCTATAAATGCACAATACAGTGCTGCTACTTGTGCTTTAGACAATTTGTTTTCTTTCAAAGTAATTGAAAATTTGCAAAGACAAATTTAATTTTACCTTCATTTATTGCATTTCCAGTACTCTTCATTTCTTTGTGTGGACCTAAGTTTTGGTCCAATATCATAGTCCTTCTACCTGAAGAACCTCTTTAGCATTTCTTTCAGGGTTGGTCTGCTTAAAATGCATTTCCTCAATTTTTGTTTATTTGAGACATTTATTATTTCTCCTTCATTTTTGCAAAAATATTTTCTCAGGGTTTATAGGGTTGTTTTTTTAGTAACTTAGAGATTCACTCCATTGTTTTCTGTCTTGCATGATGTCTGGTGAGAACTGTGCCGCGATTTGTACCTTTATTCTTTTGTGTATAATTCAGGATGACTTCAATATTTTCCACTTCCCCTTGGTTTTCAACAGTCTGAATCTAATATGCCTCCATGTGCTGTTTGTTGGTGTTTATTCTAGCTGGTGCTCTCTGAGCTTCCTGGGTCTGTGCTTTGGCATCTGTCATTCATTTCAGTAAATTCTTAGCCATCGCTTCTCGAAATAGTTCTTCTGCTCATTTCTCTTCTACTTCTGGGATTCCAGCTGTGCATATGCTGGGACTGAAGTCTCATAGCTCTTGGATGCTCTGTTCAGTCTTATGCACATCCTTCCTTTTCTTTTCCAGCCTGGGTAATTGTTTCTGGACTGTGTCTAAGGTCCGTGGTCCTGTCCTCAGCTGTGTAGCTCCCACTGATGTGCCACTGAGGGCACTGGCCCTCCCTGTCTCTGTGTCTTTCACTTTTTGAATTCCCATTTGATTCCTTCTTCCTGCTGGAACAACCCATCTGATCATGCATGTGTCCCTGTCTCCATTACAGCCTTCAACGTAGTGATCACAGGCATCTTAAATTTCCCGTCAGGCGTTCCAGCATGCGTGTCGCATCCTTTCTCTCTAGGAGTGTGCTTTTCCCTGTCTTTCTGTCTGCTCCACAATTTTGTGTTCAAGGCGACATCTGGTACGGGCACGCCATCCTCCTGCCGACCCTTAGTGCAGGGCTTTGAGTTTCATAGCTGGGAGTCGGGCTGTCGCTGCCACGATTACTCTAGAGCTTCAGATGGCTGCATAGTGCGTGCTCTGCAATGTCTGTCTGATTCTGATTTTAGGTTTTCCTTTTGTGCTGTGCTTCAGAGAGTCTCTGTGCTCCATCCCGCTCCTGTTCCCTCTCGCACTGTTCTGCTGTTTCTCGTGTTTCCGATCTTGTCACTCGGTGGCAGGAGATGGGGGTGCTGCGGTTCTGACTGAGTCTTAGTCTTAGGTTTGCAGGTGGCCCAGGTTTTTGGGTTGTAGCCGTCCTCGGGAACTCCGCCCCCGTCGCCCCCACCCCTCCACGTTGCAGTTGTGGGCTCAGCCCTCAATCCTGCCCCGCCCATCCCCAGCAGCCGCGAGTGTTCACGGGCGCCCTCCAGAGGAAGGCACTGTGCTCCGGTGGACAGCAGGGAGAGGGCGTGACTAGAGTCCCCTCCCCCGGTCCATGACAATGGACACACCTTTGGGCTTCTTCCAGACTTCTATGAGTGTCGAGTTGGGGGGTGTTTGTGAGACAGAGCCAGGAGCAGTTTTGGACTCCTCCCCATCCCCTGGCCCTGGGGTCTATGCTGTCCTGCAGCCTGCCGGACTCTCCTCACCAGCCTGAGATCATGAATCCCACGAGCGTGCTCGCTCCCTCAGAGCAGGTGCGGGTGTGGCGTGGGGTGCGCTCTGGAAGTGCCGGGGAGCAACGCTGGGTCCGAGGCCTGGCCCTGGCCCTGTGGACACCTTCTCCCACCCAGGTCCCGCCAGGCAGATGCCCTTGCTGTGGCCTTTTCGCGGGCGAGTGAACTGAGGTGTAGAGAGATGTAGGGATTTGCCCGAAAGTACCTGTCCGCCTGGCCCCAGAGCGCTGGCCCTTCCCACGTGTCCTTTGTCCACGCTAGGTAGGGGGCAGCGGCACATCCAGGAGCAGGGCTGGCCCCCACCCCCTGCCTGGCAGAGGGGTACCATGGTGCTTAATCTGTCTGGGGGAGGTGACCCGTACGTGGAATCTGTCGGGCAGCCCAGGGCTTGCCAGTTTAAGGATGCACGATTTTACTCCGGGTCAATCATCCCCCAGGCTGCCTGAGGCTTTGCAGCTTGCAGAACAAACTCCTGTTCTCTTCCCACGGACTGACTCATCTGGAAGCTTCCATCTGCGTGGTGGGCCGGGCTGGCTCTGGGAGGCTGTGTGGCATCAGCTCACACAATTCGCCACATCCTCTGCAAGGTTTGTGCCACTCAGAGAACATAACTAAGCCTTGGCTGCCTCCAAATAATGAGGCTCATTTTACACAGGGGCCCGGGTTAAATTGCCCCCGAACGGGACTTGGATGCGCTCACCGCTGCACCGCTGTTTGGTCAGCAAGCGTCCAGGATGGGGAATTTCTCCTGCATTTTACATGACTGCAGGGCCTGTTCCTTGCGCCTGTCTGGTCGCGTAACATCATGGAGGGTTTCTCAGGGCGGCCGGCCGGCTCTGAGCACAGCCGGGGTGGCGTTTGCAGCACAGCTGCTGCCCAGGCCGCTCTGCGGAGGTGCTGGGCCACGGCCCCATGGGGCAGAGCAGTGGGGCCATCGGCATGTCCTTTGAAAATGGGCATTTGCCCAAGTCATGCTGGTGGAGGGGGACAGCAAGGCCAAATGGGCCTCACTGGCTCCTCCATTTCCAGAGACGGAATCGTGGAGAGTGGCTGGGGACAGTGCATGATTGTGCAAGCCATGTGGGCTGGCCCTGTGTGTACGCATGTGTATCAGGGGTGTGTGTGTGCATGTATGTGTGTACGCACACCTGTGTGTGCATGGGTGTGTGTATGTGTGGTGGTGTGCAAACACAAGAATGTGTGTGTGCATGTGTCTGTATGGGGTATATGAGTGCGTGGATGAATTTGTGCATGTGTGTAGTTGCATGTACATGCATGTGGGTGTATGTTCGTGAATGTGCACATGGGTTTGCACACGTGCATATGTGTGTTCATGGATTTGTGCACGTGTGCGCACATATCTCTGTATATGTGTGCACGTGTGTGTTTGAGACAGAGAGAGAGCTTCTCGTCGGCACTGTCCATGTTTGGCAGATCCCCAGCAGGTAAATCAATGACTCCATGGCTTAACGAGTCAATGACCCAATGAAGAGGGGGCATTTGACACTCAGGGCCAATACCCAGGCCTGCTCCACATGGCATCAGACACTCTGCGTGTCCATAGCACAGACCTGGGTTTCCTATTTCCAAATTATTAGTCACAGTGAATATTTCATTTCTTAATAGCTTCGGAATGCGAGTTGTGCTGTGTTGCTCCCACCTCAGAGCCCTTGTGTGGCTCGAGACCCCTTAGCTCCGAATAGCCTGGCCACCGTGCCCCTGCCCTCCTGCAGACCACATACAGAGCAAGTGGCTGCTTCTCTGAGCCTCGATTTCCCCGTTTGTAAAACGCCTTCCTCCCCGAGCAGCAGGATTGAGGCTGTACCACGCTCGGCCTGGTGCGGGCCCGTGAGTAGTTTTCCTTCTTCTGGTCTGCACGCCTGTCTTCCCAAGGGTGGGACCTACGTTCTCTCTGCTTCGGTCCCTCGCAGCACCCAGCCTCGTGCCTTGCAGACAGAGGACACGCCGCGCAGCACAGCTGCCAGGGCGTGTCAGCCCCTTCTCTTTCCCAGGACCTGAGAGATTTATCTCCACCGCAGCTCCAACCGCAAACCTGATGGTCTCTCCAGAGACATAAGACAAATACCTGGAAACTCCCCCCAGATGAGACGCTCACTGAGCCCGGACCTCCTGTCCAGCCTGGCTGGGGGCAAGAATTCCGTTTTCTGCGACTCTTTTTGCTCTAATGGTCAGGTTCACGGGCTGTACGTGTAATCTGAGGCATTCAGTAGCGATCTAATTAAATGTTAACACATCATTAAAGTGATTTGCGATAAGCACAGTTAACAGTTTGATAAATCCGTTCCGGGCTGACTCCATGCTGAAAACAATCACTCCTCATCAGGCGTGGGCTGTTGACGTCCGCTGAATGTGGAGGGGACACCCGTGCAGCTGCCATGTGCCCAGCCCCGACGGCGGTGCCCGGGGACGCGGGAAGGGCCGTGTGTGGACGTGGGAGCTGGGGCGGGGCGCGGGCAGCAGTTAATCCCGGGTCGCTGGTGTCTGGGTGTCACAGTGTGGCCAGCGCGCCTCGCATGGGATTAAGGAAGCGGCTGCTCTTGCCCCTGGTTGACACTCTGCAATGACAGCAGCCTCCTGGTTGAAGGCTGTGAATTATTGCTTGTTAATGGGATTAATTGCCTCAGGAATCAGCGCTGCATTTCTGTGCACCTGGTGGTGTGGGCGGGCGGGAGCTGTGTCTGTCTGTGAGTGGGAGGCAGGGATGACACTCTGGAGCAAAGCGCTTCCGCTCGGGGGAGGCCACAGCCTCGGAAAATGCACAACGGCCTCATGGCAAAGCTCTACGTGAGGGAAAATCTCCCAGTCCTCGAGGACAAAAAGGGGCCCTGGAATATCAGCGGCTGTGGGAGCCGGACAGTGCCAAGTGATCATCCGAGCCCAAACCCTCATTTGACAGCCAGGGAAACTGAGGCCCAGCAGGGGCTGGGAACGGTAGCACCAGGGCCGGCGCATGTGGTTGGTGAGCAGGTCCCGGCATGCGGCATGCGTCAGGACGGCTGGGCTTGGACCTCAGCCAAGCTGCTCCGGCCAGCACTCAGGACCCCGTCCCCCACAGGGGTGAGAATGGGGTGTGAGTGTCAGCACAGGCGGGTGCCTCCCACCTCCCTCCAAGTGCCCGGAAATGAGGCTGAAGATTCAGATCCAGCCGAGGCTCCTTTTCAGCCGCTCAGTCGCTCACCGCAAGTTCACAGAGAAACAACCGAGAGCCGGCACCGCGGCGAGGACGTCCATGGCACCTTAGTCCCCGGCTCCGCCTGCCATCCCCACCTCACCGCAGACTCCACCGCGCATGTTTCAGCAGCTGCCTTTGCCTCGTTGGGGACCACACACAAGTCCCTCCCACACCCGACACGCCGCACCCTCGCTTCTCCTTAGTCACCCTGGGCCCAGCTGAGGCGCTGCCCCTGGAGACGCCCCAGACTCCAGGGACTGGGCTGGGTGCCCCTGCCCCGCCCTGCTGCCCCTTGCTGGCGGCAGCGTGCCCTGGGCAGAAGGCGGGCTGGGCAGCTTCTGGGAGCCGGGATGCCTTACCCCTGAAATGGGCCACCTCACAGCGTCCCTGTGCAGATCAAACCAAGTAAGGCATGAGAAGCCCTCAGCACCTGTTAAGGGCCCGCTGGCGTCCGCGGTCGTCGTAACTGCTGTCTTGGCAGGGTGGCGCCTGTCAGGTTTGCACGGCACCTGCCCCGGCACTGAGCTGCGGTGAACTGACACTGCGGGCCCTTCTCTGAGGACCGCGTGATGAGAAGAGCCGGCAGGCCAATGGTGTCAGGGCCAGAGGAAGGGCAAACCCGAGGTGGCGTGGAGCAGAGGAGCTGACAGGAAGCTCCACGGAGACGTGCACTCGCCTGATCTGGGCCTTAAATCCCGAGCCAGGCAGAGCGCGTGCGGGTACACGCGTGTACTCGGGGATGTCCGGGCGAAGGGAAAGCCCACGTGGGCCCAGAGGCTGCGGTTCTGAAGAGCGGGCGCGTCTTGGCGCTCTGGGGCTAAGGGACCGGAGGGCAGGGTCCTAAACAGGACTTGCGGGGTGGACAGAGACCATAATAGGCCGAGACTTGAGATCTCTGCTAAAGAGGAGGACCTTTGTCTGATAGAAGACGCGGGGGTCATGAAGGGCTTCATCCAGTCTGACAGTCTTACACGTGGAGTATTGAGTCCACTTACATTCTATGTAATTACTGATATAAACGGATCATATTTACCATCTTACTATTTGTTTTCTATTTGTCCTCTCTTTTCTCTCTTTACTTGCCTTATTTGAATTAATCTATTTAAAAATTATTAGCCTATGTTCCTCTATTAACTCATTAGTTCTGGTGGTAACCTAGAGATTAAAACACACATTATTCTCTTATGATAATACAACAGAAATGATTTCTCTTACCATGTTTCCGATGCTGTTAGATCCTTGGAATA